>NC_061807.1:42906037-43210128 GCF_021462225.1 Girardinichthys multiradiatus
AAATCTTTGAAATCATAAGTTCCAAAATATTCTCTTCATATACTTTAGGATTTAGTGCCATCAACCCCTTGACATCTTCTAAACACAATATCCTTTATGGATCCTTTAAAGGAGAACTGGCACCAGACTGTAGTGGTATGTAAACATGTGTGTCATCCACATAACAACAAGGAACTGTGATTCCCATTACACATAACATGGCACATGGAGTTGATCTTTTTCCACTTTTGTTCCGCATTTTGTGTCAACAGAATCTCCTACATGAGCCTTGATCTCTACTGCTCCTCCAGAGTTACCATGGGTCTCTTGGCTTCTTCTCCAATCAGTGCTATTCTTAGGTGTACCGCCTTCTCTCGGTATGTTTGTAGCTGGATTTTGTTTATTGGTATTAGAGTAAAGGGAGCTAAATACCAATGCACGGCACACCTTTCAATTTTTTATTTGTAGAAAAATCGTGTAATGTATATTTTGAGGGTAAAATACTTTAATCTAAATTTTATCTCAACCATCTTTACCGCAGAGCACTGACCTATCCAGAAAGGTTTTCTTCCACTGAAGTCCCACAACCAGTCCATGTCAGCTTTAGATAGAACACTTGCAAGACTTCCCTTAAACCTGACATTGAAAACAAAATAAAAACAATATTAAACTTTTTAAAGTGTCCATGTTCATGGATCCCATCACACATTATCCAATGAAATCTGTTGATCCTGTGTGTAATCTGTGAGAACGGGATAACAATGTTTAATGATACCTTTCTCTGCAGGCCCTGTTGGCTGCATTCCATGTGAGCTTGTGCTCAGTACTGAGGATGTAACACCGTCCTCCTTGAAAAGTCCAGCCCTGAGGACACATCTGAGCACCCACTATCTGTAAAAATGTTGAGATATAAGCATCCATTGTTAAACTTTTAGTCTAACCAAGCCTGTTCATGATTATTTCTGCCTCCTCAGTTCCTTGATAACCGTAACTAAAATACAACTATGGACCAGTTCCCCCAAATAGGTCACAAGATAACAAAAAATCCTTGTTATTGAATGTCACCAATGATACAGAGTTATCTCAATAACATTTTTACTGAACAATACACAGTTCTTGTCAGGGATTTACATACACTAAATGATTGTCTTAATAGGTCATTTAATGATGCATTTGAACTGGTTTAATTAATTTTCCTTAAACAAGGAGCAGAGAAACCATATGCTTCTCATAGCAATCAAAAACCTCAGGCATAATTCTGTCTGGATATGTGACTGTTCTTCTTACCAGAAATGATAGAGCTCCTTTGAAATAGTAGATTTTCTGATACCTACCTGACTCTTTGGCATCATTTTCTAACCAATCAAATGCAGTTTTAAAGTTTGGAGTTAGTCCTCCTTCTTTAACATTCCACCCATATTTGACAGTTATTACAGTGTTCTGATGTCTACCATGAAACATTCTTCTCGTCATTGTGGCCTAGCAGCCAATGTTTGATCCCAAGACCACTGGTGTTCCAGCATCTTCCAGCTAGGATTATGTCTTGGTTGTTCCTTTGATTTTCCTAAACATCCTGATCAATTTCCTTTCATCTGAGATGGACAGTTTGATACCTTTGTGTATTGCAACTAAACAATGATCCCAGGCTAACAATGTGGAATGCTCCTGATCTCAACCTCACTGAAAATTTGCAGACCACATTTGAACACCGGGTCATTCAACCAGTTTAAAATAACTCTCCATTTTTCTGCCAAGACAGTGGACAAATATCCAGCCAGATAGGCCAGGACATCTGTGATAGTTTCAAAAGGCATCAGCTTTCTCAGCACCTTACTATAGCAACATTTATCCAAACAATAGTGGGGGTGTGTTTATATATATTTGAGCTTTTAAATCTGTGTTATTAAGTTGAAACAGCATTAATTTAAAACTTGCTCATCTAATTCTTATTTTTAAATTAATTTAAGTTATTCGTTGTTTGATCAATCTAAATTAGAAGAAGACTGGTTCAAATCTGTCATTAAAAGTCCAGAATTAAAGTGACATCCATGCTGATGATCAATGCATGCTGGGATTTTAGTGCAATTTAATCCAGAAAGAGTTGATAAGTTTATACCTGGTCAGTTGGTGCCCAGGGTTTCCAGGAGACACCATTGCAGTAAAGGAGCTGATTGGTGGACTGGTTGAAATGTAGGAGTCCCATCAGCTCTGGCACACATGCCCTGGGTACAGAGGTATCGGCTGTGGCCTATGGGTCACAAAGCAAATATGGTAATTACTTATACTTAAATTAGAAGCCAACAATTAGATAGAAACACAGAGCAGAGAGAAAAACAGATATATATATATATATATATATATATGATAGAGCAAGTTAATACTTGAAATTTTCAGCAGCTGAAGCAGCAAATGACCTTATATTGACGTGTCCAAAAACTGGAACAATTAGACTCTCCTACAGAGGTCTGATGTGTCTTCCCCTTCCCGGTTTTCTCTAAATCAAGCTGTAATCAATCTAACTTCTGAACATGACCACTGTCAGTGCAAAGTGAAAAAAATGAAAGACTATGAAAAAAGTCCTGGTAGGGTATTGCACTTTTAGTTGCAAGGGTTAACCCTAACTGCGACAATAAACCACATGCTGGTTCACCTTAACAAATCTTCACTAAATACATCTGTAATCAGCAGCACACAGCGTCTAAAGAGATTCAAGCAAATTCTATTAATTGTAACAACAGCTTATCATAAGTCACAGATATATGCCTATCTGGATTAGTACCTACTCAGCACGGCTTGGCTCGGTGCTACTCAGTTACTAGATCTTTCCATTAGGAACGGTTACTTAGTACCAGGTTCATTTTTAGCACCTACTTGGCTGCGGATCCAAGTGAGCGGAGTTGAGCTGAAAATGTGACGTCAGTCACTGATTGGCAAGGGGTGGCGTCACTGGTAGCATCGCTGGTTGCATCACTAGAGTGACTCTGCTTTGGTGTTCACTGGTACCCATGAACAGCCAGTAACAATGTTGTGCTTAAAACTCTGTGAGGCAGTTACTGGACTACTGGATCAAGGACCAGAACGGCAAGTGGTTCGAACCGAAAAAAATTGGAAGTGGTTCAACCAAATGAACGGCATCAACCAATGACCAATCCAACCATCTAAATGTAAAAAATATTTTTGAAAGACATATTCATGGTACTGGCAAAAATAACACCCCACCACTAGGAGGTCCGGGCAACTAGTGGCATTGGGCTCCATACCAGTTTCAAATCCTTGCACTAATTGTAAATGCAACCCGTTACTCTGGACCGAAACCAGTTTTGTGCTTGATAATTTTCTTCCTGTGCTACAACTGAAGGGAAGAATCACACTGCATGCCAGGTGGTGGCAGTAATGCCCCAGTTATTTGCCAACCCTCAAAAAAACTCACCACAAAAGAAGAAGCAGAAAAAGAAAAGAAAAAGTGGTAGTAGTAGGGGTGGTCAAAATGTCTGTAGTTTGAAAATATTTAAAGATTAACGCAGACAATATTAAAAAAGCAGACTGTCTGCTGTGCACAGCTAAGCTGTCGAGAGGAGAGGTGAACAATACCTCTTTCAACACAAGTAATTTGATAAAGCATTTGAATATGCAACATGAAGCAGAATTCAAAGAGTTTGCTGCCCGTAGCAGCACAACACAACCAGCCTTGCAGAAAGTACTCCAGAAACATGAAAAAATAGCTACTGATAAAACCAGGTGCAGTAGGGGTAACTGAAGCTCTTACCCAGTTCATTGCTCTTGATGACCTGCAGTTTTCAGTGGTATGCATACGTCATGTTGTGTTTTTTATCTGTTAATACAGTCAGAGGGACTCGGGGCCTTTAAGGAAGCCAATTTCCTCTTCTTTTTTTATTTGTTCCACTCGGAAGAGGTGAGTTTCATAATCCACTCCAATTCTTTTATTTCTATTGCTCAAATGTTTATTTTTCTTCTCTGTATTAATGATAAGTTTTCAAATACCTGTACTTGAGTCATTAATACGCCATTTTGACTCGTGATATGCTAATTGCTTTATTTTGTTACAACCCTAATTCCAATGAAGTCGGGATATGTATAAAAGGTAAAACAAAATGCAATGATTTGCAAAGTGTGTTTAACCTATATGGAATTGAATACACTACAAAGACAAGATATTTAGTGTTCAAACTGAAAAACTTTGTTTTTGCAAATATTCACTTGTTTTGAATTTGATGCTTGCAACACATTCCAAAAAAAGCTGGCAAATTTGAGGAATGCTCAAAAAACTCCTCTTTGGAACATTCCACAGGTAAACAGGTTAATTGGAGTGTCATGATTGGGTTTGAAAGGAGTGTCCCTTATAAGGCTCAGTCTTTCACAAGCAAGGATGGGGTGAGGTTCACCACTTGGTGAACAACTGCATGGGCAAATAGTCCAACAGTTTAAGAATAACGTTTCTTAATGTACAACTACAAGAAATTTAGGGGTTCCATCTTCTACAGTTTATAATATCAAAAGATTCAGAGAATCTGGAGAAATCTCTGCATGTAAGGAGCAAGGCTAAAAAATAACATTAAATGCCCGTGACCTTCGACCCCTTAGGAGGCACTGCATTAAAAACCAACATCATTCTACAACTGATATCACCATGTGGGCTCAGGAAGACTTGAGAAAACCATCATCAGTTAACACAGTTCATCTACAAATTAAAACTACCATGTAAAGCCAAAGGCAGATATCAACAACACCTAGAAACACCGCTGGCTTCCTTGGGCCAGAGCTCATCTGAGATGGACTGATGCAAAGTGGAAATGTGTTCTGTGGTCTGATGACTCCACATTTGTTTTTAGAAATCATGGAGGTCGTGTCCTCTGAGCCAAAGAGGAGGAGGACTATCTGGAATATTATCAGCACAAAGGTCAAAAGTCAGCCTCTGTGATGGTATGGCAGTTTGTTAGTGCCCATGGCATGGGTAACTGTACATCTGTGAAGATGCTGCCTTGGAGCAACAGTCTTTTTCTGGGACGTCTCTGCTTATTTCAGCAAGACAATACCAAAATACATTCTGCACGTGTTCCAACAGCGTGGCTTTGTAGTAAAAGAGTGCTGGTACTAGACTGGCCTGCCTACAGTCCCTACCTGTCTCCTATTGAAAATGTGTGGTGCATCAAAATATGACAACAGAGAACCCGGACTGTTGGCAACTGGTAGATGCCTGACATTGTACATCAAGCAAGACTAGGAAAGAATTCCACCTACAAAGCTCAAACAATTAGTGTCCACAGTTCCAAAACTCTTGAGTGTTGTTAAAAGGAAACATGATATAACACAGTGGTAAACATGCCCATGTTGTGATGTTTACCCTTTTTATTTGCCCCACTGGGAGGTGATTGGGCTGGAGACCTGTAGCACATGCTACGTGCTAATATGAATATTTTTCAGTTGTCAGGTTGAATGAATGGAGAGCGCCTCCTAATGCGTTCCTGATTTATCCTGGGTATCCTTAGTGTCTAACAACACCATTATGCAGAACTCCAACCGGTCACACGTGTAAAAGAAAACTTTTCTAAGTTCTGCTGCAGTTCATCACAGCACATTGAATAACAAACAATATTTGACTTACCAAATTGGTTTGTGTTAGGTGCCAGAGTTAGATTTAAGTTTAGGGCATGAGGGCACAAAATATGAACCAGTGAAGCACTATGAGTGGTAAGACCTGAGAATTTTGCAACCTAAGAATGACACCTGCAGCTGGATTCTTGTCCTAAGAGCACCCGGATTACATTTTCTGGTGTGTGTATATATGTAGTTAGGAGGAATTGGGAGGGCCCCCGAGTTCACTTGGGCACTTGGGGGCCATGCAACATGGGCCATGCAACATGGGTGGGTGTTGGCTCAGGTTTTGAACCAAACTTTGGCACTAAGATGCAGTTTTTCAAGGAATCTGATATCTGTTTTCTTTCATTGCATAGTGTCATTCTACTCCATTAGTGCTCAGCTGAAGGACAGCCTGCAGCTGAATGGTCACCTTGACCTATTGAACCATTTCCAGACACCTGCCTGTCTGTTCACTTTCTTGAAGTCTCTAAAGTGAGTATCTATACCTTTTATATACAAAGTTTACAAAGAGTATCCATATTTGGATTCTTAGTGAATTAAATGTTGGTGTGTTCATGACTCAAAGTATGACTGGGAAAATAAATAATAAGGGCTGAAATGTACAGTTATATTTATGAATTTAAATGTTCAAATATAAAAACCTTATGCCCCTTATTAAGCTCCATAGACAGACTGGTCAAATCTGGACTGATAAACTAATAATTGGTTCTTTCAAACACAAGTTGTGAAACATGTGAAAACAAACCAGCAAATACTACAAAAAAGGAGCATTTTAATTTTTTATTCTTATCTCATTCTTATTCTCTCTTGTGTGTATTTTATATATAAATAAGGAGCAGAAAGACGAACTTGGACAGGACAGCGTTCATGCAAGAACTGCTGCTGCTTAGAAGGATCACTCAGTTGTTGATCACTCAGCATGGTTGTTTGTCCTGTATGTCTCTGCGATGGATTGGCGACCTGTCCAGGGTCCACCCCGCCCGTAGACTGCTGGAGATAGGCACTAGCCCCCCTGTGACCCACTATGGAAATAGGTAGTATAGAAGATGAACGAGTACCTTTGAAGTTGTTTTGTGAACTATTTTAAGTTCAGTCATGAATCTATAATATTTTGCACTGTGAACCATTGTGGCTGTAGCACCTAAAACAAGACATTTCCAGACTGATGTGAACCACTGATTAGCAAAGGAATGACAAAACTAACAGTTAATAAGATGCAAAGCTGAGAGGGTCAAAAAGAATGAAAAGAAAAGCTCAGAGAGGCTTGGAACACATCAAAGAAAGATTTTATTCACTCACAGTCAAGCAGATCTACTAAACAGCACCATTTTTACTCACATGTCCTCGAGATCGTGCCTTCTTAAGTGGATTCATTTTCTCTCTTGGAGTGGTGGACTTTGCTTCAGTAATAAGTCCAGGTAGCTGGTGCTGTGGCCCCCTGCTAACCACCCTGATGTTTGCCTTCTGGCTCTTTCTAGATGAGGATGTGTCATTCTCTACTTGCATTTGCATGATTCCATGGTACTAAAATGGAAAAAAAACTATAACATTAGATGTGACTTTAACCTTCTGTGATATGAAGATGCTTCAGCTACTTACTGTGTAAATTATATCTGTCCCATTGTGGAACACAGATGAAGGGGCAATCTGAAAATTAAAACACAAACTTATTTTTACAGGAAGCTGATGAAGCAAAGTTACCTCAGATAGGAACAACAAATAGGGTCAAGGATAAGATGAACTCAAAAGGTGATGCTGAAAGGCTTACAGATTTGGGATTTTTCAAAACTCTGAGATTCTTCTTTGGGAGATGTTCTCCTGGGACATAGATGCTGTCTCCTCTGCCCCATATGACAGATTCTGTACCAAGGGGAAGTTTCTCCAAATGGATGGATCCATGCTGGGGATAACTGTCAGATCGAATCTCCTGTCCTCCTAGTAGAGGAGCTTGTTGATCCTGCTTTGGCCTGCACTGTCCTGAGTTAGTAAAGATTTAACAAATTAGTCAGATTTTTTTCCAAGAAAAAATGTTGGTTGTTAAAAGGCACAACATGTTTTACCTTTTCCTGAGTCTCTGATTATAAGTTCAGCCTTGCTGTTGCCACCTATCACTGTGGCTTCAGGAGAAACCAGCAGCACCTCAAACTGTTCATCTGCCTCCTCAATGTGGTCTTCAACTATCTCGGTTTGCCAACTTCGCTTTGCCACTCCTAGAGAGATAGAAAAGATCGAGTTGTTTAAGAACTCAAACCACCAGTGATTATCTAGAAGTTTAAAGCAGGGTTATGTTCTAGAACAATATCCCAAGCATTGAACATCTCACAGAGCTCTGTTTAATCCATCATCTGAACATAAAAGGGAAGGACCAACTGTAGACCTACCAAAACATGAAGGGGACATTCAACTACGCTGAAAGGCTGGGCAAGGACAACATTTATCAGAGAAGCAGCCAAGCGGCCCATGATAACTGTGGAGGAGCTGCAGAGATCCACAGCTCTGGTATATAAGGGCAGTTAACAGGACAACTATAAGTTTAAAGAATAAAGCTATTGTTGAAAGACACCAATATGCAGTTTCCACAAGTTATGTAGGAGACACAACAAATATGTGGAAGAAGGGCCTCTGCACAGAAATCAAAACTGAACTTTTTGTCCAACATGCAAACCAATATATGTATGAAGGAAAACTGTTTTTGGATATCTCTCTAAGTTCTCTATACCCAGGAAAAACATGGTGGTGGCAGCATCATGCTGTGGGGATCCTTTTCTTCCGCAGGGACAAGGAAGTTGGCCAGAGTCGATAGGAATATGAAGGGAGCTAAATCCAGGAGAGTCCTGGAAGAAAACCTGTTAGAGGCTGCAGAAGACTTGAGACTGAGATGGAGGACAACCACTCAAAACATACAGCCAGATCTACAATGGGATGGTTTAGACCAATGCATAATTATGTGTTAGACTGACCTAGTCAAAGTCCAGACCAAAAACCAACTAAGAGTCTGTGGCAAGACATGAACACTGATGTTCACTGATACTCTCCATCTGAGTTTGAGTTCTTTGAAAAAGAACAATGAGCAAAGTATTTTAGTCTGTAAATGATCAGAGCTGGGGAGACAAACCCTAAAATATAACAAAAGATGGTCCTAGAGTTTCAGATTGTAAAAACATTGGACAAAGACGTGTCTTTTTTTCTTCCACTTCACAATTATGTGATAGATTGAAATTTGTAGTTGGAACGTAACAAAATGTACAAAATTAGATGTAAAGATGTAAAGTGCTGTGAAACACACTTTTTTTCTGTTTTTACATTTTTGTCCAACTTCTTTGTGCCCCACACAGCTTTGTAACGTCCTCCTCTGCCATCATGCAGCGCATACAGTAAGAAGGGGTTTGGAAGCACTGTGCTGGGCCCACTGCTTTCTTTGTGCTTGAGGTCTGACTCTCTTCATCAATTACTGACAGCAAATGCAACGTAGCTGTGAAATCCTGCTTTACAATTTGTAAAGATTTTCTGACTAGTTTCTCTCCTGTCAGGATCAAAAAACAATGAACAGCATAGTAACAAAGTGCTTCACTTTATTGTAAACGTCTTATAGTTGACTAGGATTCTTCATGGCAGTTCAGCCAGGATGAGGCTGGAAATGTTAATGTGCTTTGGATCCTTGTCTTGTTTCATAATTTTGTTTGATCTAAACTTTAGCTGTTGGACACATTCTTGAACATTTATCTTCATAAAACGTCAGTTTACAGAGACGTTTGCAGCATATTTAATCAATAAAATGTGCCCAGGTCCTGAGGCTGCAAAACAAGCCATTCATTAGTCCCTCACCACCATGCCTGACAGTTGTTATGAGCTGTTTTGCAGAGATGTTTACTTGTGAAATTTACCAAATAGGTTATATAGAACATTATTTTGTCAAGTTACTGCTGCTTGCTTTTAGAGACTATTAAAACATTGTTAAAATTTCTAGTACGGTTTAGCATTCTGATGCTGTCATTACATTATTGTATGCACTATTCCTTTACCTGACACCACAACTGCATACTTTAATGCAAGCACAAACAAGGATTGATAAACACTTCATTTGTATTTTAAAAGTATAATGCGAGCTCCTGGGGAAATACCTGGGTCAAACTGAATCAGGGTGGAAGGGTTTGTACGGAAATCTTTTCCTGCAGTTGCAGTCCCCTCAATCACCTGCAAAAGAAAAGAAAGAACAAGACAAGAAAAAGTTACCACTGCTGCCATGCCCACACCTAGGAGCTGAGTTTTACGGTTTAGACCTTGACATTGACATATGATGACTCTGCTAAGTTTCCCATTCGAATGATGTCCAGTGAGATTTGTCCCCGCTCCTCACATGATGAGGACTGAGGCCGAGAAAACTCCACCCTGCTCCATCTAAATTCAAGTCTGCAAAGACAAGGTACACGCTTGAAGAACATCAAACAGCTAATTCGGTATATCAGCTAAAATAATAGATTAAAAGTGAAATGGAACATGTCTTACATGTGAGAGGACCCCATGTTGCCTAAAGGATCAGACACTTTGAACTCCAGGCTGTCTGAGAGAAACTCTCCATCTGGATTGATAATATAGGCAATGGTTCTTTTGTGAAGCTCAATCTGAGAGAAGCGCTGTGACACAAACCTGCCTGCAAAGAACAATGAAAAGCTTTTCATTTTGTTAAGCCACAATTCTACACAGACCACTAGTGACATGAATCACAAATTCATAGTTAATTATTAGGTATCATAACGATTCCTAACTTATTCTGAGGCATTACTATGTATTCTCAAATCAATCAGGGATTCGTGAAGCATTGCCTTGACCACTCAGGGCCATTGTGCCCTCTAAAACTGCCCAAATCTGAATTCAGTTCAATTCAATTCAATAGTGGCATTACCTGAATTTCTCAAGTGCATTTAATACAATTCAACCTGATGTGCTTTGTCAGAAACTCCAAAAGACTCAGGTGGAGGCCTCAACAATCCTGGATCAAAGACTACCTGACAAACAGACCACAGTTTGTGAGACTGAAGGGTTGTTAGTCTAACCAGGTAGTCAGCAGCACAGGAGCACCACAGGGGACTGTACTCTCAACATTCCTTTTCACTCTGTACACCTCAGACTTCCAGTACAAGACAGACTCCTGTCATCTGCAGAAATACTTAGATGATTCTGCAGTTGTGGGGTGGATCAGAGATGAACAAGAAGCTGAGTACAGGAAGGTGGTGGACCACTTTGTGGCATGGTGTGGAAACAATCATCTCATTTTGAACGGGACTAAAACAAAAGAGATGATTGTAGATTTTAAGAGAAACAGGAATAAGTCAAAAACTATTTCTATCATGGGAGAAGAAGTGGAGGTGGTGGAGGACTATAAATACCTCGGTGTTCACCTGGGCAACAGACTAGAGTGGAGATGCAACTGTGAAGCCATCTACAAGAAGGGACAGAGCAGACTGTACTTCTTGAGGAAGCTTAGGTCCTTTGGTGTTTGCAGCAAGATGCTGCATATCTTCTATAAGTCTGTTGTGGAGAGTGTGATCTCTTCTGCCATCATCTCCTGGGGAAGCAGCATCAGAGTCAGGGACTTAAAAATCTCAACAAGCTGATAAAGAAGCTGGCTCTGTTCTGGGGACTCCTCTGGAACCTCTGGAGATCATTGTGGAAAGACGGATTCTTCATAAAATGAAGAACATTATGGAGAACCCTGAGCATCCTCTTCATGAGACTGTCCTACAGCAACAGAGGGTCTTCAGTCAGAGGCTTCTTCAGATCTGCTGTAAGACGGAACACTACAGGAGATCCTTCCTGCCCACAGCCATCAGCATCTACAACGGCTCTTTGAGGAAACCTTCATAATATGAGCTACAACAACATTTAATTTCCCTTTGGGATTAATAAAGTATTTTTGAATTGAATTGAATTGAATAAAGCTTCAGGGCTGAAGATCAATTTGTCCCTTCAATTTGCCCCACATTTCATTAACCTGCTTTATGTACACTTGTACTTAAACTTCTGTGAATTAGTTTCGCTCTGAAGATCTCATATAACACCCAGTTTCCATTGATTGTGGTTCTGATCCCAGTTTGGACCAGCCGACTCCTGGTCAAACCAAGATAGCTCTGTGTGACGTGCTGTTGATAGATATTAATTAGTCACATGAACACTGTTGGAAGAACCGAATAGAAAAAAAGTCAGAGCTCTACAATTCCTGGATTCTGTCTGATTTTTAGTCACATGAACACATTTCCTAACAGCAGACTTTGAATAAATTGTAGAAAATTAATTTAAATAATCAGTTTTGCATAGCAGGTACTACTTTATGCATAGCTGGTTTGAAATGTCCCGAGACAGAACCACTATCTGGTACCCTAGGTCTGGGGAAGTGATGGCCTGGTGGTTAGAGAGCAGGGCATTTGCATCATGGAGAGGCCACAAGTACCCTGGTTGGAATCCCAGAGCCTGCCACTCTGGGCCCCTGAGCAAGACCCTTAGCCTCTGAATGGTCCCCGCACAATGGCAGCCCACTGCTCCCGAAGGGATGAGTTAAATGCAACGGATAATTTCTCCATTGTGAGATCAATAAAGTCTAAAGTATTTATTATGTAAGATAAAATCCAAACTGAAAATGTACAAAATGGCAGAAAAGTGCACTGACCAGTATTCACATACAGTGTAGGTGAAAACACAATTATCCTAACCTGTGGTAATGTTTTCAAGGTAGCCAAAATAAGGTGGACGGACAATGCAAAATATCAGCTCCTCATCGCTGCTATCAATATCCTGAGCCTTCAGCTCTCGAGAAGTCAGGAAAATCCCATATCTGCCATCAGGTAAAAGCTCTGCTTTCCGAAGTGGGAATAGCTTCACAACTTCTGGTGAAGACTTATCCAAAGGCTTGATCTGAAAATGGAACCAAAAGATGTTTTACCTACATTTAGTTTGATTATTTGAGTCCTTCGTTATGAAGCTTTTGGAGCTCCACATTGCTAACAGAGAGCAGAGAAACAATACTAAAAACACTTTAACTCACAAACCGGGTCCATTATCTCCCACCTGAATGGTGAAAAACACTGGCTCTGTTTGCAGCTCTCCATCTAGCAGAAAGCCTCGGTTGGAGGTGTCGGAGGCTGCGAAAGCAAATCGGTCAATCTGCGATGGTCCCCCGTCATGTCTGTATATAACCTCCAGTTCCTTTATGTGTTCCTGTGTGAAGTTTGAGCCCGCAGTTAGTGTGACACCAGCTAAAAGCAACTTCCCATACTGCGGAGGCTGTCGCAGAAAAAAAGTCAGGGCCCTGGGTGGAGTGTCAGGGTCAGATAAGAGGAGGCAGTCTGGACCAAGGATCATGGCAGAACCTTGTGGGACCTGGAGGCCTTTGTTGGACATCAGAGATGGCAGAACACGATCCACCATTTCCACTTGCAGTTCAAAGCTTCCATTTCGACTAGTCTTACCATTGCTTAAAACAAACCTGTTAAAACATGGGACAGATTTGTTGTTAGCTTACATGATCTGGCCAAACACTTAATTATCAATGCGGTCCAGTTGAAGTTTTATTTGACCAAAAATTAGCTGGTCCCGACCAAAGCAGATTCTTGGCATCTTCAAACAACCTCAAATGTAATGACCATTTAGTTCCAAATACTTTCTCACTCTGTGTCTGGGAAAAGCAATATTTAATTAAACTTAACTTACATGCATGACTCTTATAACCTGAACATTCAACCACTTCAATAATGCAATGTGGTTGAGAGCTGGCTAAAAAGCTCAGACTTCATCATGTGTTAATGTATGAGCCAATAAAGCTAAATTTCAGTACTTCAAATAATAACTGTATGCCAAGTGTCAGTAGTAGGGAAGTCATTATAAATCCAGCTCATGTGAGGAGATGACACACATAATGTAATAAGTTCACCACAGCAAGACAAAATTTTAGCAACATTTTGGGGGGAACTAAGATGCTTTTTAATACTTGTTTTTTAAAACAAAATTAAAGTTTGAAAAATCACAAACAGTGTTTGAAAAAATCTGTAACTGGTTTCCAAAATAGAGCCCGGAGTGTAAAAGAAACTACAATCGACCTATTCTGTAGTTATCCAGACATAATACTCACAGTACTGACAAACAGTTCCTATATTATCTGCCACTCTGGTAATGTTTCTTTTTTCTTTAGAGTTGTCTATTGTTCCCTCTTAGGTCTCTCCATATTAGTTAATTCCTCTCTGTTGACTTTTGTCTATTTTGGCTTTAGACTCTTAACTATTAACCTTTAGTTCTTGGTTACTAAGATCCTTCTTGCATCCTGGTAAGTCCTCACTGTGTTTTTTTTATGCTTTCTCGCCCCCTGCTCTCAGTTCCTTGTTTAGATTCTTCCTCAGCTGTTCTGGGTTCCGCTGATTAGTGTCACCTGGTTTCACTGTCCCTAATCACACAGTATTTAAGCTTCCTGATTCTTGCCGTTCTCTGCTGGATTCTTCCATTGTGTTTACGCTTGTTCAATGTCCTGTTTTCAAGTTGACAGAAACACGTAGGGGAATTACTCCTCGTGTTTGACCTCGACTGGGTTTGCAAGATTTCCCGTCTGACATCTGAATGTTCGTGAGTAAAATCTGTTTGTGTGTGGTGTGTTGTGCTTGTTGTGTGGTTGTACACAACACACTGTGGGACCAAACCTGTTGCATCTACCATTCTTAATCATCATATGTGGGGTCCTTCAGGTTTTGAAAACCAACCGCCAATTTTAAAATCTTGCCCTGTCAACCAGGCATTAAACTTGAGCATACAAAGTCACACACTGAGAGCAACTGAATAGAGCTTTACGAGACAAACTACAATTTGCTGAGAACGTTGTGCCCTTTTTATATTGAGGGATCTTATGGTATGTGAAAAAAGATTATAGGTATTCAGACTCACTGAAAATGTTCTATTGCTTTGCTGGCTCGATTGTCATGGACGTAAGCAACAAGGTTTGCTGCTATGTCCATTTGGCTGAAGGTGGAGATGATCACTCCTGGATGTTTGATGTACTCTATGTGTCCGTGGGCAGGTGGGTTGGTGATAACATATAGAAGCTCCTCTGGCTTGTCTGTGCCATCTGTGGCTAGCAGCACATCAGTGGTGAGAACAACACGATCACCTCTGCTGACATTCACTGGCTTCACAAAGATGGCTATGTTTCCTGAAATCAAAAGTGATAGGAATTATTAGTAATAATTAGATATCTGTATAAAAAAAGTATCAAAACTAACTTATGCTACATTGTGTTGGTCATATTCTTCCTACCTATTGTGGTTGCTATGGCATTTTACTACAACTGATGTGTCCTGGAGTATCTGACACCTAAATCTTTGCAGATGAGTTTTAAGTTTTAAGGGGTTGAAGCTAGAAACTGAAGAGTTTCAACATGTAGAAGTTCAAAACTGTGCCAGATTGGTTTTGCAAATCTGATGCCCCCATCAGGTCAAGGTGCTTATTTAATAGTTAAATTACTAATTATTTTTATTGATTAAGAAATGAAATATTAATTAATGTTACAGTATTAGTACTATTATTTTCATTAACATATTTGCCAGAAAATTAAAAATAAAAGAAATACATTCACTAAATTGTATATTTACTTAGCCTCTGTTTAGCATCTGTGGTGAGGAAAACAACCTCAACACCTGAGGGCAGCAAAGGGCAGGAAGCTTTGACTCCTGAAGGAGCAGCCCCCCTGGCAAACATACACCATTTACCCCCACAGGAGATGCCCGACAGAGGAGCATTATCATCCAGGTCAAAGAGGCACAGGGAGCTTTGCAAGGCACCAACCCCATCACATCAGCCACGTCCTACAGTGTAGGTCAAGCTCAGCGGGTAGGGTGACCGGACTGGGCACGACCTTGTATTGAGGAGGGGAAGCCTCCCCTGAGCCCTCAACCCACTGGGCAGGCAAAACTCCACCATGGTGTCCGGAACTCAGAAGGACCAAGGGAGGGAGGTCAGAGTGCAATCACGCCTGGTAAAATAGCCCCAGGGAAGTCAAGAGAAAAGAATCCCAACCAGAGCCCAGCCCAGCCCCTACAGCTCACAGCCAGCCCAACACATCCCTTGACCATAAGTCACCAGCCAGGAACCCACCATGCTGCGACATGGCCCATGCCCCCACAAACCACACCACACCAATTGGAATGGTAAAATAGAACCTTGCCATGTGTCCTGCACCCAGTTCCCACATCCTTGTTTTTGTTTTGTTTTTTCATTTCTGTCTGTGCTTATGTGAAAATGTTTTAATGAATGAAGTTGTGCATGTATAAAGTGCATTAAAATTGGATTGCAATTGAGGTGTTGGAGCCCCAACCTTGCCAATTGGATAGGGGCCAAGCTAAGCAGGGAGGCCCACCATCCCACACCCCAAGAACCTACAGCTGTTTAGTGTTGCCTGTGTTGGGAAGAAGGGTATCGTTGCCAAGTTGTTGGCCCTATCCTTCCCTACCCACACCACCACAGCCTGCACCTAGGAACTCCCTAGAGATACCAGCCACTGCCAGAGAAAAGGCTTCAGCTGGGTGACCTCCCCCAAGGTATGAGCAGTTGCAGAGAACTCAGACCAGCAGCACTAAGTGACTACCCAGCCAACACCCAGGACCCAGGGATCCCCCAGACCAACCAGGAGCCCAGGTCCAAACCCTACATATACTCTCTCCCATGCACCCACTCTAATGTGAGATCGACACTACAAAGTGTCTACACACTACTAAGGAATAGTTCACTGTTCTCAGAACAGTGAACTATTCCTTAGTAATAGTTCACTGTTCTGAGAAGTCTTTGGCATTGGTATTGGGTGGAGTTTGGTTGCACACCATTTGTTTTCTGAAAACCTCATTGGTTTGGCCATATTATTGTCATGTTGCTGGTGTAAACACTGCAGCTGCATCAAACTCTGCACAACTCTGCCTTTTTTATTTTTATCCTGCTTTGTGCTTTGAAAGGTTTTGAAGATTTTTTTGCTAAAGATCTGACACATGTGCCAGGATGGAGGTTTTACTTCTTCACAGAATTCTTCCAATCCATTCATCTATTGAACATTTGACAAAAGTCAGTGTGACTCAGTTCTGCACATCTCTTCTACTCGCCCTGTTGAACAGAGGGGCTGACTTTTTACCATCAAATATATTCTATGCATCATCATAATGTTATTTCCTTCTACAAGGATCGGTCTTCATAAACATCTGTAACTGTGTTACTCATGTATACTGGCAGCCAGAGCATTATCAATAGAAGAGAATTTTATCTCATGTCTAATGAAGAATTTAAGACTAAATTCCAGTACCTTTCTCCAGATCTTTGACAGAAATCTGGAAGTGCTGTGGTGGGGATTGATTCTTTCCATCCATCAGGTGGAAAACAAAGAAGTCCTGGGTTTTAGTAGCATGATGGCCAGTATGTACATAACGCAGAAAGTTCATGTCCACCATGTCCTGCGTACATCTCCTCCCAGCTGTAAGTGTCACCCACTTCAGGTCTTTCTGAAACACATATACATAGAATCATTAACAACCCAAGTAAACTGTTAATAGTAGTGCTTAGGACATGAACAGAATTTAGAAACTACAATGTACCAATTGTTGCTTAGAAAAACACTAAAACATTGAACCAGACAGTAAAGGTATATGTCATAAAATGTAATTTCTGGGGTAGGACCCAAGGGTACACAAGTATGTGGAAGCAACAAGGTGAATTGAAGGTTTATTTTAAAAAATAAGCAAACTTACACAAGGCAACACAAGGAGAACATGGCACAGAGCACAGGAAGAACAACAAGCAGGACATGGGAGCAAGAAGGAAACAGGCACATGGAAGGTCTCGGAGCACATTAAAGTCAAACTGAAGAATCCAGCGGTGAACAATGAGAACCAGAGAGTTTATATACTGAGGGAGGAGTGAAGAATGACATTGGATGCCAGTGAGTTAATCATGCGATAATATGGAGCAGCTGAGGCAGAAGGTAAGCAGGGAAGCTGAGGGAGGGAGGTTAATAAACATTAATGTAGCAGAACAGAGATATAAAGAAACTACAAACCACAGTGGAAAGATAAACTGATCTGAGAGAAATTAACTAGAATACACAGGGAACAGGACACAGAAATAAAGTAAGAAACTAAACATTAAGAAATTACACTCATAAGGCAACACATTTCAAGAGCGAGCAAGACCTTAAAAACATAAGAAAAGGATCAAAACTCAAATACAAAAGAAAACCAAAACCCAAACACTAGTGGACCGTCACAGTAACTCAAACAGGATCCATTTTAAACAAGTTTATTTACCAGGGTAGGAACACAGGAAGTCAGCGAGTCATTCAGACTTTTCCAGCTCATTGAACAAAGGCAGGCACCCCCAAAACACAAGACACAATAAATAATGCAGGCCAATGTTAGGTTCTGGACATTTAACAGTCACTGTAATGCTTGGATATCTGGGTAGATTAGGCAGCACAACTGAACAGCTTTAACCTTTTTTGTTGTGGTAATCCTGTACAGAGCTCTCACACCTTGTTGGTTTAAGATGCTACAACTTGGTGAGGCTGTGGTACTAATATGCACACCCTGTATTGCTTTTCATGTATGAAAATGCATAATAGGTTTATGCTTTCTCCAGTTGATGTTTGTGTATTTTTGAAAATAAAGTGGATGTATTGGATCCACTATAACTTCAAGCTAAGATGCCAATCACCTGCTGCTACCTCTCTATCCATGCATCGCCGCATCATCACATCTAAAGATCATCCACTTGCCATAAGAACACAAACCTGCTCAGGGCAGAAACCCAGCAACAAAGTACAGAGGACATGGAGGTAATGAGGAACACAGGTCTCCAATTAAGCTGCAGAAGCACTGGATGGAGACAATGTGGCCCAGATCAGGGAGCTCATGTTGAAAATATAAAATGCACATTATAAGATAATTTGTATCGGGGGCTGAATACAAATGCATGCCACACAAACTGAAGTTTGTGAATGTAGTGTGAAAAACTGGAGACAATTCTGTAAGAAACTAAGTATGCAAGGTTCTGGTGGTCCAAATAACCTGTAACATATACAGTTCCATGTATGCATAATTCCCCGTTTCCACTGGCCAGATTTAGGCCGACTCCACTCCACTCCTCTTTCCATTACTGTTTTTTCCATACCAGTACCTACTTTCTTGGTCCCTGCTCTTGAGCAGGTACTAACGAGGCTGAGTAGGGACTACTTGTAACGAGAACAGACTGCAGTTCACTGATTGGCCATGGGACCAGAAGAAATAAGAAGGTCTTTACTGAGGTAGTGCAGGGAAAAGTTATTAAAACTCAAGAGTGAATACTAGGGTGACTAGATATCAAAAAACCGAATGCGGGACAACAAGGATGCTTATGGGAAATCATGGGACACATTACCAACACTATGATGACATCATAAATTTTAATTCAACAAAGATCTCACATTACATTCATGAATCTCTGCTTTGTCTGTTAGTGTAAAACAATGAATTAGCACAGTTTAAGAAAAAAACTTTAAAGGCTTTTAAAGTTTAACCCTGGTAATCTCGGCTGCTGTTAGCTACCTTGTCTGTCTGGCAGTCAGCTCTGGGCTTTAGTAAAAATGAGTCCATAGGTCAGCAGGCTGCTTTCTCAGCTGTGTGTTTCTTGTGCAACTCACTTTTAGTGTCGCTTCACATCCTGGTCCCCTCCGTGTGAAACTGAAAAAATTACTTTGGCAAACTTCACAAAAACTCCTCAGAGGTCACCTTTAACTGGCCTCATCCTGTTAAAAGCCATTTCCCAGTCTTTGTTTTGGGTGCATTTTCTTTTCCATAACATACTTTCCATTATATTCTGTAAAGTCTACTGATGTCAGCTATACAAGAAAATCCTTTTCATTTGTTTTGTTTTGTTTTACTAGCATCGTGGCGCGCAGGTTGGTCATGACGTGGGACGCTGCTGCATATTTTGATTGACAGCTGATGCAGCTCTGTGATGATGACTGGAGCACTGATTCTTTACATTTCAGAAAAGCTCCAGTTGAATAGCTTTTTGACTTGTAATATGAATCAGTCAAATGTGGGACATTGTTTTTATTGGAGGGTCACCGGGACAGGAGTGAAAAATGCGGCACCGTCCCGCACAAATAGGGACATCTGGTCACCCTAGTGACTATGATAATATTAAGGACCATAATGGTGTGGAGCGGTTCGATTCTAAATATATTTTATGATTTACAAATCATAAAACATGCCTCAAGGCTGAAAGAAAAGGACAAACCAGGTTTCTGAATTACACACATGTAGCGAGCTGTATTTAATAACATCCTAAACCAGCTGATCACACATAAAATCAGCTGTTTAGATCCATATACATTTCCCCCAAAACACACAAAACAATTCCACCATGAAACAGAAATTTTGGTTCAGAAATTTTTTGATGGTCCTTAAGCGAACCAGCGTCTGCAGGAGGAGAGAGCAGACGGCGAGGAACTGCCTGTAATCAGACTGCCCGCATTGGGTCAAACAGGAGGAAGACCCTGCCGAATATCGAATATCCAACCTAAAACTAACTTCTCACGGTCAAAAGTTTGCAGTTTTGCACCTTAAACGTCTTGTCCTTGTTATTGGCTGAGCCAACACTTCCTCATAAAGCCCAAAATTGTAACTTCTACGGGCAAACTTTGGAGCTTGACCAGTCCAGACAGCAGCGTCTCTGCCACCCCCTCACATCAGAACCCCAGCTCCTCCGCAACCCAGAATGGAAGAAGTGGGTATGGAAAATGGATGGATGGATGGTGTCACACAATAACATTAATAGCAGAACAGCGCACTATGCTGACGACTGGAGGTGGGGCTTGTGGGGCGAAACCAAGTGGAGCAGAGCCATGCCGCTGAAGTAGAGCCAGTGAAAAGGGGGCATATGTGTGAATTTGAAAGTTTGGACATTTTCTTGAAAGTATCCAAAATCATAGTTTTTAGAAAATGCTCACAAATCCAGCATCAATTTAAATAAATAAATAATTGTTAAATGTCCTCAGAGAAATGTGAGAAGTTGTAAAAAATCCAGGTGTTTTGAAATCTGATTGGCATCATACTATGAAATTATTTAAGAAGTCTGGGGATATCTCAGTACAGGGAAAAGGCCAATGCTGGAGAGCACTTAGAATGGAAACCTTCAAGTAACCGTTTTCTGCAATGGGGAAGCCATATCAGCTCAGACCTAAAATGCCCTTGAGCTCTCTCAGTTGTGCAATGTGTAATTATGGGAACCTTCACTAATTTGGTTGAAATGTAGTTATTCTTCTAAAATGGTAGCACCTTCATATCTGAAGATCTGTACTACATGCTACCACACATTGGAAATCTTTGAAATGTTCGGTCACTGAACTAACCAGAAGCTGAAGTAATCCTTGGGTTGGAACACTCTCAAAAATGTACATGATCTCTGTAGAGGGGGTATCTTTGTCCTCTGCAAACAATGTAACGCTGGATATAACCCTGGCTTCTCCTGGTTCCACCTCCAGTCCATTGTTCCTGAAGACCACAGACGGACACTAGGGTCACTCAAAAATCACATGACAGCTGATTTTCGACAAAAACTCCTAACAAGATGTTTATCAAACCTGATGACATGAGGCTCCTCGTCGTTCACTGGCACCACTTCAACCATCACCTCTCTCTGGAGCTTGTGTCTGCCATCAGTCAACTGGATGATAAAACTGTCCTTCATCTTTTCACTGTCATCATGCAGATACACCAGATCCAAACCTGGCATAAGGTGAAAATTTAATGAATATCCGAAATTATGGGCAGACAATCTGGCTGAGCTAACGTCTAGTCGGAGCGGGCCCAATCCAATGGGGATATTTACCATCTCCAAACAACTCCAGTTTTAAAATTGCCACAGTGCTTCGTGGTAACTCTATAAACCTTTACACTGCTGTCACATTTGCTTTTGAACATTAATTGCATAGAAGTTTATGGTCATTTGCAATTAAATAGTCTTGTGGCATGGCGTAATGGTAGAGCTCATGACCCATATATTACGGTCTCAGTCCTCAATGCAGCCGTTCTGAGACTTGTGCTGCATGTCTTCCCCCATCTCCACACCCCATTTGGTGTGTGCTTACTTTGAAAAGCTAACAAAAATAAAGGCCCTAGTGCTGCAAAAGTGGTGGTCTCCTGTCTGTATCAACAACTTTCCATTTGAAACAGATACATGCTGCCAAATGGGCTAAATAGAACATGTTAGGCCTATTTAGTCAGAAACAGGTAAATGATGATTTTTAGCAGGTATTAGTTGAACAGACAGTTGAATGAAACTGTAACGTATGTCTTTTTTTCACATATAAAAATAGAAAATAGCTGATAAATTTCAGACTGTGCCTTTTTTTATAGAGAAGACCAGAGCTGCTTAAATGCTTTTTAGCAGGACAAACAATGATAATTGCTAATATAAAATGCTAAAACCTATTTAAAACATGCAACGCGACTTCGTCTCTGCTCCAGATATAATTAATTATTGACTGCTCACAGCAGAATAATATTATATTATATTATATTACAACAACTTGAGATGGTGATGGCCGTAAATCGGTGCATCTCTATTTATATCAGCAACAGATCAGAATTTTTCCAATGCTGTTGACTAAATACAAAAAATTCATCCTGTTTGGAACAGTAACAGTGTGTTTCATTTGTCTCACTGAGGTAAGTAAAATGTACCCTTTTTAATATCTGCCATTGTAAAGTCATCCACAGGAGACCATAGATTGGGTCCCTGTCTCTTGGTGATTGGGTTTCCGTTCCTGTGACGGACGATGCTGCCATGCTGAGGAGGTCTGACCACAGAGAAAAGCAGGGGATTCTTGGGCACATCCAGGTCCATCACATGGAACACAGATGAGTCCAAGTACTTCATTTCTCCCTCTTGTACCTTTAGGACACAAGGAACCAGCCAGTCAAATTTATTTTCCCATATTATGTGAACAAAGACTAAGGGATGATGTGTGGGGATGAGACAGAAAACTCAGTGAAACTTACTGTGATGTTGCGTGCTATAAATTCTGGCATTTCATCATTTGTTGGGTTAATTATGACGTAGAAAGGAATGTTAGCAGAGTTGTGCTTGCCATCTGAGACACAAAGCATGAACTGATCAGCTGTGGGTTCCATCCTTTGGTGTCTGGACTGCACATAGTTTATGTGACCCTCAGTGATGTCCTTGTATAGAAAAGAAGCTATGGAAAAGGAGGTAACACCAAACACATGAATCTACGTATTTCACCTGTATTCTAATAAACACTGTGCATCCTAATGCTTACCAATGCTTATGCCTGTGTTGCTTTTCTCAAAGCCAGGGCTGGGGAGGACATTTTCTATGTAGCCAAACTGGGGAGGAGAAAACAGACTGACCACAAGCTTGTCTAGGACTGTGTCCATGTCAGAGGCCTTCAAATGAGCACCAGCTATTACTGCAGTCCCACCTTCATCCACTGTAAAGATGTCACCTGGGAACACAAAACAAACTTAATGTCATATCTCCTCCAATTAAGAAACATGTAGCTTACAAATGTACTTTTTCCCACATTAGCTCAAATGCAAATCATACACAAGCCCCATAAAAAAGCCCTCAATCCCAGAAACATTTGGTCTTCAGCCCACCTGTTGCCAGTGAAGGTGGCTGACTGTCAACGGGATAAACTGTGATGTGGAGGTCGTAGACAGGCAGGCTGTCCCATAGCCGAGCAGTGCCTCTGCTCCTGGTTGGAATTCCCCCATTGCAGCATGAAGCTGATGTTTCAGTTTGTCCATCAGAAATGACAAACGTGATGGTGTCATGGCGAGGAGTTAGTCCAATCTCCAGTCCTGAAACAATCCAAGAAACCACTTTAAGACTAAACCTCTGATATGCCGTATAGCACTGTACAAAGTATGAATACCATTTCAACAATTCC
Source organism: Girardinichthys multiradiatus (assembly GCF_021462225.1). Taxonomy (NCBI): domain Eukaryota; kingdom Metazoa; phylum Chordata; class Actinopteri; order Cyprinodontiformes; family Goodeidae; genus Girardinichthys; species Girardinichthys multiradiatus. Next base: position 42,929,604 of record NC_061807.1, read on the forward strand.
ACAATTTGCCACAGCAACCTCAAACCTCAATGCATTTCATTAGTGTTTTATGTGACAGAACGACACAAAGTACTGTAAGATTTTGTGGTGGATGGAAAATGATGCATGGTTTTATTTTTGTAACAAATAAATATCTGAAGAGTGTGCCCCACCTTTGTATTCAGTACACTTTACTCTGATACCCATAAATAAGATTCAGCTTAACCAAGTGCTGTCACGACCTGTAGGTGTTTGAGTTTTGAATTCCTTTTGTGGGTATTTTTACTATTTATTTACTGTTTACTTTGTTCTTTAGGTTTTGCTTTCTTTAGTTCTTTTCCTCATGCTTGTTATGTGTTTTCCTTATTGGCTTATTATTTGGTGGTCTTCTAAACCATCTACAGTAGAGTTAATTTCCTGTTAGATGTCTGTTACTCACCTGGATATCTCTGTATCCCTGCTCATCTACGTTTATTAGCCTCCCTCATTTAGTTGCTCTGCATTCTCCCTGCCACAGCTGCTCCACATTTCATCTGATTAGCTCTACTGATTCATTGCTCATTCCTCTACCCTGCCTTCGTATTTAAACTATCTGGTTTCATTATTCACTACTGGATTCTACTGTTTGCCTGCCTGTTCCATGCCCATCTCAACATCTTTGCTGTCTTTATCTGGTTTTTCCATGTAAGTTACCTGTTCAGTTATCCATGAACATTTCTACTCAACATGTGGCTCCCGAGCTCCTGTAAGCATTTTTGTTCCTGGAGGCACCACCATTTTATGACAACTGCCTTCAGAAGTCACCTAATTATTTAGTAGAATCCAGCTGTGTGTAATAAATCTAACGGCAGCTGTTTTGTTTCTGGCCTTAGAGGTTTGTTAGAGAAGTTAGAAAGTAAACAGCATCATGGAGACCAAGGAACACAGCAGAAAGTTCAGGAAGGAAGTCGTGGAGAAGTTTAAAGCAGGGTGAGGTTCTAAAACAATATCCCAAGCTTTCAACATCTCACAGAGTTCTGTTCAATCTTTCATCTGAACATGGAAAGAGGATGAACCAACTGCAGACCTACAAAGACATAGACATCCACCTGTGCTGATGGCCTGGGCAAGGAAAAGCATTCATCAGAGAAGTATTCAAGTGGCTGGAGAGATCCACAGCTCAGGTTTGAGAATCTGTCCTCAGGACAACCAGTAGTCAGATGGCTAATACTGATGAGTGGCAGTAAGAATGCTATTGTTGAAAATAAGCCATAGGAAGTCTTATTTGCCACAAGTCAAGGAGTGTAAGAGCTCAGATTAGAGGAGACAACAATCTAACGTTTTGGCCCAAATGCCAAAAGTGGATGGAGCTAAATCCAGCACAATCCTGGAAGATAACCTGTTAGAGACTGCAGAAGACTTGAGGCTAGGGTGGAGCTTCACCTTCCAGCAGGACAACCACCCTAAACATAGAGCCAGAGCTACAATAGAATGGTTTAGATCAAAGCATATTCATGTCAAAGTCCAAAAAAATAAGATTAGATTGGAATTGTTTAAAACAGGGCTCTCATACTCCAGTTCTCGGGGACTAGTGTCAAGTAACTCTAAGACGTTTCCAATTGGCTCCTCATCATGTGGTCAAGTTCTATAAAGTCCTACAAATGAAGCAGATATACATCTAAATGTTGTGGGACACCAGTCCTCAAGGAGTGAAGTTTAAGACCACTGGTTAGAATCCAAGCATTTGTCAGAATGACCCAGTCAAAGTTCAGACCTAACTCCAAATGAGAATCAGAGACATGACTTAAAAAGTGATGTTTACGAAAGCACTCCATCTAAACTGATTGAGTCTGAGCTGCATTTCAAAGAAGGATGTAAATGTTCAAATCTAGAAAAGAAATATGCAAAAAAACTTTCAGTTGTTACTGCAAAGTAGTGAACTGCACATTTCCTGTGTTTAGTTTGAAAGATGTTTCATTTATTTATTGGGCTGCACGGTGGCGCAGTTGGTAGCACTGTTGCCTTGCAGCAAGAAGGTTCTGGGTTTGATTCCTGGCTGGGGGTCTTTCTGCATGGAGATGGAGTTTGCATGTTCTCCCTGTGCATGCGTGGGTTCTCACCGGGTACTGATTGTGTTGAAGTGCTTCATAAATAACGTTGAAATAGATTGGAATAGATTTGTATTTATTACAAAATGAAACATTTTTGTTTAGATATGAAATAAATCCACTAAGCTTGGTGTGTTGTCAGGTGTTTACCCGTGTGTCTATAAGCGATGATGCCTGCAGTGACGTCTGCTTGAATGAAGCGATCTACAACAACACTATTTCTCAGAACCACCCCATGGTAAGGCTGCCGTGCAATCAGGAAAACGAGGCTTTTGTTGTCGCTGTCAGTATCAGTGGCATAGATGTACTCTGAAGTGATGACTATTTCTTCTCCTTCTGGACACCTCAGAACAGGTTTCAAACCAGTAACCATTACTGGGAGCTCATCATTGATGGGTGTTACCTATAAACAGCAATGAATGCACTTTATCAGATGATCATACCCTAATAATGATAACAGGTACGTTTGCATATTTATCACACATTTTTTGTTCTGGTGTGTCCACTGATGTTACCTTTACATGCAGAGTAAAACTGACTGAATTAGTGCCATCTGTAGCAATAAACTCAATGGTGTCTTCCGTAGTTTCTGAGCCGTCATGATTGTACCTGCAAGAGCAAATAACCAAAGCAATGGTTTAAACACATTAAGGCAAAGTTTTTCTTGGATCTTTTTGGCGAAACCATTGTGGTGAAAATCTAAATGTTTATTAAAAATAATAGAACCATCAACCCTTCCTTAACCTTACAGACTACACACTGTGAAAAAGTTTACGGATTTCTTCTGGTTTTAGTTTTTTGTCAAACTAAAACATTTAAGATCATTAAACAAATGTTAATATCAGACAGGGATAAACTGAGTAAATACCAAAAGCAGTTTTCAAAAGATAATTTTATTTATTAAAGGTAAAGTAATTCAAACCACCCTGTTCCTATCAGAATCAGCTTTATTGGCCCGGATTGTATGCAAAACAAGGAATTCGACTTTCGAGTTTTAAGCGCTCGCAGCATACAGACAGTTGATAACACTGTTGCCTTGCAGCAAGAAGGTCCTGGGTTCGACTCCTGGCCAGGGGTCTTTCTGCATGGAGTTTGCATGTTCTCCCCATGCATGCGTGGGTTCTCTCTGGGTACTCCGGCTTCCTCCCACAGTCCAAAGACATGACTGTTAGGTTATTTGGTTTCTCTAAATTGCCCTTAGGTGTGAATGAGTGTGTACATGGTTGTTTGTCCTGTATGTCTCTGTGTTGCCCTGCGATGGACTGGTGACCTGTCCAGGGTGTACCCTGCCTCTCGCCCATAGACTGCTGGAGATAGGCACCAGCTCCCTTGCGACCCACTATGGAAGAAGCGGTAGAAAATGACTGACTGACTGACTGATGACTATATACAGGGGTTGGACAATAAAACTGAAACACCTGGTTTTAGACCACAATAATTTATTAGTATGGTGTAGGGCCTCCTTTTGCAGCCAATACAGCGTCAATTCGTCTTGGGAATGACATATACAAGTCCTGCACAGTGGTCAGAGGGATTTTAAGCCATTCTTCTTGCAGGATAGTGGCCAGGTCACTACGTGATACTGGTGGAGGAAAACGTTTCATGACTCGCTCCTCCAAAACACCCCAAAGTGGCTCAATAATATTTAGATCTGGTGACTGTGCAGGCCATGGGAGATGTTCGACTTCACTTTCATTAATTAAATCATCTTTATTGGTCATTGCACATGTACATTACAATGAAATTTGTCCTCTGCATTTAACCCATCCCTTATAGGGAGCAGTGGGCTGCCATTGTGCGGCGCCTGGGGAGCATTCTGGGGCTAAGGGTCTTGCTCAGGGACCGAGAGTGGCAAGCTGTGGGATACGAACCAGGCCCCTTGTGTCCCTCCGGATTGCAAACCTCCTGTTCTAACCACTAGACTACCACTCCCCCCCCTTGATGTCCATCAAACCAATCTTTCACCAGTCTTGCTGTGTGTATTGGTGCATTGTCATCCTGATACACGGCACCGCCTTCAGGATACAATGTTTGAACCATTGGATGCACATGGTCCTCTAGAATGGTTCGGTAGTCCGTGGCAGTGACGCGCCCATCTAGCACAAGTATTGGGCCAAGGGAATGCCATGATATGGCAGCCCAAACCATCACTGATCCACCCCCATGCTTCACTCTGGGCATGCAACAGTCCGGGTGGTACGCTTCTTTGGGACTTCTCCACACCGTAACTCTCCAGGATGTGGGGAAAACAGTAAAGGTGGACTCATCAGAGAACAATACATGTTTCACATTGTCCACAGCCCACGATTTGCACTCCTTGCACCATTGAAACCGACGTTTGGCATTGGCATGAGTGACCAAAGGTTTGACTATAGCAGCCCGGCCGTGTATATTGACCCTGTGGAGCTCCTCATGGACGGTTCTGGTGGAAACAGAAGAGTTGAGGTGCACATTTAATTCTGCCGTGATTTGGGCAGCCGTGGTTTTATGTTTTTTGGATACAATCCAGGTTAGCACCCGAACATCCCTTTCAGACAGCTTCCTCTTGCGTCCACAGTTAATCCTGTTGGATGTGGTTCGTCCTTCTTGGTGGTATGCTGACATTACCCTGGATACCGTGGCTCTTGATACATCATAAAGACTTGCTGTCTTGGTCACAGATGCGCCAGCAAGACGTGCACCAACAATTTGTCCTCTTTTGAACTCTGGTATGTCACCCATAATGTCGTGTGCATTTCAATATTTTGAGCAAAACTGTGCTCTTACCCTGCTAATTGTACCTTCACACTCTGCTCTGACTGGTGCAATGTGCAATCGATGAATACTGGCTACCAGGCTGGTCCAATTTAGCCATGAAACCTCCCACACTAAAATGACAGGTGTTTCAGTTTCATTGTCCAACCCCTGTAGCTATGCTATGTTATGCAAAGAGACCTTTATTTTATATAACAAAGTCATGTATAATTATGGCGTACCCTGTATATGCAAAAATAACACAGCCTTAAAGAGTACTTTTCACAAAAATTGTTGCCAAGTTAGATTTTTCTGGTTTGCCTCCTACAAGTTTACATTAATTTAATATTGTAATAAAACAGAATGTCTGACCTAACTTTATGGTTTATCAGGTCCTGCAGTGTAAAGTTCTGGCCTGGTGTAAATGGATGGCCATCAAGGTGCAGAACACCATGTTGTGGTTCCCTTCGAAGCTCCACGTGCAAGGCTTCTAGTATAGAGTCAACATCTGACAGTTGCAACTGTTCTGGGTCCAGGAAGTGCTCCCCTCCCTCATCTACAGTCAGAGCGTTGGTGATGACCTGAAACAGAAGGTATTCACATCATTTCTTTAAATTCACATTTCTACCTAGTACTGAGACAGGGAAGAGACAGCTGTTGATTCCACCTGTGGTGGTTGATTGTCCACTGGCATTAGAGTGATATTAAAGCAGATCCCAGTTATTGTTTTGCCCAGATGGTTGGTCACAGATAGGATAAACTGGATATACTGAGGGTAAGGGCCAATATCCATAATTGGAGGCATGTAGGCTACTTTCATGAAGTTCACTGCATGCTAAAAATAGTATAAAAGAAAAAGAGAGTTTTTATAGTAAAGCAGATAACACATATACTGATGAAATTGCTAAGAAGAAAATTATTTACCTGTGTGAAGAGTCTGAGGACTGGTGCGTTGGAGTCTTTGGTAAATTTGGGTACACTGTCGACCAGGAATAACCTCCCTGCATCTGGACCACTGTTAATTACGAGAACAACTCATACTTCACATAAGGAGCTTTCTAAAAATATACTGGTGAATGTGAACATATACTAACCTGTAATGACCAGTGTAGAAAGGTGGAGTTGTAACTGTGTATGTGAGCTCACTGTCTGGAGACTCTTGGTCTACAAAGTGAAGCTGTTGCCGGGTTATATGGGCCACTTGTGTTTCTTTGATCACAAGACACCGAGTGGAACCAGAAACCTCCTTTGGTGGTTGGTCTGGAACTGCTTCAATGTGCACAACTATCACCTGAATAAGTCATCAGACTGTCAGCTAAAAACTATAAATTCATATTCACATTGCTTAAAATAGATACATTCTAAAGAAAGTTATATTTCACAACTGGCTAGGCTCTGATTGAGCCAAAACCCCGTCCAGTTTCTTTGTACTGATTCAATCATACACATCATGTTAGCAACACTATCATATGAATATTATCTTCAATACTTTAACATCTAGTGTATCTAAAGGGCTGTCCATTTCATTGTGTATGACTTGTCAGTGATAGGGCCATGGGACAACAGTTTTTGCTGGGAGCCCACACACCACGCTTACCTCAGCCACCTCCTCAAGCTCATCTAAAAGGACAGTGAGGCATTTCTTAAACAATAGGACCTCTTCAGTGAGTCCTGGGACTGCCCCAATGGCTCATTTTAGTGGGACAAGCTCCTAACTCATCTCTGTAAGGGTGTCAATTTCAACTGGTCCTTAGGATGATGATGAGAACCCATTCTAGCCTGGGGTCCTTCAGAATAGCCCTATCTCTATAAGGCTTAGTCCAAGCACCCTGTGGAGAAAGCTCATTTCAACCAGTTGCCTTTTCCACTCTCAGTCTTTTGGTCTTTGCACAACTGATGACTAGGCGAGGGTTGGAACCTAAATCAATTTAGATAAGAGCTTCACATTTAGACCAGCTCTGTCTTCCCCATGAGACGCTTCTCTCCCGATGCTGCTTATCACTCTTCTGGTCCATTTTACCCTAATGTTAAAAAACCCTTTGAAACTTTTTAAACTTGAACAGAAATATTTATGTGGGCCTCATAACACCTTTTCCTTTTCAACTACAATTTCATATTTTTGAGACACAAGGCAATATTTTCTTCCTTAGCCTTCTCCGTGGCAAAGATGTCACCCTTGTTGCCTTTCAGCAAGAAGGTCCTGGTTTAAAATATAGCCTGGACTCTTTCTGCATGGAGTTTGCATGTTTTACCTCCACATTCCAAAAACTCCAAAAACCCTTTTAGTTTAATCGATAACTGTAAACTGCCTTTAGTTCTGCGTGTGTGCTTGCACGGCTGTCTGGTGTCTGTGTTGCCCTCAAATGGACTGGCAACCTGTCCAGGGTGTACCCCACTTCCTATCTCCAGCAGTCCAGTGACTGTTAGAAATAGACCCTGAGCCACCTACAGATAAGCTGATATGGTATGGATTGATAGAATAGGGTAATCCTTTATTTTTCTTTCAATGTGGAAATTCTGTAAAAACTATATGTTTCCATGAACTGGAAAACGGAGAACCTACACAGTTATATGGAACTCATTCATCGCTTATCTAGAAACCTTTTTTTATTTAGATATCGTTCAGCACAAGTGCTTAAAAGACACCTTACTGTTACTCACTTGAGGTTCTGAAAAGTTAGGGGGATCATGGAAATCAGACAGCACGACTTCAAATGAGTCATCAAACACCTCGTTCCCAAGGTGTCGGTAGTACACAATGGACTGTGAAAGGTCCTTCTGGAGGAAGTGACTGACAGGGTAACCTGAATAAAAATCAAAACAAACATGACATTAACAATACTGGATATTATAAAAACAGAGAAGAAAATGGTCAGTTTTCCAGACCTGTCAGCCCTGGTCCTGGGATTTTCATAACCTCTCCTGCCTGTGGGAGGCGAGTAATATTAAAGAGGATATAGTCATCACTGGAGTCCATGTCTGAAGCCTTGAGGGTGGAACCTCTGAGCAGAGTCGTCTGACCTTCTAAGACCTCCACCAGCATGTTAGTTATGAGGAAAGGAGGGCTGTCATCTTTGGGGAGGATCTTAATGGGGAACTTATGTCGGGTCTGATGGTGGCCATCAGAAATGCGAAAAATAATGAAGTCCTTTGTGGAGTCACTGTCGTCATGGTGATAAAAGACAAGACCTGCTCTTAAGTCATTGACGGTGAACATTAAGCCTTTTCCACCTGGAGTTTATGTCAGACAAACAAATAAAATAGTGATTATGTTCTAACAGAGTACACAACTACATAGATTAATTAAAAGCTTTCATTTAATTTACATATCTCTAATCTAGTTAAGTAATTCAAAGTGAAATTTGTTTTTATTTCAGAAATAAACCTTGCTTTACAAATCTTGCTAAGAAAAACTTGGTTGTGGCCACCTTTCTGACCTTAATTGATTATAGAGATTTTATCCCGCTAAAGAGACTGAGATCCTTTGGACTGCAGTGGTGCTCCTCCAGAGCTTTTTTGACTTAGTAGTGGCATCAACCATTTTCTATGGAGCTGTCTACAATAATCTACAAAATGTTCTTAAAATCAAAACCACATCCATTAATGATTTTAGAAGTATCATAAAAATGCAGTGAAAGAGAAACAACCATTGTTTTTTTTCTTGTCACTCTGTTTGAATGTCAGTCAGTCATTTTCTACCGCTTATTCCATAGTGGGTCACGGGGGAGCTGGTGCCTATCTCCAGTAGTCTATGGGCGAGAGGCGGGGTTCACCCTGGACAGGCCGCCAGTCCATCGCAGGGCAACACACAAACAACCTTCAGGACCTTCTTGCTGCAAGGCAACAGTGCTACCAACTGCACCACCGTGCAGCCCACCGTGTTTGAATGTCTTTGCCATTTTGTTTTATTTGTTTATGTATTCTTTCAATGTTTTCTACAGTTCTGATTTGTATGGCTACTGTCTTGGCCTGGTTTCCCTTGTAAGAGAGATATCTGATTTAGGTGGGACTTCCTGGTTAAATAAAGGTAAAATACATATTAAAAAATTATTTAATAGAAAACTTTCAACAATCATTTAAGCAATTGAGCATTCTAAATCATTGCTGCGGTTTCCCAAAGTTCAAATGTGTCTTCAATATAATTTCAGTAACAGGTATTAAAATGTTAGCTGGTGAAATCTAATTTTGTCTGTGTCTTTGCTGTGTTAGTACCTCTTACAGTTAGCTGCCCGTGCAGGAGGCCATCCACAGTGATGACTCGAACAACATTCAGGTTGTCATTATCCACGATTTGGAATTGATCCCACGTTATTGGACGAGACTGACCTTCCAGTAGACTAAGACCTGCTCAGAAGAAAATGATTATTAAAATTAAACTGGTAACAGGGCTATGAGTCCTCGATGCAGCTGTCTGGGGTATGATTCCCGACCCTGGGAACTCTGTTCAATGTTTTCCCCCCTTATCTCTCTGTCTGTATTCTGTTAAATAAAGGCCACTAGTGACACAAATTTAAAAAAAATTTAAAACTTAAAATGGTAACAATTTATGTGTATATTGTACACTTTGCTTACAGGGGCTATTTTGTTTCTTTTTATTCTGAGTAGCACTTTGGTCCTCTGGGTGTTTAAAGTTTTCAATAAATAAAGCTGGTATGGTATGGTAAGTAATAGCTTATTGATATTTGGTATGAAATAGTAATGTTTGAATGGTGAGGTCTCCATTTTCAAACACTAGGTCACATTCCTTTAGGGGGGTTCTAATATATAGGTCATTTATTTAGTAGAATCCTTTGCTTTATTTTCCCACTTAGGCTACATTCACTCTGCAGGTCTTAATGATCAATTCAGATTTTTTGCTGAAATCCGATTTTAGTCATTGAAACTACTAATTAAATATGACAGCCATCAGACTTCAGTCTGAACAGTTCACAACCCTAAAGTGACCCGCATGCGCAGATGGAGAACATAGACGCCACACAGCACCACACTGCTTACGGAAGTAATAATAGATGTATGCGTTTCTGTGTTATAATTGGTGAGCAATGGGAGAGAACAATATTATGACAGCTTACAAGATAAAGGTAAGGAAAAAGAAAAAAAAAGAGAGCTCAACTATTAACAATGGCCTGTTGTGGAGCAGTGACTGCTACTTCTGTAAATTAGCCTGTGTGGATGTGTACAATGACGTAAAAGCCAGATGAAATGCTACATTCAGACTGCGAACGGTTTGAAAACTATTGGATATGTCTCAGATTTAGTGCCACAAATGAAAGTGACACAATTCAGATCTTTTTTTAGGTCAAAAGATGCAGGAAATGGGCCATTCTGACTGCCATGGAAAAATCGGGTATAGGCCACAAATTGGCAAAAAGAAGTTGCATTTGCATAGGCTACATTCACACTGAAATATGGCCCAAATCTGACGTTTTGCTCATATCCAGTTTTTTTATATTTTGAACCAGATATTTTTTAGCTTATCTTTTGAAAAAAATTAATTTAATTACAGGTAAACACCACAATCGTGTTTAAATTTTTTTTTTTTTTTTTACTAATTTTACAAAATGTATCAACAAAAATTTTATTTTACTGAGGAAAAAGTGAGGAAACGATCCCCCCTAATATCTAGTGTCATCTTTTTCCCTCTAACATGGCTCCACTGCCACCCTGTGATGGCTGTGCTTCAGCAGGGGTCCACTTACAGCTGCCTTGGTTTTTAGGGCACATGGCCCAGATTGGTGGGGTCTGGCTCTAGTTTTTTCGATGTGTTGCTGCCCCAGATGTCACTGGGTAGGGTTGTGGTCCGTGGCTCCATTCCATTACCCTCCTTCTTGTACAACAAATTTGCCCTGACTAGGTACAGGCAGCCAGACTCACTATACTGTCTAAGCTATTAAGATAGGACATGTAACAACACACACACAAACACACACACAGGATGTCGTAACGTATCCTATTTTATCACATGAGTCATGGAGCTCAGTGTGGGATTTCTTTGTTGAAGCTTTAAAAGCTTAAATCAAACCATCAGTCTTTTTATTTCGTTTTTCTCTGTACCTGCTACTTCCATATGTCATGACCTGGAGAATTTTCCAGCAGTCAATGCACAAGAGAGGGGAAACCTTTTGAACGGGCCACCAATCCTTCCCAGGGTAAGACAAATGACCCGTTACACATGCGCTTAAAACCATGTATAGTTTCTAGATTTAGCAGTGAGGCAATGCTGCTACATGTCAAATCAAAGCAATCAAAACTGAATTCTACCAGCAATCAGAACACGATACCATACCCATGTTCCAGGACACTCTTGGTGCATTTGTGTCTGCATTCCTTACAGATGTGTGCATAGTTATTGATGGGCTCTTCTCAAAGAAGAAATCATGAACCTCCACTTCAACCTGTTACGAAAAGATGTTTCTAGTGACACAACAAAACAGAATGTTTAATATAATACAAAGAATTACAATATTATTTTGTTCTACCTCATAATTCCTTCGTTGGGAATGTGAAGAATTCGGGGGTTGATAAGCTATAAGCATGTCATTCAGATCAAGCCATGTAAAGGAGGAGACTGGACGGGTGTGATCAGATAGATGGGTGATAAAGCCTTCCTCAGGGTGTTTAGTGATGTTAAAAACCAGAAGCTGTTTTGGAGTTTCCTCATCTTCAGCATCCAGTGTCGCAGTGGAGAGGGGAGTAAGAATGAACTGGTCTACTTCCAAGATAAACATGGACATGAAAGATGGTTTGGGAGGCTGGTTGGGCATTGCACCAGCTATCCGGACTGGAACCCATGCCTGCTCAGACTACAGAAACAGAAAATGTTACAAGTTAAAGAAAGGTTAACATAAAAAAGCTAATGATAATATTAATCAAGTTTAAAATGTTTACACAGAATATTAGAGTAACTTTAAATTATTTTGCACACTGTCAAACTAAGCTCCCAGATTACTTGATATATGCTGCCACTCCTGGTGTCCTTGAGGTCCAGTCGGATTGCAATATAGTCTACATCTGGAGAAGGTGGATCTATGTGTTGGTACTTGATTCCTATCAGGAGGAAGTCCTCACATGGAACTTTGGTGAATGTCACTAGCTTCAGACCCTTGAGGCAATCTTCAGATTTACACAGTGCCCTGGCTTTATTATCTGAGCATACAGAGAGAAAACAATGAGGCTAACTCAAAGGGAGATAAACTGTTTTAACTTTACTGAAATTCTTATTGTACATATTGATACTCAGAGTTCTCTACAGGTTTTTGCGCTGGAACTGCAAATTATTTAAAAAAAATGTTCTGTCATTTTATGTGATAGACTAACTCAAGGAAGTACATAGGGGAAGTACATTGCAGAATGGAAGGATAGAAGGAAAATGTTCTCACATTTATGGAGTTTGCATGTTCTCCCCGTGCATGCGTGGGTTCTCTCCGGGTACTCCGGCTTCCTCCCACAGTCCAAAAACATGACTGATGGGTTAATTAGTCTCTATACATTGCCGTTAGGCATGAATGAGTGTGTGTGTGTGTGTGTGTGTGTGTGTGTGTGTGTGTGTGTGTATGTGCTTGTGTGTGTGTGTGGTTGTTTGTCCTGTGTGTCTCTGTGTTGCCCTGCTATGGACTGGCGACCTGTCCAGGGTGTAACCCGCCTCCCGCCCATAGACTGCTGGAGATAGGCACCAGCTTCCCCGCGACCCACAATGGAAGAAGCAGTAGAAAATGACTGTTTTCACATTTATTTTCTGAAAAGTTTAAAGGGTGTTTGTATTGATCCGCCCTGAGTCACCTTTTGCTGTGGCTGCAGCTGCTAGAACTTTGGGGTATATTTTTACCAGCTTCACAAATCTTGAGATTGAAATGTTTCTGCTGTCTTGTTTGCAAAATAGTTCAGATTGGATGGAGAGCATCTCAGAGGCTTAACAGTTAAGTTTTATTACAGTTGATTTTGGCTTTGAGCTTAAACTGGACAAATCTAACAATCATGCTTTAAATAAAACCATTCAATTCTAGTTCTGGCCGTAGCTTTAGGATCATTGTTGTTCTGGAAGGTAAATTGCTCTAAAAGTCCAATGGGAGGCATATCCCTTAGTTATCAGGCTCCTCTCCTGTGGAACCAGCTCCTGGCTTCAGGCCGTGAGGCTGATGCCCTGACTACTTTTAAGATTAGGCTTAAAACTTCTCCTGCAAAAAAGTCAAACCTTTATGCACATAAAAATAAACTATTCTCCAATGATTTTACTAAATTCGTTTTATTTGTTTTGCCAATATTTTAATGATATAGGTGTTTGATTATTTGAATTGTTTTTGCTGTCACAAAATCATTTTTAACTGCATAAACATAACCCTCACATGGCACATGTTCACATTTAAACTACATAATAAAACTGATCCAGCTCCGATTGCTCTGCAATGACATAACGTTACTGTCAATAATGCAATGTGTTTTGTTTAATGACAAGGTTAAAGCATACACTGTCTTTGTCACCACATGGAAAAGCTGCTTTAAAATTGTGGTTTTTCACCTGCTAAGAAGTGATTTTAGCATCCAGTTTGCAAATGAAGGTTTTAATCTGCCTTACAATGTCTTTAGTTTGTTCCTATTAATTATATTATCAACATCAAAGCACAGTGGGTCTTTTGCCTGATGTGCAATTACAGGTGCGCGTTTGATCAGTTGTGAGCGCATTTTGCCATGATCAGGTGCGCGCATAGTAGATGATCACTGACAGCGATGTTATACTGGAATGATGTTGAATGAAGTGTTGCAAGGAGTTTTACCATGGGAGAAATATCATGGCTTCTTTTTGTGATTGGCTCCAAATCAGAGCTCCGATAATCCTACATAGAATCCTCTAACTCATCTATTTTTAATATTTTTATATTTGACAACCCAAATCTGTTGGCAAATGTACAAAATATTATCTCTCCCTGTCATCTGTCATTCTATCTATGCCTCCTTTTGGCCAAAATGACCACAGACATTTTTGAGTCCCAGTTAGTACCTGCATTTCACACGTGCTAAACCCACACGCAAAAATTGCGCCTGCAAACCATTTCAGGCTTTGAAAATCGCATTGCAGGTGGTAAGGGATGACATTTGCATAACCTCCTCCCATGAATTTGCGATTTGGGGTTATTAGCATATGTTTTGCATATTCATGAAGACACGCTAAAAAGTTTGCGCCCGCAATTTTGCGCCCGATTAACCTACCACCTCGTTTGTAGATCAGCTTTGATCCCTTACCACCCACAATGCAATTTTCAAAGCCTGCTTTTTTTTATGTATATAAATGTTCAATTTAACTTTTTTGCAGGACAGTTATGTGACGCTCTGTTTTAAATTTAACAAAGCCATATCATACAGATTGCCAACTCCTAAAACAATCTATGTTTAAGTTGATAATATTAGTTCAGGCTTAAATATTGTGGCATATTATCATAAACTCCGAACTCTTAAAAAAAAACCAACAGAACCCGGTGAGTTACAGAAAATAATTAAAAGATCGAGGGAGACAAATTAATCCACAGACCTATTTGTCTTTTTTATTGTTAATATTGATTGTCCAATTTGTTGTGAGTTAAATCAAACAAGATAAGAGAAATAATCTTGTCGGGGCAGATGACAAACCTGCTGTGAGTACCACAACAAAAGCTAACTAACTGTAACAGTCTAGAAAGCAAGGGCTGAACAGAACAGAAGGAAAAAATTAACAACTGGATCATTTATAATAATGCAGCATTACAATCCCTTCATATTTCTAGCAACACAGCAGAGGATCTGTTTGCTTTTCCTCTAGTTCCAGCCAGTACCACACGCAACTTCCTCATTTAAATAGGGCAGTCTGTACCTGTTTTGCACCTTTTGTTCATTGCACATGCAATCTTTGAAGATTGCATGCAACAAGCCTACTCTTTGCACGTGAAATTTATTTATAGTACACGCAAATTAGCACCTGCTATTTGGGATCTTTGAAGATCAGGCCCTTTCTGTTTAATAAAGCAAGTACTCTGGAGGACTGCTTCTTTGTTGCTGTTGCGGTCTGCTCTCTCCTCTCAAACCCTTAGCCAGTCACAGTGGACTGCTGGCTCAGTTTATGACATGTTTGCTTTGCTCTTTCAGCTCACCCATGCAATAGTGCAACATAGCAAAGACAAAATTCTAAACTTTGGCAAAACTAATTTTGAGGTTAAAATCATATGTTGACTTTGTACGAAATGCAAGCCCATGCTGCAGTTCGTGGGAAAGGTTTAAAGGTACAGATAATAAATGAGGTGGAGAGGCATTAAAGGGGGGCTACATATTAGACTAAATGCTTGGGCTACATGTCCAACACTATTCATCTTGCTTCTAGAGAATGTACACTCCCTGCATAATAAGATGACCAACCTGAGGGTCAGAATGATACAGTGGGAGATATGGGCAATGTTTCCTTTGATATCTGTGATAACAACTAATGTTGTGTGAACATGCTGGTGATAGAAGAAATTTGTTCAACGAACACTGAACTCTTAATGGTGGAACGCAGACAGAACTGCTCCACTGATGACGCTGTCAGTGCTGCAGTCCAAATAGCCTTAACTCACTATGAGGGCAAGGACATTTATGTCAGAATGCTATTTATTGACTACAGCTCAGGATTCAATGGGGTCATTCCTCACAAACGTTCTACAAAGCACCTGTTCTCAGCAGCTTGGTACAGTACATCCTGTCAGAAAGGATCCAGTCTGTCAGAGTCAGAAAGGCAGACCTCAAACATCTGGTTTGCGAGCACAGGGACTCTGCAGTGCTGTGTGCTGAGGATGATTCTATACATTCTCTTCCCATATGACTGAGTGTCCTCTGAGATGATATCACAGTCATTGGGTTCATCCCCACTGTAGAGAAGTGAGGAAATACACAAAGGAGGTGGCAGTACTGGTGGCTTGGTGCCAAGTCCATGATCTCTTCTTGAATGTGGAGAAAAACAAAATAAATTGTTATTGCCTCTAGGAGGAGGAAGGTGCAGCAGACACCTCTATAAATGAGTGGGAGAGGGATGGAGAAGTACCTTCAAACATAATTTAGCGGGGACCTCATCCAGTCTCACAATACCCAGAAACTCCTCAAGAAGGCAAAGCAGTAACTTTACTTTTTGAGATGACTGAGGAAACTTGGTATGTCACAGTGAAGAGTATTATCACCAGTTCCATCACAGTATGGAATGGGAACTGTGCTGTTCATGATAGGAAGACTCCCAAACATTTAATTAAATGGCCCAGAACACTACAGGAGCAGCCTTCCCCAGTTACAGGACATTTAGTCCACCAGGGACATCAGGAGGGCCCCAAACACAACTGCAACACAGCCCCTTCACTCTTCTTCTGTCAGGTCGATGCTAAAGGTGTGTAAAAGCTAGGACAGCTAGTGACTTACTAACAACTTCTATTCACAGACCATCAAACTCCTGAATGATACACCCTCAATATCTGCATCTTCCAAGTCCTCCTACTGACTGCTGAGATATTTAATTCTGTAGAAGTTTATTTCTTTTGGTATTTTATTCTAAACATTTTTAGTAGTAGTATTTTAATATTACTACCCTTCTAGAACCGCCACCTTGATGTGGTGGAGGGGTTTGAGTGCTCGAATGATTCTAGAGGCTATGTTGTCTGGGGCTTAAATGCCCCTGGTAGGGTCTCCCATGGCAAACAGGCTCTGGGTGACGGGCCAGACAAAGAGCGGTTCAAGACACCTTCATGAGGACCACACAATCAAGGATTGCAATCAACATTGCGTGATGGTCAGGGTGGCTCTGGACTGGCAGACCGAAGTGGTGGTCCCTCTTCATAAGAAGGGTGACTGGAGGGTGTGTTCCAACTATAGGGGGATCACACTCCTCAGCCTCCCTGGTAATGCCTATGCCAGGGTATTGGAGAGGAGAGTCTGGCCGATAGTTGAACCTCGGCTTCAGGAGGAGCAGTGTGGTTTTCATTCCAGCCGTGGAACACTGGACTGGATCTACCCCATCTGCAGGGTACTCGAGGGTTCATGGGAGTTTGCCCATCCGGTTCACATGTGTTTTGTGGACCTGGAGAAGGCATTTGACTGTGTCCCTCATGGTGCCCTGTTGGGGTTTCTCCAGGAGTACGGAGTCGGGTGCCCATTGTTAGGGGCCATCCGATCTCTGTACAAGCGGAGGAAGGGTTTGGTCTGCATTGCCGGCACTAAGTTGGATCTGTTCCCAGTGCATGTTGGACGCCAGCAGGGCTGCCCTTTGTCACAGGATTTCTAGGTGCAGCAAAGGGCTAGAGGGGGTTTGGTTTGGGGACCAGTGGATTTCGTATTCTTTTTTTTGCATATGACGTGGTCCTGCTGGCCCCCTCTAGCCAAGACCTACACCATGCGCTGTGGCGGTTCGCAGCCAAGTGTGAAGCGGCTGGGATGAAAATCAGCTCCTCCAAGTCCGAGGCCATGGTTCTCGACCGGAAAAGGGAGCCTTGTCCTCTTCAGGTTGGAGGGGAGTTCCTGCCTCAAGTGGAGGAGTTCAAGTATCTTGGGGTCTGGTTCATGAGTAAGGGGACAGTGAAGCGGGAGATCGACAGAGCGGGAGATCGACAGACGGATCGGTGCGGACTCCAGCAGTAATGGTGAAGCTGTGCCGGTCCGTTGTGGTGAAGAGAGAGCTGAGCCGAAAAGCAAACCTCTCAATTTACCAGTTGGTCTATGTTCCTACCTTCCCCTATGGCCATGAACGTTGGGTCATGACCGAAAGAACAAGATCCCGGATACAAGCAGCTGAAATGAGCTTCCTCATGCCCAGGCACTCCCTTAAAAATAGGGTGAGGAGCTCGGCCATCAGGGAGGGGGTCAGAGCTGCTCCTCCACATCGAGAGGAGCCAGTTGAGGTGGCTCAGGCAGCCCAGGATACGCTGGAGGGACTGTGTCTCTCAACTGGGATGGAAATGCCTTGGGCTCCCCACGGAGGAGATGAAGGAGGTGCCTGGGGAGAAGAACGTCTGGGTGTCTCTACTGAGTCTGCTGCCCCCGCGACCCGGTCCCAGATGAAGTGAAAGAGGTACGAGTATTTAATTTTTAGTAGGGGATGTTTTGTTCAAGAAACCCACTTTGTGTTGGTATATCACATAAAATCCTGATAAAATACATTGCAATTTGTGGAAGTAATATCCCAAAATCTAAAACACTTCTAGGAATAGGACAATATTTGCAAGAGACTCTGTATGTTGACTCCCAGCAGTCACATATTTGGCCATTGTGGCCTTGAAGAGCTAAAAATAAAAAGGGAGAGGTTTGAGATTCAGTCATCACAGGGCAACACAGAAGAGATGCAACCATGCACACCTAAGGGCAATTTAGAGAGACCAATTAACCTAACAGTCATGTTTAGACTGTGGGAGGAAGCCAGAGTACCTGGAGAGAACCCACACATGCACAGGGAGAACATGCAAATGCCATGCAGAAAGACCCCCGGCCGGGAATCAACCCCAGGACCTTTGGCCTGCCAGGCAACAGTGCTACCTACTGGTCCACCGTGCAGTCCCTGTTGAAAAACGCTCACTCTTTCTCCTCCGTAGTTGCATGAGAAACCTTAATGTTCCCTTACAGCAGAGCTTAGTGACAGCTGGAAATCCTCTCTGTTTTGTTTAGGTATTGCTTTTTAAATTCCGCTTCAGAACCTAACATTGTACCCTGAGTTCCTTACTTTAACACTCTGGATGTGTTCAAGTAGGAAACAACATAGTATTCTTTCAGTACAAGTGCATACCAAACCCATAGGACTGTACCAGATATTTATGGTACAAATACGTGTACTGTTACACTTCTAGTTGTTTTGCATTAGTGCTTTTCTTAGAGTTTTAGATTAAAAATGGCTTTCAAAGTTCACCTAGCTGCTGGCGTAGGTAGATAAAACTTTCTGGCTCGTCGCCTCTCTTGGTGGCTCTCTCTGGGTCTCCAGTGACAAGTTGGCCATGGGCAGGAAGGTGGGATTCCTGGTGACTAAGGTGTATGGTACATTCCAGATTAGATTTCTTTTCATAGTGGAAGGACACCATGTTGCCATCAATAGCATCAGAGAGGCCATAGAACTCAGAGACATGGAGGGATTTGGGACCCATCTTAATGATGTTGCATTCAGGCGCTACAATGTCCACATGGAGAGTAAACACCTCCATGTATGTCTCTGTCTCTGTGAACCTGGTCAGGAATAATAAAGTATGAAAGAAACAGAAGATTGAGAAAACACATTCCACTTGAAGTTTGTCTCCTAAACAATATGTTTCCATGTTATGTTAATCACTTTAAGTTGAATCTTGTACCTGTAAAGGCGAAGCTTGATGGTATCTTCCTTTAACAATGGACAGCCATTGTGGACATACTTTACTTCATCAGAAAGATAATGACAGTCAAACACCTACAGTAATCAAAAGGAACTTTCTGTTGAATATATAATTAACACAAAAGTAAGAAACTTGACTATTTCTTTGTTGTAAAAATGTTTCTTGGCAATAAACATCACCCTGTTGAAAACTCAGATGATTTCCCTTTAGATTGTGCAACATTTGTAGACAAAACACATTTATGGGCTGAGCAGCAGATTTGAGTATGTGGGTTCCAACTCTGAAAAACTTGTCAAATCCTCTCTGCCAAAGCCAAACAGGTTGTTCTGCTATTGACTCTTGTTTCCCACTCACATTATATTAAGTTTCTCTTCCTTACGCATGTGGACATAATATTAAGTGGCTCAGAGAGGAGCATCATAAAAGCTGGTCTTATTCACATCTATTTTCACAGTTAAATCGGGGCGTGTCAAAATAGAAGTCTGGTATTCTCTCATGTAGACTGAATTCCACATTAATTGAGATTTATGGAGAAAATGTGCTTGAATCCATGCTTAAATCTGGATGTTTTTTATGTATATAGGCCATGTTTTTGTAGAAATGTCAACATAAGTCTTTGGTGTGTTTTGCAGGACAAAATTTTTCTCTAACAGAAAAGTGAAACATACACGAGATGGTTGGCCCAGCCCTAAGGCCTTGTTGTGTTACATCAACTTTTGGACAGAGAAACATGTTGTTGGTGTTGTTCTACTCATGTATTAGCATGGTTTCATATTGCACATGAGGGTTCCATTACCTGAGGCACAAGTTTTCCCACTCGTTGAGTTATGGGCTCATTTAACACTACTTCCACCTTGCACGCATCCTTCTGAACAGGAATATGGAACTGCAGATCACCTTCCTGAAGGAAGGCCGACTGACCTCGTTTCACCTTTAAACCTTTATTGACCTTCACAAGGGAACAATGAGACGAGCAGGTCAGTAGAAGTAGATGCACAACAAGCAAGGTCAAGGCCAGTGTGTGACCTCGAGAACCCATCGCTGTGAGCCACTGGGCACTCTGTAGGACATCCAGCAGCCTCTAGATGAAAGCTGGGTCTCTTCCACAAACACACTTCAATCAGAACCTTGACTGAATCAAAAGATGCAGTTCTTCTGGAGGTAGCCAAACGTTACATCTGATAGCATGACGAGCTGGGAGCTTTTAACTGGTCACATGGTCAGTCAGGAGCTGTAAAGAACATGACAACATTTCAGGCTAAAGCATTTCATAGATAAAAAAAATTACTCAACACATCAACAAAACTCATTTGTTCTGGGTCAGTTCAACATTTCAACTCTACCCACGTGTACTTCATATCTGTAAATAAAATATTTAATACTCATGTACTTAAACTATGGCTTACTGTTACGGTTTGTGTAGCGAAGGACCCCGGAATGCAGACAAGCAGGCAGCATGACAGTAGGTGAAAAGATTTATTCATGACAAAACAAAAACTCACTCAAAGAGGAGGCAGGATCAAAACAGTAACAGGCAGGCGAGACAGGCATGGCATGATCCGAAAAACAAGGTGACATGATCTGAAAATGTTTCCGTGACGAGTAACAGAACAGGTGTGTATTTATGGAGCGTGAACCAGGTGAAGTAAGAAGACAGATTAGCTAGGTGCAGGTGAATCGAATAAAGTTGATTGACTGGAGAAAACAAAACGTTGCCAGAACCGAACGGAAATCCAAGGATACAAACTAATAGAAATATAACTAGAAAAACATGAAACTAAAGCATAACCAAATCTAAATAACCTAACTTGACAAAATATAAACAAGAAGACAAAAACTAAAGCATGACCAGAAGCATGATTCAAAATATATCAATAATAATAATAATAATAATAATAATAATAAACCAAAAACACCCACAAATCATGACACTTACAAGTTTGTTGTTTTTTATTTTAGTTGAATATGTTAATAAATGTTCACGAAAACGCTCAAATCTCATGTATTTATAAATTGAATTATTTTCTGAACACTATTTCTGAGTATCAACAGCAGTTTGTGTTTTGGTTCTAACTTGTGTTTGCATTTAGATCATCTTAGTGTAATTGTCATTAGGATCTTTCCACATTAGTTCTTTTGTTGAATTTCTTAGTTGTTTCTTGTGTCCTGTTCTGTTTATTTAGTCTCTCATGTTGGTTTTGGTCCTAAGCTTTTGGTTTGTTAGAGCCTCTGTGTTTCCATTCAGCATCTCCTGTGCCTATTATTATTATATATGTTCCTCTGTTCACTGTTACACCCTGTTTACAATCATTTTGGTTCTAATCACACACGATTAGAAACAAAATGGCCCCATTCTAGATTTAATAAATCTATCCTTAGTAAATGGATATGTACCACAGGCTTTTAAGGTAGCTGTAATTAAAACTTTACTTAAAAAACCCTCGCTTGATCAAGATGATTTAATAAATTACAGACCTATATCCAATCTTCTGTTCTCATCTAAAATTCTTGGGAAAATAGCTGGCAATCATATGTGTGAGCATTTACACAGCAATGACCTGTTTGAATAGTTTCAGTCAAGTTTCAGGTCTCATCATAGCACTGAAACAGCTCTGCTGAAAGTCACTAATGACATTCTCCTAGCCTCAGATAATGGACTTGTGTCTATATTTGTCCTGTTAGATCTCAGTGCTGCATTTGATACAGTCGATCACAATATTCTCTTAGAAAGGCTGGAATATGCTGTAGGGATCAGGGGAACAGCGCTAGGCTGGTTTAAATCTTATTTGTCTGACAGATTCCAGTTTGTTCATGTAAATGATAAATCATCTTCAAACTCCAGGGTTAATTGTGGAGTACCACAGGGTTCAGTACTTGGGCCAATTCTCTTTACTATATATATGCTTCCAATAGGTAAAATTATCAGGTAGCATAGGATACATTTCCATTGTTACACTGATGATACTCAGCTTTACTTATCTAGAAATCCTGATGAGCCCAACCAGTTAGATAGACTACAAGCATGTCTTGAAGACATAAACATTGGATGACTTTAAATTTTCTGCTTCTAAATTCAGACAAGACAGAAGTTGTCGTCTTTGGACCAGAATGTTTGAAATAGAAACTGCTTAGTCAATCACTTAACCTGGATGGCATTAAATTGACCTCCCATAATAAAGAAAAACCTTGGTGTTATTTTTGACCAGGACATGTCATTTAAATCCTATATTAAACAGGTTTCTAGGATTTTCTTCTTTCACCTCTGGAGCATTGCCAAAATGAGAAATATCCTATACAGGAGTGACGCTGAAAAATGAGTCCATGCATGTCCACAAAATGCTGTTAAAAGCCTTCAGCTGATCCAAAATGCTGCAGCAAGAGTTCTGATGAAAATTAAGAAGAGAGATCATATTTCTCCTATTTTAGCTTCCCTTCATTGGCTCCCTGTTAAATCCAGAATAAAATTTTAAATTTTTTTTTTCACGTATAAAGCCTTTAATGATCAAGCTCGATCATACTTCAGAGATCTGATTATTCTATATATTCCTAACAGAACGTTATTTGCTTTTATTTCAAGTTTTAACTCTATTCTCTCTCTATTTTTTTCTCTAGAAGCTACATCTGACCTGGCTCTGTGTTTAGCTGTGGCAGCTTTCTGGAGGGTGACATCGGCTGAGCTGCTGCTGCCAACAACTTAATGCTCACCTTATCCATATGATACACTTGGCCCTGTCTTTCAGTGTTCAACCCTCTCTCTCCTAGACATAGCTACTGGCTGAGCATCTACTGTGACTAACTGTACAGGTCCTTCTCAAACAATTAGCATATTGTGATAAAGTTAATTATTTTCCATAATGTCATGATGAAAATTTAACATTCATATATTTTAGATTCATTGCACACTAACTGAAATATTTCAGGTCTTTTATTGTCTTAATACGGATGATTTTGGCATACAGCTCATGAAAACCCAAAATTCCTATCTCACAAAATTAGCATATTATTAAAAGGGTCTCTAAACGAGCTATGAACCTAATCATCTGAATCAACGAGTTAACTCTAAACACCTGCAAAAGATTTCTGAGGCCTTTAAAACTCCCAGCCTGGTTCATCACTCAAAACCCCAATCATGGGTAAGACTGCCGACCTGACTGCTGTCCAGAAGGCCACTATTGACACCCTCAAGCAAGAGGGTAAGACACAAAAAGAAATTTCTGAACAAATAGGCTGTTCCCAGAGTGCTGTATCAAGGCACCTCAGTGGGAAGTCTGTGGGAAGGAAAAAGTGTGGCAGAAAACGCTGCACAACGAGAAGAGGTGACCGGACCCTGAGGAAGATTGTGGAGAAGGGCCGATTCCAGACCTTGGGGGACCTGCAGAAGCAGTGGACTGAGTCTGGAGTAGAAACATCCAGAGCCACCGTGCACAGGCGTGTTATTTATTTATTTATTTATTCAACTTGGATAAAAGGTTTTCTATCTATGGAAATCCAGCAGATTGCATCCAGTCAGTGACTTGCAGCATTCACTCCTCCTGGATGACCATGTAGAGGCAGTGGACAGTCACTGGCGTTGACTTTGCAGCAATCCCTCATACTGAGCATGCATGTAGCGACAGTGGAGAGGAAAAACTCCCTTTTAACAGGAAGAAACCTTCAGCAGAACCAGGCTCAGTGTGAGTGGCCATCTGCCACGACCGACTGGGGGTTTGAGAGAACAGAGCAGAGACACAAAGAAGCACTGATCCAGGAGTACTTTCTATGGGAAGGAAAAGTAAATGTTAATGGATGTAGCTCCTTTAGTCGTTTCACCTAGAAAGAAAGATAAACTCTGAGCCAGTTTTCAAGGTTAGAGTCTGAAAGAGAGCACATATAATTAGTTACAGTAAAAGCTCAGTCAATTACCATGTCTAGGAGAGAGAAAGGGTTAAACACTGAAAGACAGGGCCATGTGGATCATCGGTAGAGGGTAAGCATTAAGTTGTTGCCAGCAGAAGCTTGGACAATGCCCCCCTCCAGAAAGGTGTCACAGGTAGACATAGAGTCAGGCCAGGTGTAGCTTCTAGGAAGAGAAAAAAGGGAGAACAAAGTTAAGTGGTCATTATGTCCTCCGGCAGCCTAAGCCTATAGCAGCATAACTACAGAGATAGCTCAGAATAATCTAAGCCACTCTAACTATAAGCTTTATCAAAATGGAAAGTTTTAAACCTAGCTTTAAAATTAGACTGTTTGTTCATCTAGAGCCCACTGATGGTCATTGTTATACTAAAAACCACAACGATTGGGATACCTTTCTCTGTCGGATTGATTATAACCATTGGAAACCAGAAGGGGTCATACAGGTAGCAGAAATGGAGGGTGTGTTTGCACCTCAACCATAACTGAGCCAGTTTAGGCTAAACCTGACTCCCCCTTACTCCATCCTACAAGGAGGGAAGAAGACGGAGGTAAAAATAAGGAAGATAGCTCAGGATAACCTAAGCCACTCTGACTATAAGCTTTATCAAAAAGGAAAGTTTTAAGCCTAGCCTTAAAAGTAAACCTGCAGTCTGAGAACGAAGTGCTCTGTTAGGAACGTATGGAACAATCAGATCTCTGATGTATGATGGAGCTAGATCATATATGTGAGGAGGAGAATTTTAAATTCTATTCTGGATTTAACAGTGAGCCAATGAAGGGAAGCTAAAATAGGAGAAATATGATCTCTCTTTTTAATTTTCATCAGAACTTTTGCTGCAGCATTTTAACTGCATTTTGTGGACATCCTGATAGTAAAGAATTACAATAGTCCAGCCTTGAAGTAACAAATGCATGGACTAGTTTTTCAGCGTCACTCCTGGACAGGATATTTCTAATTTTGGCAATGTTCCAGAGATGAAAGAAGGAAATCCTAGAAATCTGTTTAATATGGGATTTAAATGACATGTCCTGGTCAAAAATAACACCAAGGTTTTTTACTTTATTACGGGAGGTCAATTTAATGCCATCCAGGTTAAGTGATTGACTAAGCAGTTTCTTTCTTAAAGACTCCGGTCCAAAGACAACAACTTCTGTCTTGTCTGAATTTAGAAGCAGAAAATTTAAAGTCATCCAAGTTTTTATGTCTTCAAGACATGCTTGTAGTCTATCTAACTGGTTGGGCTCATCAGGATTTCTAGATAAGTAAAGCTGAGTATCATCAGCGTAACAGTAAAAATGTATCCCATGCTACCTGACAATTTTACCTATTGGAAGCATATATATAGTAAAGAGAATTGGCCCAAGTACTGAACCCTGTGGTACTCCATAATTAACCCTGGAGTTTGAAGATGATTTATCATTTACAATGCGTTCTTTGATGAAAAACTTCCATTCCTAATAAAACATGCTGTAAAGCAGCAGTTTGCACAAAATACTTGATTAGAGCACTGTCGCTACATGTTGAATCATTATTAACCATCGATATAAATATACCTTCTTCTAACATCATAAGTAAGACTGGTACAAGATGAGGGGAAAAGGAAATATAGCACCTTGTTTTCCCAATTATAAGTCAGGGAAAATCCATTTTAAGTGAGCTTTGAGGCATGTTCTACATCTCTATTAGAAGACTGTGCTTCCTGCTCATCGTGGCAGGAAATACGTTCATGAGCAAGAGCTGGCCTCACCCTGAGGCTAAGTACTCATCCATGTAATGACATGATGTTTGTTGGTGACCTCTGACATTCACACAGTCAGTAGGGGGTAAATGTCCAATAAAAACATTAATAATGGAGGATTTAAAATGACCTTATGGTGCTTTACATGGAAATTATTTTAATGTAAGCTGTTTTAATGCAATTATCCTCTCATCTTCTGGTAAAATTATTATGTTAGTCATTCTATTTTCTGTCTCATACCAACTTGCTAGTGGTATAAAAAAGGTATAAAAACGGTGCCGGTATGTCAGGTTTATACTGAGGAAGTGTACTGTAGCTGTTTAGCTCAAACAGGCTTCAGATGTCATCCTGTCACATTCTTTTAATACTTTAGTAGGACACCTTCCCCAGACCTCCCACAGAAAGCACCTTATAATCAGCCTCAGAGCTGAGGAACATGTTGTAGCCTGTTCCCTCGAACAATGCTTGTGTTTAGGGAGTTGAAAAGATCTTGTTTGAGAAAACTGAGAGCCAAGATGGGGTTTCAGAAAGTGCCAAGCTGCTGTCTACATCTGACTCTAACTCAGTATAATATCAGAACTACCTAATTATTTTATTCTGGGAATTTTCAACTTATTTCCAATTTCTTCGCAGCTCTTCTGTTTTCAGTTGGAAGGTCCTTTCCTGAAACTGCTATGAAATTTGTTCTGATCTGACAAAACAACATATTTTAAAATAATATGGTTAAAGTAAAGCTGCTTGATTTTGCAGGTTTGATCAAAGAGTGATC
Source organism: Girardinichthys multiradiatus (assembly GCF_021462225.1). Classification (NCBI taxonomy): domain Eukaryota; kingdom Metazoa; phylum Chordata; class Actinopteri; order Cyprinodontiformes; family Goodeidae; genus Girardinichthys; species Girardinichthys multiradiatus. The sequence continues at coordinate 42,956,137 of NC_061807.1, forward strand.
CAATCCACAGTGTATTGTGCCTTAAAAAATATGCATACTCATCAGACGTTTTCACATTTTGTCACTCTACAACCACAGACATCACTGACAGACCAACACAGAGGAAAGAATGGGTAAATGGTTTTTAATACTTTTTACAAACATAAATCTGCAAAGTATGGCATGCAATTGTACTCAGCCCTGTTTATGCTAGTAGCCCTTCCCCTCTTAGGCTCAAAGGGGTTTTGTGAAATTTGAGCTCAAAATAACATGCGCAAATCTAACCAAATTTTTCTGGGAACTGACATACTCTATCTAAACAATCATTATGTTAATAATTATGTTTTTTCAAATGGGAGTGATAATCCTGGACTTCCTTTGTTGTTGGATGAGTAAAACCTGGGTGGATTGTGACAAAATGTATCTTTTGGAATTTGTGAGCTCTCTGCTTACAGCAGACATGCTGGTTGCGTGTGTAGAAGCTGAGAGCAGGTTTTGCGGTTACATTATTTTGTGGAGTTTGTTTATTTTTTGAGTCAACTGCCTTTAGTTTTAACTGTTTTTGGTGTTTGTAGAAGTGGTTTATATCAGCTTTTAGCCAGGATTCTACTATTTCTGTGGATACCAAATATGTTTATGTTTAACATTAGTTACTGCAGTAAAGAAAGTAAAAGAAAACAAAAGTTAAATTCTGCCCCCAGAACTGGGGGTTAAGCTGAAGTCCAGTGAAATCAAACGGCTTAAGGTATCAACTAATTAGTAACTTTAGCCCACATGTTTATTATTTAATCTCAGTATAAATGCTGTGAATGCCTCAGAGGTTTGTTACAGAACATAAGAGAACAAACAGCATCGTGAAGACCAAGGAACACAGCAGACAGGTCAGGGAGAAGGTTCTGGAGAAGTTTAAACCAGGGTTCGGTTCTAAAACAATATCCCAAGCTTTGAACATCTCACAGAGCTCTGATCATCATCTGAACATCAAAAGAAGATGGAATAACTATGGATCTGCCAAGACATGGGCATCCACCTAAACTGACAGTAAGGAGAGGATTAGTAACTATTGCATTGTTTATTAGAGCACAGGGTTACTCAGCTCCCTGTTTTGGGTGTTCTATTAAAAAGTACACCAGATTGCACTTCTGGGATATTAATACAAAGCCCATGCATTAAAAAACAAAGCTAAAAGAACAAAATATCACACAGTAGCAAATTGTAAAGACAACCCCTAGTTACTTCCAAAAGATGGCCCAATTCGATCAAGGACATCATTAAACAAACACCAAAGAAAAACATACATAAAAACAAATACACTTCATCTTTCTTTAGTATTTAGAGTTAAGCATGATTCCTCCAGCCATGCTGACATTTCTGCAAACCAGAAATAAGCTTTTCTGCAACAAGAAACTGTGTATTCTGACAGTCAATATGTGGAACATAAACCTAGAGGATCATTGACATATAAACTGAAAATGATGGGTTGTAAATTAGTTCCTTGCAGAATTCCTAGTTCTATGTTCTAAGAAGGATTAATGTAATTTCTTATAATGCACTGTTTACAGCCCTTCAGATATACCTCAGACCACAGTCAGAGTTGATGGGAAGATGGATGGAGCTAAACCCAGGACAATCCTAGCAAAGGATTGTCTCCAGAAGACATCAGATAGGGGTGGAGGCTCCCCTTCCAGCAAGATGACTCTAAACATCCAGCCAGAACTAAATACAATTTTCAGTCTCTAGATGTGTAAATCTGGTAGAGACGAACCCCAAAATAATTTCACGGAAAGATGTTTCTTCAGGGGGGACAAAATACAAACACTTCTTAGATTTCTATTTGTAAAGAAAAAATAGAAAAAGGTTGTGTCCTTTTTTTCCCACTTCACAAATATGCAGTACTTTGTGTTGCTCTATCACATAAAATCCCCTTATTATAAATACAAGTTTGTGGTTACAAGGAAAATGTGTAAAATAGTTGTCTATTTAGATCTAAAGCGGATCCCCTGCTGGCAGTGGACATTTTTACTGCGTTTGAAGCCCGTTGAGAGAGATCAGAAACATTTTTTTGTATACAGGAGACCAAGGTTTTTGGAGTCATAAAACTGAAACAACTTTGAAAAACATTTTATAAGGCTGAAAATTATCACCTGTTTCTTTTTGGTGCGGACAAAAGTTTCTTTGCATGAAATTACAAATAAACCCAATGTTAATTATCTTTATTAAGTGTCTTTTTCCCTATTTGTGAAGAGAAGATTAGTTCCCAGATGACAATGCAGCAAAGTCAGCTCCATAAAGAGATCTTCTGTGATCTGCTGATAAACAACATGACTAGCCAGAACATAGCCCTGACTCCCAGCAACAGCCAACACCTTTTGAGAAGAATTGCCAGAGGTTATCAGTGAACATCAGTGCTTTCTGTGAGATATGCCATGAAATGAAAACCAGCACCATGTCAGGACAAACAGTAGTCACATCTGAGCAGATAGCCCAATCATTCCTGCACTGCTACATGAAATGACTGTGGATTGTTGATATCCACTCACTGTGGAAAAATGCAAAGAGCTCTTTTATCTCAATAAGGATCTGCATAGCCCAGTGACTGATGAGAATCCCAATGGGGAGGCCTCAGATGGATGTAGGAGTGCTGGGAAAGGTCCTAATGTTAAGCTGCCTGCAGCTCTCTGTCCCTGTTAGCAGCTGTTCCTTTTCCTGTTTGGCTAAAGCTTCAAGTTACAGTTGCTAAACAATACATTAACAAGACACATCCACTTAAGGCAGTCTACTTCCTGTCAAGTTTGACAATGAGGCTTTACGTCCCAAAGTAAAGACAAGTCAGGCCACATCGTCATCTTAAAGGGTTGGGCAGTTTTTGTCCACTGGCCTGTCAATATGTTGATTTTCAGTATCTGTTGAGTGTCAGCTTAGCCTAACAGCAGTCTACTATTTAAAGCCACAGTAGAACAATGTGAACTCCCTTATCCAAACCCAAACTAAACACGTTTCCTTAAAGATATGGGGCAACACTCTTTCCAGTTGATCCGAAGGCTCATTACAAAGGCTCTTATAATTCTTATTCACACCAGTGTAAATGTAATGGTGTGTACTATTTGTACTGGGAATCTAGATATACCTAGCTCCAAGTCAGAACCATATACCCCTGAATGTCTTCTAACCATGTACTTGGATGGTCCTTTATTTCACACAAATCCTTACCTCGAAATCCAAAATGGCTTCCATGCATATGGAAGGAAGTTAAAGTTGTGGTTTGTGTGTCATTTAATCAGCACTACAATACATTTGGTGTCTTATTTTTAGATGGTTGATATGGCTCACCTCCCAGGAAGCCTGGCCATCACAGGGATGCAAGATGTATTGGTTATTCATATGCCCAGTCAATCCAGAGTTGTGTAAGTACTGTGAGAGGATATGGCTTTATACCCCAGCTAGCTAATGCTACAGTAGTATCTGATTTGCACACTCCTACTCAGTGCTACATTAAAACACTGTTAGACTTTTTAACACAAATCTGGACTGTATTTGATCTTCTCTTTTCGAAATATGAAATACTCAGACTGTACAAACCTGAACTGGATTCTAAACTGAACAGATGTTAAAACACAATTTGAGATTTATAAAATCCATATATTTTTAGAAAAATTGAAAGCTGGGGATTCATATTTTCCTGAAAACAGCCCAAGGACATATTCAACCTAAAACCACCACTGCTATTATTATTATTATATTGAGTTATTTGAATGCATAACATAAAGAGAATTACATTAACAACTTGTATTGCTGTACTACCTAGGCTGGTCATTCAGCTCAACAATTTTGTTAATAGTAATAAAAACAATCATGTCATTGTGTGTTTCTTTTTTTTTTTTTCGTGTCCTGTCCGGCAGAGTAGCGCTCAGAATTGTTGTCTGAATGCCAAGAAATTGCCCAACAGATTTACTTTCACAGCTAATGTTTTAAAGCTCTGCTTAATATTTATAAAATAAACTTTATTATAAACTTCTTTGGGAATATTTCAATTGTTACGGACACGGAGACTGACATGAAAAGGAAAAAAGAAGCTCGAAAAAGAGAGAGATGGGGCAAAAAGGAAAAAGGGGAGAAAGGGAGGAAAGAGTGGAAGAGAGAAAGAAGGATGAAGAGAATACAAGATTACACCCTGCTTTATACACCTGCAGATGTTTTTTTTTTTTTTACACAATAGTAAACAGCACTTCTGAATGTAAAATGTACTTAGTTTGAGGTGCAGCCCAATATAGAACATCTGTGTATCTGTCAACACCTGAAGCTTAACACCTGTGAGTATGAGTGTGGACGCGCTTTTGTACACAAGGTTTCTCCACAAAAATATGCAATAGCGAGTGTGAGAACCCACAGACCTGCCCCATGGTCCCTGGACGGACACTGAGGAGATCTGAGCCATGCATACACTCCCCATGCATACTGTGTACTCCCAGTCCAGGCATCGGTACCCCCTATGGGCAACCAGCCCCCGGACACAGCCCCCGGACACAAGAGGTGGTCCCCTTCCCTCCTGGGGCAGAAACAGGCAGACAGCATTGGCACAGCCCAGACCCGAGTGACCCCGGCCCGGCCCCTGCCCCCCCACCCCGAACCCAGGCCCCAACAACCCCCATCCACCTCCGGAGAAGGGGCTATGTACAAAAGAGTGGTCCACATGGCTCAAACCAGGCCGCCAACTGGAGCCGCCCCGGGATGGAGCAGTCCCGACCCCCCAATGAGCTCCAATCCCAACCCCATGAGTCTCCCACCCCCAGTGAACCACAACATGAACCTCCCCACAGGGCCACCCCCAACAAGGACATCGATATCGAATACATTCCCCCGAACCCAAACGGCACGAATCTCCTCCCCAACAGGGGCACACCCCACTCCATAGCCGAGAAGCCGATGAAGCCACACCCACACAGCACAAGCTCCACACACAGCCCCGCTTTAAGCACCCCTGCCGCAGCCTGCTCCCCCACCACACAGCGCGCCGCAACGGCACGGCAAGGGCCCTGCACAACGCCACAGCCCTTGTGTGTTTCAAAGAGCTGATTTAATGCCATTTAGTGATCATTGACATTTTTAAAATAAAATGACTGTAATTAGAATACTATTAGAGAGTAAAAACAGACACACTGAAGCGTTTTAGTAGTATTAAAGAAGATTTAGCAAATCACAAATAAACAAATGATACGATAGGCAGTGAAAAATAAATGGTTAACTTTGTGTAAAAGCTCTGGAAATTTGCTGGCAGTTGCACATTTTGTTGCTGGTTGGTTAGTATAAGGTTACAATTGCAGCAAGCATTCCAGCTTTTATTTTCCTGTTAAACTAGTCAAACAAATAGTGCTACTCAACATCAATTCTGCATCCATTTGTGAAATTTTCCTTAAATTAGAATGTACAAAAGCTGAGAAATACATTGTTAGGGACTTGTATTGGTAACAGTTAGCTTGGTCAACTGAAACATGGTTAAATTGGGTGCTACATCAGGAATGCAGCGTAATATGGAAAACTTTAAATCGCATTACGATATTAAGTTAAAAATGGCTGCCTGTTTCACTGAAACTATGATATGTGCAAAAATGAAGAAAAATCTGCGAACTTGATCATGAACTTGATTATAGTGTTTTATTGACAGCATGTCAGTTTACTTTGGATCATTGTCAGCTCAACTATTTGACAACAAAAATAGAAAAACAAAAACAAACACACGTTTAAACTGTACTTTGGAAAAGTATTCAACCCTTCTTGGATTTCTTGTTTTTGCCTTTTTGTCCTACTTAAACGATTCAGTTTATTATACCCGTTGTAATACAAAAAGGTGTTTCAAATGACGATTTTATTTATTAAGGGAACATAGCTACCCAAACTAACCTGGTCCTATGTGAGAAGGTAATCCTTTTTACCTCCTGTTAAATCATAAATTAACCTTGAAAACCCACATTTTACATTCAATTCCACTATCCACACCCAGGCCTGATTACTACTAGACCTGTAGAATCAAGAAACAGCACCTGTCTGACAACATGAAGTAGGCTAAAAGTTTTCAAAAAGCAGCACATCATGCCCCGATCAAAATAAATTTACAAGGGATTGGAGAGAAAGTCATTGACATCTATCTGTCTGGAAAGGGTTACAAAACCATTTCTAAGGCTTTGACTCCTGAGAACCACAATCAGAACTATTATTCACAAGTGGAGAAAATACAGAACAGTGGAGAGTCTTTCCAGGACTCGCCAACCTACCAAATATACTCCAGGAACTCATCAGCTGCTCATCCAGGAGATCACAGTAGAACGTAGAACAGCATCTAAAGCTCTGCAGACCTCATAGCAAAGTATATATTGTATATTTTAATTAGTATCTATACTGCTACTCAGTATACAGTAACCTCAAACAGTCATTTCTGAGAGAATGTGATGTGTCATGTAACAAACTGCTCTGCTCCACAGCTTGGTATGCATCTAGCCACCGCATCTTTTAATTTCAGTAATGACAGGGTCTTTAGAGCTCTGCACATTTAAAAGAAAAACAGCCGGCGGGGAGAAAGAACGCATTCTGCTGAGAACACAAGCTAACATTTGGCTGCTGTCCACCAGCACAGAGCCTAGTGTGCAACAAAGAAACTGAAAAGGCTGTCAGATACTTCCAGAATATACAACCAGAGCTAAGTGGCTCCCAGATGGGTCAAAGTGCAGAACTGTAGTGTGAGTGAATGATGAAGTTATTTAGAAAGTTTTAAAATGCTTACTTCTTTAAATGCACCACAAGTAGTGAAAATGAGTGTCCTACAATTAAACACAAGATGAGTGTTAATGTGCATCTGAACAGTGGACATTTTTGTCATCCTTTCACAGGAACCCAAGAATACAATGAATATTTTTGAAGAAATAATAGATTTATTGTTGAAGAAGTGTTAGCATTTAGTCTCAGAAACCCAAGTAACTCAAAATGCATCCAATGCAATGTTCTGAAAGAAGCAAAGATCTCTGCAAAGGCATGTTCTTACCTGAAGTGCTGATCCTTTGTCCACCTCTTCTTCACTACCTGCTTCCTCTTGTGTGTTTTAAACTGCAACTGCTTCAATGACAGAATCTGGCTCACTTCTCAGCAACTAACTCCACCTCTGAGAGAGTAAGATGGCTAAAGAGGGAGGGACAGGAAGAGCAAACTGAGGATAACTTATCTGTCCTGCTGCTTCAGTCATCGCAGAGGAAAAACTCAAAAACAAGCAACAGACTCTGAGATCAAAGTCTTGTCTAAACCGTCTGCTGCTTTGTCATTATTGAGCACAAGTGGATACAGATAAAAGGCTTAGTACCAATGAAAGGTAACACTTGAACAGAAACAATAACATATTGAAAACATTGCATGCTTTCTATTTTGTTGTTGTAAAGAGAATAGTCTGGAACTTTTACAAAGGTATTCACAGCTTGTTTCCACGGTTTGTCCCGTTCCAAACACAATGTTCAGTTTATTTCAGAGTACTGTGCAAATGTTTTAGGCATTTGTGAAAAAATGCTGTGAACAAAGAATGCTTTCAGAAATATAAATTATGATTTATTTTTATCAATTTACAAAATGCTAAGTAAGTGAACCCAAACATACAGCCAAAGTCATTAAGAACTATCTTCAGCATAAAGAAAAACAAGACTTACTGGAAGTGATGGTGTGACTACCACAGAGCCCTGATCTCAACATCATGGAGTGTGTCTGGGATTACATGAAGAGACAGAAGGATGTGAGAACACCTACATCCACAGAAGATCTGTGGTTAGTTCTCCAAGATGTTTGGAACAAAATACCAGCTGAGTTCCTTTAAAAACTGTATGCAAGTGTACCTAGAAGAATTGATGCTGTTTTGAACGCAAAAGGGTGGTCAGACCAAATATTGATTTTATTTCGATTTTTCTTTTGTTCATTCACCGCATTTTGTTGATTGATGAAAATAGATCATTAAGACTTCCATTTTTGAAATAATTCTTTGTTTACAGCATTTTTTTCATACCTGCCTAAAACTTTTGCACAGCACTGTATGTCATAAACCAACATAAAATAACAGAATTGCTTGGAGAATTAAATGGGTTTCTAAAAATAATCTACAGTGTTGTTTTTGCATTACGATCCTTTTACTCAAGTTCCTCTAAATAAAATCCAGTGCAGCCAGTTGTCTTCTGAAGTCACAGAATTAGTAAATAACTGAATCTAAATCAGCTGTTCTCCAGAGGCCTCAGGGGTTTATTAGAGAACATTAGTGACTTATGTTCTAGGAGAACAAAATGTAACTTTGTAGCCGTCATACAAAACCCTTTGTGTTATTGAAAACTAACAATACATATCCCCACAGTTAAATATGGTAGTGGCAGCATCATGCTGTGGGTAACCTTTTGTTTAGCAGGGACAGGGAAGCTGGTCAGAGTTGATGGGAAGATGGATGGAGCTTAATCCAGGACAATCCTGGAAGAAAACCTGTTAGAGGCTGCAGAAGACTTGAGACTGAGGTGGAGGTTCACCTTCCAGGAGGACAACCACCTTAAACATACAGCCAGGGCTATCAATGGGATGGTTTAGACCAAAGCATATTTATGTGATAGAATGGTCTAGTTGAAGTCTGGATCTAACCACTTGAGAATTTGTGACAATACTTAAAAACTGCCTTTAATGGACCCTTTAATTTCAATCTGACTGAGATGTTCTCTCATAGAGCAGTTGAAGCTTTAAACATTTTTAAAAAGGTTCACAAAACATACTTTTTCTTGCTGCCTATAATTACATAATATTTCTATTGTAGCTGAATTTTATTTTGGTATTTTATGTTTTTACTTTTATCATCTCTGCTATATTTCCCATGTTTGTCTACTATTCCTGTTAATCTATTTAGCCTTTTGTGTTCTGATTTGATCCGATTTTTTTTTTCTCAGGGGAACTGATTCATATTTTTATTTGCAAAACAAGTTCGAATATCATTTATCACTTTATTCAGCTTCACAGTTATGTCCTATTTTGTGTTCCACTACTGGGGGTAAAAAAAAAAGGTCAAATGTGAAAAAATCCTTCATAGGCTCATTTTGAGTTGCACATATGCACACAGAGTTTTAGGTTTAATAAGCGTATCACAGAAAATATTTGTAAAATACATCAGAAGGAAAAGAAATCCTTGCAGTACAGTCATGTTTTAAATTAAGTGTTTAAAACTTAGTAGTATCTCAGGTGCCTTTAGGGTCCAGGAGAACATTCATGATGCTGGGTGGTTTGGTAACATGTTCATGTTAGAGCAAAGTTTAGAGGTGTCTGAGGAGGTCTGAAAGAACATAATAAATGTGCATGTAAAAGGTACAGAGTATAAGACCATCACCAAAATGCTCCTGTTCCTGTGACCACAGCTCCAAATATTATTCAAAAGTATACAGTTAATGACACCGCAGTCACCTCACAGGGGGTGGACACTGGAGGATATGCAGCCCCAGACTGAAAAAGTACAATGAGCAGATGGTAGAAAATGAATCATGGAAACCATTCAAACCATTCAAACTGAACTCCAAGGTGAAGGTTGGTCATATTCTCATCACACCACCTGTCCTATTTTAAACCATAAAGAAGAAGACCAAAAACAACTCCAGTACTGACAGAAAAAGACAAAAACACAGGACTTTGGCTGTCTTCCAGAAGGATTTATATAGAACGTTCCAATTTGTCACATTTTAACCACAATTTAATGTAAGAGACCAACACCTCAAAGTAGTGTCCAGCAGCCAAGCTGAATCTGAGGTTGACATGCTCAGAAATGGTGCAGTCTATATTTAGCTTAGACATTGGACCACAGATCCCAGAACTTCATAGTGTTTCATTAGCAAAATGGAAAACCAACGGGCTTAATTGGCAATAGATGGTGATATCAATGTATTTCTCTGTATTTTAAGGGTAAACACAAAAGGATTGTTGACACATAGATGGTGTACAGTATGTGTCCTACTGATTTAATGGCATAAACCATAAGAAGTGCAAATGAACTTTTTATTGCCTCATTCATTCGAACATCAAACATCAGGGGATGTTCACAACATCACTTCCAACATCTCAGTATAAATGAAACCCAGGAAATCGTCTGACTTTCCAAACTGGAACTCAGAACTCAGAGGTTCTGACATTCCTGAGACCTTCTTTCAGTAATCAATTAATTAATTGGATTTGTGTATGTATGGGTTTACTCTGGTTAACTGTTCATTTTTTTTGCTTAATTTTGCACTGTGTGAGTGAAATGTGCTGAACAGGAACATCGGTGAAACATTTCCAAATATCTCAGGTGTGTTACCATTCCACTCTGATCCAGCCACCACCACCCAAAACCCGAAAAGAAAAACATGTTGATGCTATGGCAGTGATGGTACATAATACTTGTGTGGGTCAGATGTGTTGAGCCCTTGGGCTCAGCACATTGCACAGGAACACAGGGAGTGTTTGTCAAGGAGGAGTAACATTCCTCAGCTTCAGCAGTGGACTGATGCAGAAAGGTCTGACAGCCCCTGTGGTTCCTGCCCCGGCTCAGACCTGTATACTGGTCTGCAGGGTAGAGGCTAGCAGAAGTCCAACTCCAGCTCAGACACTCTAGCGTACCAGACGGGGTTGAAATCTTTTCAACACACAATGGTTGGGGGAGTTTATTTTGTGATTTTTTATGTAACCCTGGTCTTCCTTCTGACAGGCTCTGTGAGAGGCTTGTTCCTGAAGGAGCAAAGCAGAAATGCAGACGTGAACCAAGGGCTCAGCAAAGCTATCTTAGAAATGCTACACATCACGAAAGTGTCGACGATTCATCAGGCCATCCCGCATCCTTACATGAAGAGGATCTATCAGCATCTGGAGTCACTGGAAGCTCAAGACTTTGGAAGATCAGATGGAATCCTGGTGCAGAGTTTTCGAAGTGTTGATGGTAAGAAAGAAATTTTTGCAAAGAAAGCTTTTTTAACACTTTTATCATGTAAAAATGGACTAAACTACTTATGAACTGTACCACCACAAATAGTAATGTCGGTATTGCTGTTTGATACAAGAACTTTATAGAATAAAATGCTTGGCACAAGGCAAATTATGATGTATGTTACTGTTTGGATAATCCAGGGCCACATCATGCTCCCCAAGGATGGATCTGGTTCAACATCAGCAGCCTGAACCCGTCCATGCTGGGTGCAGAGTTGGTTCTGTACAGAAAGACCCTCCATTCACGCCCTCTCAGTGTGACTGTGACCCTGCACAGCATCATCACATCACAGGACAATCTAAATGAAATTCCTGCCCTCGAGGAGAGGCAGCTGACGCTGGACCAGCGACCCTCTTCTGGGTACGATGTGTTCGATGTGTCAGCTGTTTTGGCTGTGAAGCCACTGGAAGTGGTTGGCTTCCAGCTCAGGTATACAGACGAGAGTGGGAGTTTGGTCCTTCATGAGGCACTAACACAGAGTCTTTATAGTCTGAACAGAGGCTCTCTGCAGGAACCCTTACTGGTGCTTCACGAAGCAAGTTCTCTTCAGCTTTAACTCCATCACCATGACCTCTGCTGGGATGACAACTGAAACCTCTAATACTAAACTCACTTACATTTCCAAAGATGATCCATGGAAAAAAGCTATTGGTTTAACTACTCTAGTAACTGATGGTCTGCATTTGTAATCAGGATATTATGTTTCTAGTGAGTCACTGAAGTGATTCTGAAACCATGTGGCTATTATTCTGCAGATTTTGTCTGATAAGCGCAACATCAATCAGATTAATTGATAACTCAATAATTCAAACAGTCAGCTGACAATAATGAGAATTTCTGAAGGTTATAAACAGTTAATTTCTTACCTAAAGAAGGAAACGGTCTTCGTTTAGCATAAATCCAGACTGGTTAGTGTTGGTGGCTGAAGCTGAAAGGGACCATTGACCGAAGCGGACTTCTGTCTTAATACATTCTTGTCTCAAAAACATCTTAGCGGTTAATGTAAATGCTATTTTATCTACCTTTAAACCATTGTCACATTTACACAGAAATCCCTGGTAAATGTCCACTCGTTTGATTGTGTTCTTCCTACATGTAACTGTATTTACTTTCCCTTCATGTGTTTGTTTAATTGACACCATATATAAAGCAAAGATGTTCCTCTTAAGGCAGAAGCCTTCATTTGCCACCATCAGTGCGGCCTTTCTTTCTTTCTTTCTTTCTTTCTTTTTTTCTTTCTTTTTTTCTTTCTTTCTTTCGTTCTTTCTTTCTTTCTTTCTTTCTTTCTTTCTTTCTTTCTTTCGAGAATAATATGATGAGACCTGCAAAGGGATGTTAAAAGTCTTTCAAGAAGAGTGCTTGATGATGTCACCATTCAGCTAATATCTTTACCGGAGCTTCAATAAATGTTTCTGTTTTCAGCAAAATGAGAAAAAAAGGTTAATTTGACAAATATAAAATATTCGTAATTAATTAGGAATGACTATTGAGTTGAAACCTTTTAAAATATTATTATTGATCTTTTAAAAATATTCCTTAAGTAAATAATGATTTATTACTTATTTATTCCTTTATTACTTATATTATCTTTTCACTTCTGTTACCAGTGAAGCATGATTGTCCACTAATAAATAAAATACCTTTGCTCCCTTCATAAGACTATTTGCATATATTTTTGTTTCAACTGACGAAAAATAATAGATGATGAGCAGCTTCAGAGTTATGCAGTTTTTTAATTCTTTCCATTATTCCTTACGTTTGCAGTGGATTATAAACAGGAAAAGTTTAAATTAATATTTCACATTTGATTTTTTTTACATAAGAGTGAAAAAATCAAATGTAAAATAACTTTAATTATCATCAGGTAAAGTCATTTCCCTTATCTACAGTACAAACAGAGACAAAAAAAATTATTTATTAGAACAAAAAAAACAGCCGGGAAGTACAGGGAATTGATACATTGACTGTCTAATCATAAGCAAATATTTTCATAAAGTAAATGTGCAGACAGTGTAGTAGAAAACAGAAAGACATGAGGATGAAGAGGAACTCTGGTCTCTCCTCCTGCAGAGCTGTCTGCATAAAATCATGAAAAATGGAAAATAATAGGAGTTCACACTCCACTAAATTGACTTTACATGTAAAGCCAATCTTAGGCAAATGCATGTGTATGTATATATTTTTTTTCTTTACAATGGGAAGTGAAAATGCTCTGTTTTGATCATTAAGAGGTACTCAATTAAAATATACTGTATATATATACATAAACACACATATATATATATATATATATATATATATATATATATATATATATATATATATATATATATATGTGTGTATATATAAACTGTGTACTATATATATGTATGTGTAAACTGATAGAGACTGAAATTCTTGCCCATTCTTCCTTGCAAAACAGCTTGAGCTCAGTGAGGTTGGATGGAGAGCATTTGTGAACAGTAGTCTTCAGTTCTTTCCACAGATTCTCGATTGGATTCAGGTCTGGACTTTGACTTGGCCATTCCAACACCTGGATACATTTATTTGTGAACCATTCCATTGTAGATTTGGCTTTATGTTTTGGATCATTGTCTTGTTGGAAGATTAATCTCCATCCCAGTCTCAGGTCTCTTACAGACTCCAACAGGTTTTCTTCCAGAATGCTCCTGTATTTGGCCCCATCCATCTTCCCATCAATTGTGACCATCTTCCCTGTCCCTGCTGACGAAAAGCAGGCCCAAACCATGATGCTGCCACCACCATGTTTGACAGTGAGGATGGTGTTTTCAGGGTGATGAGCTGTGTTGCTTTTATGCCAAAGATATCGTTTTGCATTGTGGCCAAACAGTTTGATTTTGGTTTCATCTGACCAGAACACCTTCTTCCACATGTTTGGTGTGTCTTCCAGGTGGCTTGTGGCAAACTTTAAACGAGAATTTATATGCATATCTTTGAGAAATGGCTTTCTTCTTGCCACTCTTCCATAAAGGCCAGATTTGTGCAGTGTACGACTGATTGTTGTCCTATGGACAGACTCTCCCACCTCAGCTGTAGATCTCTGCAGTTCATCCAGAGTGATCATGGGCCTCTTGGCTGCATCTCTGATCAGTCTTCTCCTTGTTCGAGATGAAAGTTTAGAGGGACGGCCGGGTCTTGGTAGATTTGCAGTGGTCTGATACTCCTTCCATTTCAATATGATTGCTTGCACAGTGCTCCTTGGGATGTTTAAAGCTTGGGAAATCTTTTTGTATCCAAATCCGGCTTTAAACTTCTCCACAACAGTATCTCAGACCTTCCTGGTGTGTTCCTTGGTCTTCGTGATGCTCTCTGCACTTTGAACAGAACCCTGAGACTATCACAGAGCAGGTGCATTTATACGGAGACTTGATTACACACAGGTGGATTCTATTTATCATCATCAGTCATTTGGGACAACATTGGATCATTCAGAGATCCTCACTGAACGTCTGGAGTGAGTTTGCTGCACTGAAAGTAAAGGGGCTGAATAATATTGCACACCCCACTTATCAGTTTTTTATTTGTTAAAAACATTTGACACATCCAATAAATTTCATTCCACTTCACAATTGTGTCCCACTTGTTGTTGATTCTTCACAAAAAATTTGAATTTTATATCTTTATGTTTGAAGCCTGAAATGTGGCAAAAGGTTGAAAAGTTTAAGGGGGCCGAATACTTTCGCAAGGCACTGTATATATATATATATATATATATATACACACACTACTCAAAGAAATAAAGGGAACACTCAAATAACACATCCTAGATCTGAATGAATAAAATATTCTCATTGAATACTTTGTTCTGTACAAAGTTGAATGTGCTGACAACAAAATCACACAAAAATCATCAATGGAAATCAAATTTATTAACCAATGGAGGCCTGGATTTGGAGTCACACACAAAATTAAAGTGGAAAAACACACTACAGGCTGATCCAACTTTGATGTAACGTCCTTAAAACAAGTCAAAATGAGGCTCAGTATTGTGTGTGGCCTCCACGTGTCTGTATGACCTCCCTACAACGCCTGGGCATGCTCCTGATGAGACGGAGGATGGTCTCCTGAAGGATCTCCTCCCAGACCTGGACCAAAGCATCTGCCAACTCCTGGACAGTCTGTGGTGCAACGTGACGTTGGTGGATGGAGCGAGACATGATGTCCCAGATGTGCTCAATCAGATTCAGGTCTGGGGAACGGGCGGGCCAGTCCATAGCTTCAATGTCTTCATCTTACAGGAACTGCTGACACACTCCAGCCACATGAGGTCTAGCATTGTCCTGCATTAGGAGGAACCCAGGGCCAACCGCACCAGCATATGGTCTCACACGGGGTCTGAGGTTCTCATCTCGGTACCTAATGGCAGTCAGGTTACCTCTGGTGAGCACATGGAGGGCCATGCGACCCTCCAAAGAAATGCCACCCCACACCATTACTGACCCACTGCCAAACCAGTCATGCTGAAGGATGATGCAGGCAGCAGATCTCTCTCCACGGTGTCTCCAGACTCTGTCACATCTGTCACATGTGCTCAGTGTGAACCTGTTTTCATCTGTGAAGAGCACAGGGCACCAGTGGCGAATTTGTCAATCCTGGTGTTCTCTGGCAAATACCAAGAGTCCTGCACGTTGTTGGGCTGTGAGCACAACCCCCATTTGTGGACGTCGGGCCCTCATACCATCCTCATGGAGTCGGTTTCTAACCGTTTGTGCAGACACATGCACATTTGTGGCCTGCTGGAGATCATTTTGCAGGGCTCTGGCAGTGCTCCTCCTGTTCCTCCTTGCACAAAGACAGAGGTAGTGGCCCTGCTGCTGCGTTGTTGCCCTCCTACAGCCTCCTCCAAGTCTCCTGGTGTACTGGCCTGTCTCCTGGTAGCGCCTCCAGGCTACCAGGAGCTGAAAGACACAGCAAACCTTCTTGCCACAGCTTGCATTGATGTACCATCCTGGATGAGCTGCACTACCTGAGCCACTTGTGTGGGTTGTAGAGTCCGTCTCATGCTACCACGAGAGTGAAAGCACCACCAACATTCAAAAGTGACCAAAACATCAGCCAGAAAGCATCGGTACTGAGAAGTGGTCTGTGGTCCCCACCTGCAGAACCACTCCTTTATTGAGTGTGTCTTGCTAATCGTCAAAGATTTCCCTTTGTTGTCTATTTCATTTGAACAACAGGATGTGAAACTGATTGTCAATCAGTGTTGCTTCCTAAATGGACAGTTTGATTTCACAGAAGTTTGATTTACTTGGAGTTATATTTTGTTGTTTAAGTGTTCCCTTTATTTCTTTTGAGCAGTGTATATATATGTATATATATATATATATGTATATATATATATATGTATATATATATATATATATATATATATATATATACAGTGTTTGTGTATATTTAATGAACCTTTTTATTTTACCTCTTCCAACGTCTCGTGACTGCTCTCTAGTGGGCACAGTTGATGGCTACAACATTTGAATCTTGTGTTAACGGTCTAAATCAGTAGTCTGAAACGCAAGTTCTCGAGGGTTGGTGTCCTGTAGTTTTTAGTTGTGTGTCTGCTTCAACACAACTTTCATCAAAGGATTAGATCAGTAGCAGGACTCTGAAGAATTTAACTGCGTGCTCAGAAAGGTAAATCTGCCATTTCATTCAGCTGTGATGGACATGTAAGTGCACTGAGAACTGACCTTGACACCTCTGATCTAAATAGATTGATAAAGGGTTCGCGTTTTCCATCCATCCATTGGATGGAACCCACTCATCCTACACTATATCTAACAGTCAATGGGAAAGAGGTGGTGACCATGGGAAGGTCACCATTCCATCAGAGACACACAACCCTCAATGCAATTTAGGGAGGCCAATTAACCTAACTCGGGATTTTGGACTGTGGGAGGAAGTCAGGATACCTGGAGCTGGAGAATATGCAAATTCCATTCAGAAAGACCCCAGGATGGGATCCGAACCCCCGATCTCCTTGCTGTGGTTCAGAAGTGATAACAACTGTAAAAATTGCGCAGAAATGGCATTGTATAGTAATGTAAATTGGATATTAGCTTTTTGTTCTACTGACAATGCAGTGTTCTGATAACCTTAGAAAAGGAGTTCAGCATTATGTCTGCTTCCGGAAAACCAGTCTGTAAAATATGCGGCTTCAAGAATTTAATTATCTAGATCAAAAATACTTTTTATTTTCACTATTATTTCTGATTCAAACAGGAAGTGCTTCAGCAATCCTCTGATGTGATTGGCTTGTGCCGCTGTTCTCAAAGTATTTTTCCCGCCAATCACTGACCACCTTCCCCAGCAACGTCACCGCCCACTGTAGGCGCAATTTAGCCTGAATAGCGGAGAAACGCTTTGAACATTGTTACAGTTCTGCGCCAACTCCGGTCGGTAGGTTCTCGTTTCGTTCGGTGTCAGTGAAGCGGTCAGTCTGCGGTCTGGCATGTCTCCTTAGCGGGTCTGAGCGGACACTGGAAGCGGACAAAGAGGAATGCATCCCCGGAGCGCTGAACCTGTTCCCTCCCGTCCAGCACAAAGCCTGTGAAGCAGGCCGTGTTTCTCCTCATAGCGACAGGCAGATGATGCTCAAACATGTCGGGGAATCATTTCAAAGGCCACGAAGTCAGCTGCTGCATCAAATACTTTATTTTCGGCTTCAACATCCTGTTCTGGGTAAGAGCCCCTCACTGTCATTCTTATCTTTTCTATCAGCTGTCTTCAGCACAGTGGGGTTATTGTGTCCGTTAGAGAGGGAGGGAGGCCCGGATCACCTGCGCTTTATGCCTCTTTATCTCAGTTTCTACTCAGATCGGTACGTAGTTATTGTTGTGTTCGTGTTCTGACTTCCGGACAGAAGCAGCTGTTCCTGCACACGAAGCTAATCGGCTTTTTGTGATCATGAGAGCTGAGCGGTGACACAGAGAACCCAGCTGAACCCGCAGCACTGTTACCGTCCGACCTGCACACCGTTGTGGACCGGACCTCAGCAGCTTTCAGCGCAACGCAGAGGCGCTGCTAGGGTCCTGAAAGCCCCCCATGTACTTGTTTTTTCGCACAACAGTGGCATCATATGACGATAAGATAATACAGAACATGTTGTACCAGCAGTCTGTTAGGGTGGATTGTGAATGATTGTAGGTAAAAAATAATGATTTTACATGAAATGTTAATAAAATATCTTTTAAAATGGAACAATAGCATGCAGACTCACTGGCCTCTTTATTAGGTATACCAGTTTATTTTTTTAACACAAATGAGCCAATCACATGGCAGTAACTCAGTGGATTAAGGCATCTAGGCAAGGTGAAGACAACTTGCTGAAGTTCAAAGCAAGCATCAGAATAACAAAATAATGAGATTTAAGCTAGTTGTTGGTGCCAGATAGGCTGGTCCGTGTATTTCAGAACCTGCTGATCTTGTGGGATTTTCACACACAACCATCTTTAGTATCCAGTGAGCAGCAGATGTGTTAATAATGCCTTGTTAGGCTCAGAGGAGAATGGGATGGCTGGTGCCAGATAGTAAAAAAGCAACAGTAGCTCAAATCACCACTGTTTCCAACCAAGGTATGCAGAGAACCATCTTTAAGTGTTCAACATGTGGAACTTTGAAGCAGATGGGCCACAGCCACAGAACACCACACCAGGTGACCCTCTTGTCAGCTAAGTACATGTAGCTGATGCTACAGTTCACACAGTCATCAAAAGCAGACAATAACAGATTGGAGAAATGTACGCTGCTCTGATGAGTCTCAATTTCATCTTTGACATTTAGGTAGTTGGCTCGGAATTTGTTCTAAACAGCATGAAGGCATGGATCCATTGGTACAAGTCAAGATGGATGATCTATCCGGGAAAAGCTGATGGCTGCTAATCGTGTTCCTTTGCTTTTCCTGTTTTTCTGCAGCATAGTGAAAATACCTAAGGAAAACAATTCTACGATTGCCCTTGTCTTCGCCTTTTTGACTAAAGAGGGTCGAAAAAAGCTCTTCTACAGATGTTCTTTCCATTTTATCTGAGTTTGGAACTTTTATCAAAAGCTCCCTGTGTTGATTCTCAGCTGCTGAAAAGATGGGGATTGTTTTCCTGTAGTGCTGCTGTGGGCAAACATGGGAAGATGAAAATGGCTCGGCTAGTATCAGTTTTGACGTACATGATAATTCCTTTTTTTAGTATAAAATATTTTGGCAAGCCTAAGCAGAACACCTTTGAGAGGTGGTAGAAGGGGAGATTCCCATCATGGATGTGCAGCACTGTATAACACTGTCTGTTCAATTTGGACCAAATCTTCTGAGGAATGTTTCTGACATCTTGTTGAATATATGCACAAAGAATTAAGGCAGTTTTGAAATTAAAAGGGGGTCCAACCAGCATTAACAACATGTATCTAACAAAGAAACCAATGAGTGCACCTAGGTTAAAAATTAAGACCTCCACAGCACTGTAAAAGCTGCAGTTCAGAGCTTATTTTTGTCCCTCATTTTACATTGAAACACCGATCTTAAATCACAAACATTTCTTAATTACATTTTTATATCTTAAGCAACATTTAATACAGTCTCTGATGAATGGTGTTCTGTTCTCAGTGGTCAGAATAAATGTTGGGTAATTGATTTGTAACAGTCCTTAATTCAGCCCAAAGGTAACATGTGTTTCTGTAGAAGGACATTAAAACAGTGGCAGAGAATATTCTGCCCTGAAACTAAAACATATCCAGCATGATTTATATTAAAAGTGAATATGTATGTCAAATCCTGAAACTGGTTTATAAATAATTTCAAGTTTTTGATGGAATCTGGACCTTACACAGGTTATTAAGCATATGCTCAGGTATCAAGTCAGTGAATTTTAAGTGTATGGAGGCTTGAAAGCGTTAACTTAGAGACTACTTGTCAAACTAAAACTTCAGTCATAAGACCCAGTGTTGTCAACTGGAATAAAAACAGCTCCCATAATATTCTGGGTGTTTATGTTAAACACACAGCCAGAAGCACCCATTACAAATCACTTTGTTCTTTCACATCATATAAGTCAGACTGCTTATATCCTTGGCCTTGTGCGCTTTCAGATAGTTGCCTGTGTGTGCAGAACCAAAGGGGCTTGGTTTTACATCTTCCAGTATTCCCCTGTGTTAGACGTGGGGTTTTTCCTGGGGAGAACCCCACACACAGCGTGGTTCAGATGCATTCAGTGCTTCACATACAAGCGACGATGTTTTGCACCATACTCAACATGTTATCTGTATCTCATTCTGCTCATCAGCATATTTTTCAGATCAGGTGAACACTGGAGGATGATATGATGTCTCTGTTCTGTTCAGACTGCAGGCTGGGGTGCTGGTTCTGCAGCGGTCTTTGTTTAGTTTCACATCCAATTTTATCCCTTACAGTTCAGAATCCTCCGGAGGTGAATCAGGGATGTGATGTTAGCGGGTCAACCTATTCTGGGCCCCATTCTGTCTTGAGACTTTTCAGTTGTTTGCAAGTAGTAAAGAACACATGAAGATTGTGGAATTAAATGATAATCCGATATAATATCAGATATAATTATCGGTCTGTATGTGATCTTCCTTGTATGATAACTGTGAGTTATACCCCCTCCCTACCTGAAAAACGAATAAATAAACATGGATGCTATCTACTCACTTTCTGAATGAAGAGACCTGGCAACCCTTTTTAAAGTTTGATGTAAGTCAAAACTTCCCTAAGCCTGCTATGATGTGAAGTGGGTTAGGCATGTTTCCATTTAGATAAAATGAGAAAACTAGCTAAGAGGGTTGTAAAGGCAAGTATGCAACACTTTATCGATGAAAGGTTAGATCATTTAAGTGGGTTGGGCACCAAACAGAACCGGGCAGGGGTCAGGGCTGGGTTCTACATTCAGCATCGTAGCTAGTGTGTGAAATACTTGGCTCCAAAAGTTAAAGAGGTTTGGACAGGACCAAAACATGTGAGTGTGTTGGCTGGAAAGCGTTGACATCTGTTACAACTGCTGCTGATGGTTGGATACATTTTCGCCTGCTGAGTGTCTGTGGAGTGCACTAAAAAGAACCTTACATTGCAATAAACAGTGTCTAGCACATATGGAGGATGTGTGAACCAACTCAAAAAAACTGTTTTGTAAATTATAACAGAAACTGCGTGTTGCAAAAAAGATCTTATAAAGGTAAAATCGAAATGTAGTAAAACTATATTGAAATATTTCCTATTAGAGAAACCTGTATATTTGTTTTGGTTTTTGGTTTTTTTGCTGCAACTCTTCAAAACAAATTAGAGAAACATATAAAACATAACTCAAAGTAAACTCTAGGAAAATCAGTGTATCCAGAGTATTCTCATCTATGTTCAGATAAAGGGGGAAAAGCTGAACATTCTCTGTATTTATTATTTCTCGCATAGATTTGTTGTTTAGTGATGTTTGGCGCCCCCACCTGGTCTCAGCTGCTTGGACTGCGGGTTATAAGAAATAAATGTAGGACCTATTATATATTAATTTTAATGAACAGAATATTAGAGCATCATATCTCGTTTTATTCGCTCTGTTAACGTCACACAAAAACTGGGAGTTTATGATCTGCATTTTGGCAGCAGTGCTTCAAGTGACTTTTTTATTTTGTTCCAGCAGTTTGAAAACTTCCCCTGATCTGATTACACACCTCTAAGGTTATTAAACACTCTTGTTGTTCAGAGCAGCAGCTAGCAGGTACTGTGCAGGTTAGCATCACACAGTGGATAGTACTCCCCTTCTTGGAACAGTGTCTGTAATCAAAAATATGGAATTCTAATGAATTTTAAGGCTTTAATTAGGTTTTTATTAGGATTTCTTCCTTCATGAGAATCAGGACTATTAAAAAGTCCTGGGCTGCAGCCTGGCAAGTCAAGGTCTTATCAATATCTAGGCTCAACATTATGTGTCAGAGCAATGACATCATCCGTTATCTCTAGCTTGTACAGGGGTTGGACAATGAAACTGAAACACCTGGTTTTAGACCACAATCATTTATTAGTATGGTGTAGGGCCTCCTTTTGCGGCCAATACAATTTGTCTTGGGAATGACATATACAAGTCCTGCACAGTGGTCAGAGTGATTTTAAGCCATTCTTCTTGCAGGATAGTGGCCAGGTCACTACGTGATACTGGTGGAGGAAAACGTTTCCTGACTCGCTCCTCCAAAATAATAAATAATTGTATTCCTACAAATATTACAAATATATGTCAGCAACAGGGGAATGTAATCATGATTACAGGCAAATATAAATGATTATAGGAAAAATATAAGAAAAAAATCATGCATGTGCTTTTGGAAACATAGGTTGGTGAATTTCTCCCCCTAAAATGCAGAATACAGTTAAACAAATATATGAAGCTGGAGGAAGGCCTAAGCCTAATGGTGGAATCCATCTGTACCACAACCTTCAATGGATTTATTAAGGTTTTTATGTTATAGACCAACACAAAGTAGTGCATTACTGTGATGTGAAAGGAAAATCAAACATTTTAACAAATGCCAATCTGAAAATGGAACCAATTGGCATATGTAGAAAGTACTACGTGTAGAGGAGACCTAACACCATCCTGATCATGCTATTGGCACATTGAAACATGGTTTTGGCAGCATCATGCTGTAGGGATGCTTTTCTTCAACAGGGACAGGGAAGCTGGTTGTAATGATGGGAATATGGATGGAGCTAAATCCAGAACAATCCTGGAGGAAAACCTATTAGAGGCTGCAGAAGACTGGAGACTGGGGTGGAGGTTCACCTTCCAGCAGGACAGACACCCTAAACACACAGCCTGAGATGCAATGGGATGGTTTAGACCAAAGCATAGTCATATGTGATGGTATTGTCAAAGTACAGACCTAAATCCACTTCAGAATTTGTTTTAAAATAAGCATATATTAAAAACCATTTATGATTCTTCTTCCCACTCCAGAGTTCTGCACTATTGTGAGGTTGCAATGTGATGAAATGTGAAAAAGGTTTAGGGGGGGATCCTTCTGTATGTTGCCTTCGAGACCACATCTTTCACTGTGGATAATTACAATGTTTAAGCAGATGCAGCCGGGTGCAGACTGAGGCTGTCACGGGGAGAGTATTTCAGTATTTTTCCTGAACAACACTGACATTGTGTCATACTGCATCTGTATGTTCTCCCAGTAATAAGATGTGACTGGTGTTTTGCAGCTGCTGGGCATGGCCTTAGTTGGGATTGGACTGTGGGCATGGAGTGAGAAGGTGAGCACACTGCCTCTTATTTTTAAATGACACTGGAAAGAAAGTCATTTTAGAGTGGAGGTTTTCTACCTCATTGTTCTGATTATTGTACTTTGTTATTAGCATAACAGGACTCTGAAGCCTCCAATGCTAACAGGCTTTGTTCATAATAAATCCAATGAATCCCAGAGTTATTTGATGACTGCTGAATGGCTCTGATGCATCTGTTTGCTTTATTTGCATGATGAAAATCTAGCGTTAAACTCTGTTGCTTTCATTTATGAAAACCTCAACTGAAAGGATCCAACTACATGAATTTATTTGCCTTAATGTTGGTTTTATAAATTGGTGGACATGTAGTTTGACAAACTGAAACCAGTTTTTCTTCCAGCCAGTACCATCATTCCTGGATATTTTCTGTCACTTTGACCTAACATGACATGACCTGAAGGAGGCACAGCTGCCTGACTCACACCAAGTGTGTTGTTCCCACCTCTCCAGGGGGTCCTGTCCAATATCTCATCCATTACTGACCTGGGGGGTCTGGACCCTGTGTGGCTCTTCATGGTGGTTGGAGGGGTTATGTTCATTCTGGGCTTTGCTGGCTGCATTGGAGCGCTTCGGGAAAATACATTTTTGCTGAAGTTTGTATGTTCCTCTCTGCGAGCACCATGAATAAACACTGAAAAAAGGTTGTTCACAATCGGTTTCTGATTTTTCTGCTTTTCCTGATTCTCCCCCTGTTCTAGTTCTCCGTGTTTCTGGGAATCATCTTTTTCCTGGAGCTAACAACAGGAGTTCTGGCCTTTGTTTTTAAGGACTGGATTAAGGACCAGCTTAACCTGTTCATCAACAACAACATCCGGGCATATAGGGACGACATCGACCTACAGAACCTCATTGATTTCACTCAGGAATATGTGAGTCATGGGATTCCTAATAAATGTGATCAGTCATGGCTGGGAGCATACATCTATTTTAATGTTCTTAACCCATAATATAATATACTCCAGATTTTCCAGCTATCTCTACATCTTAGTGTTCTTCAGTTTCTGATGAACAAAAAGTAAAAGGGTTATAGCCTTTAAAAAATATCTCAATGCATTGGGAGCCAAACTGTTTGTTACTGTGTTTTACTGTTTTTGATTCCAACTGCACTGTAATACAACATATGAAACAACTGGAGATGTTGACAAAGGACAATTTTCAGCTTGGTCAGCCCTGACCAATGACCGTCAGATCGCAAACTTAAAAACTGAATCTTTTGTTTATCAGTCAGTGAATCATACTTACAATTCCAGGTCAAGCTGAAACAGCACACTTCGGTGTGCCAGTTGTCACTTTGGGAAGGAGATTCATGTTCCCCTTTCACACGACACGTCAAGGTCAGAATGTATGCCCTTGACTTGCAAAGCTAGGTAGTTGCAGTAAGATGGGTGAGAGGCACCTTAACCCCTCCTTGAAGTGTTTTGTGAATGTTGCTGGTCAAATAATTAATACCTGAATATATCAGAACGTAGGTGAGGCTGCCTCTTAGATTGTTACTTTAAGCAGCCGAACACATAGAGCTGGGTGAAGTTTTAATGGGTGCAGACTGAGGGTCTGCATAGTGTAGCATGAGATTTAGTGATGTTATTATCAGGTCATTACTGCCAAATTTAGGCAGCACTTGGATCGATTTCCTAGCTTTGAGGTACTTACTGCTTTGCTACACTCATTCAGCAGAATCTTTTTGACATGTCTAAAAAAGCCTGGCTTAGCTGGAGATCAGGTTATAAATGCCACAGTGACGGATGCTTAGGAAGGTGATGATGAAGTATGTTTTGTTTAAGGGAGCATATCTTTCTGTGAAGCCCAAGGCAGATAAGCAATAATGGGATTGGGTGTAAGCAAAGGATTTGATCTCAGTTGTGAGATTCTGGATTTCCATTTCAGAAAATGCATAGTGACATAAGCAAGACTTGCAGCCACCTGTCATCAGTATGTCAGAAGTTTCTCTTCTGGGTCTGTCTGCAGTGGGAGTGCTGTGGCGCGTTTGGAGCAGACGACTGGAACCTGAACATCTACTTTAACTGCACTGATGGGAACCCCAGTCGGGAAAAGTGTGGCGTTCCCTTCTCCTGCTGCACCAAGGACCCAGCGGTACCTTTAGCGTCTTTCTGTCGATGCCACTGTGCACCAGACCTGCCTCAGACCTGATGGCTTTCATAACTTTTTAAGATAATTTCTTTTTGTCTCTAGGAGGATGTGATAAACACTCAGTGTGGCTATGACATCAGAGCAAAACCAGTGAGTTAGATGCTTCCACTGAAGTTTAGACTTCAGCGGAAGTGTTACCCTTGTCCCCAGTGGAATGTTTAATGTCTGCAGTCCATTTTTTAGCACAGTGACTGATGAGTGATTAACAGATACAGTGATGTGTGGGGAGAGAAAACCTGACTTGTAGTTGTGCCCACACAGGACTCTGAGCAGAAGGATTACATCAACGTGAAAGGCTGCGTGCCTCAGTTTGAGAAGTGGTTCCAGGACAACCTCACCTTGGTGGCTGGGATCTTCATCGGAGTGGCATTATTGCAGGTCAGTTCTATTTATATTTTATAAGGGAAAACTTTGAAAACAAAGTATTTCTCCTTTCATGGAATGTGTATGGTTTTTGTTTCTTCACAGATTTTTGGGATTTGTTTGGCCCAGAACTTGGTGAGTGACATCGAGGCAGTGAGGGCGAGCTGGTAAGATTCCATCACCCTTTCATCTGCGTTTACTTCTCTTGCGTTCTCATAATCATTCCTAACCTTACATTGCGATCTACATTGCAGGTCAGACGTTTACGTCCACTCATCATGGTCATGGATGTCATTCATTTTAATGATGCATTTGAAGCATGGATTTTTTTGTAGCTGACTGATCATACAGCATACAGACATGAATGGGATGCACAAGTTTGAATTATGGATTTTTTTATAATCTAAACTGATTTAAATTTAAAGCTACAGGCTCAAAAATATGCATATACCCTTACTAATATCAGGATGAAAGTTCTGCTTTTAGCATGTTGCACATTGATCGAATACTTTGTGTAACCATTATTAAGCGTGTGTTAATTTCAGCTGAAAACAGGACCTCTCTTCCTGGCAGAACTGGTAGCATTGTTTGAATTAACTGGTCAACATTCTAGCTGTTTATTTGAGGTGGGCTTAAAGAAATGGGAGATTATTTCACCTACTTGGTGCATTGCACCAGTGCCACTGGCTTTAAAACAGCCCAACAGCATGAGTCAGTTCAATTCAGCTTGTTTATATAGTGCCGATTCGCAACAAATGTTGTCCCAAGGCATTTTACAAAAGCATACAATACAATCATCCAATTTATACCCAGAAATACATAATCAGCTCTATTCGATCATAGAAACAGCTTCCAACTCAATTAGATGCATTCCACTGTCATCCTAGTTATATGCAGTCAAGTTCAGGTTATTATTCCAACTGGTAGAGGTTTTCTATGTGTGGCAACCCAGTCGACTGCAGTGAATCACTGACTTGGAGCATTCACTTCTCCTGAATATCCATAATCTGGAGAACATCTCTCATCATACATATTCCTAAATCTAGAAAGCCCAGGGAATTACAGTAGGTGGCTTCAGACCAGTTGCACTTCCATCTCTGGTTATGAAGGTTTCTGAGAAACGTACCTGAAACTATACCTGTATAGATGGCAAACTGGGCCCTTTACAGTTTGCTTAACAATCTGGTAAAGGTGTTGTATATGCGAAGCTTGTCATGGACAGATTGTACGAACCCTTGGAGCACCCAAAGTTGCATGCAAGGATTGCATTGCTAATTTTTCTTCTGCTTTTAACGAAAAGCAGCCGCATATTAATTGATTATTGCTGCTTTTAAATGTTCTTGCAAACAGAGTTGAGCGGGTTCATCCTTATTGTCTTGACTTTCAAGTTCAGGGTCACCACAAGGTTGTGTTCTGTATACTTTGCCTTTTATAATGTACTCAGAAAGCTGCAGAACGTCTCAGGAGCATCGATGTTATGTTTTTTGATGTCAAAGACCTCCTGTCCGTTCTTCAGGGTACAGTTTCAGGTCATGGTGAGGTCTTATCTGTCTTTGTTAAATGGTGGGACGATAACTTCCTGGATCTTGGATCTGTCAGCGTGGCAAAGAATTCTTTTTAAAATCTTTCTCTTGGCTATTAAATGCCTTCAAGGTCTTGCTCCTCCATACCTCTCTGACCTGTTTCACCATGAGTCCTCAGATCAGCTGACCAGGTTCTATTGGTTGGAGATCGGGCCTTTTCAGTCATTGCTCCAAAATGATCAAAGACGTTACCATTAAATATTAGACAGGCTTCTGCTGGTGCTGTTGCTGTTTTTTAGTCTCTCTTAAAAACACTTATTGTCGGTTGCAGTTGTCATATTATGAGTTGGTGTGTTGTTTCTGTTTATTGAAATGCATTCTTTGTCGTACATTTTATTCTGCTTTTATTGCTTTTTGTTATATTTTATTATTATTATTATTTGTATTAGTTTGACCTGTTTTAGTACCATACAGCACTTTGGTTAAACAAATTGACTCATTAAGATCCAAATCCATTTAATATATAAAGCATATTTTACAAACTAAGGAGCTTCTCAATGATTATTAGACAGACTCGGAGAGTACTGGAAGCCAGCAGCATTCACAATGAGAAGGTTAAGATTGCGGACTCCCATAAGTATCCCTGCTCTGTGTTTGATTGTCAGTAGAGTTGGACATAGCCACAGATCTGATTGTCAAGAGCGGCCAACAGAAGATTTATTTTCTGCTGAGGCTTCACTCTTTTCATGTTTATAATACTATTATAAATTATTTTTATAAATCTTGCATTGTGAAAGTCTTTTAATACTTATATAGTGTTTTTGTTCAATTAATTAATGATTTTGGTTAGTGGATGCATGTCAGAGGTGAATGTATAGACTGGTATGCTTCAAATGAATTGCCCATTGGAATTTATGAAGTTCTTTAAATCTGAAGATTAAATTGAAAGCTAAAAACATGGTTGATAAAGATAAGTAAATGTTTCATTCTAAGAAGATATTAATCTTTCCTCCCATCAAAGAAACTTGTACCCTAACAATTTTTTAAATGTGTGTCTGTATCAAACATCTGAACAGGCAACCACATTTATGCCATTCTTGAATTGGGATTGAGAGCCACACAAAATCATTCCGGCGGCTGCAAATTGTGCTTTGTTTCAGAAGATTCAGAAAGCTCAACATAATCAGAACAGTCCAAACATAGATCAGGTTCTACAGGTACCTCCAATGCTGCTCCATTAAAAATGGAGCACATTTTTTCAAAATTGTTGCAACATTGTCATAAAGATCTCCTATAATGAAGTTTTCTCAAAGGGTCAGAATACTTGGTTAGATTCAATTTAAAATTGGTCAAACAGGATAGGATTATGAGAAAATGCTGTTATTTGTTTACACTCAATCCCATATGTCAGCACAAGGTCCAGAGTATGAATACCGGATCGAGTACAGTACAGACCAAAGTTTGGACACACCTTCTCATTCAAAGAGTTTTCTTTATTTTCATAACTATGAATATTGTAGCTTCACAATGAATGCATCAAAACTATGAATTAACACATGTGGAATTATATACTGAACAAAAAAGTGTTAAACAATTGAAAATATGTCTTATATTCTAGGTTCTTCAAAGTAGCCACCTTTTGCTTTGATTACTGCTCCGCACACTCTTGGTATTCTGTTGATGAGCTTCAAGAGGTAGTCACTTGAAATGGTTTTCCAACAGTCTTGAAGGAGTTCCCAGAGATGCTTAGTACTTGTTGGCCCTTTTGCCTTCACTCTGCGGTCCAGCTCACCCCAAACTCGATTGGGTTCAGGTCCGGTGACTGTGGAGGCCAGGTCATCTGGCGCAGCACCTCATCACTCTCCTTCTTGGTCAAATAGCCCTTACACAGCCTGGAGGTGTGTTTGGGGTCATTGTCCTGTTGAAAAATAAATGATGGTCCAACTAAATGCAAACCGGATGGAATAGCATGCCGTTGCAAGATGCTGTTGTAGCCATGCTGGTTCAGTATGCATTCAATTTTGAATAAATCCCCAACAGTGTCACCAGCAAAGCACCCCCACACCATCAAACCTCCTCCTCCATGCTTCACGGTGGGAACCAAGCATGTAAAGTCCATCCGTTCACCTCTTCTGTGCCGCACAAAGACACAGTAGTTGGAACCAAAGATCTCAAACTTGGACTCATCAGACCAAAGAACAGATTTCCACTGGTCTAATGTCCATTCCTTGTGTTCTTTGCCCAAACAAGTCTCTTCTGCTTGTTGCCTGTCCTCAGCAGTGGTTTCTTAGCAGCTATTTTACCATGAAGGCCTGATTCACACAGTCTCCTCTTAACAGTTGTTCTAGAGATGTGTCTGCTGCTAGAACTCTGTGTGGCATTGAGCTGTTCTCTAATCTGAGCTGCTGTTAACCTGCGATTTCTGAGGCTGGTGACTCGGATGAACTTATCGTCTGCAGCAGAAGTGAATCTTGGTCTTCCTTTCCTGCGTCGGTCCTCATGTGAGCCAGTTTCTTTGTAGCGCTTGATGGTTTTTGCGACTGCACTTGGGGACACTTTCATAGTTTCCCCAATTGTTCGGACTGACTGACCTTCATTTCTTAAAGTAAAGATGGCCACTCGTTTTTCTTTACTTAGCTGCTTTTTTCTTGCCATAATACAAATTCTAACAGTCTGTTCAGTAGGACTATCAGCTGTGTACTGTATCCACCTCCTGCACAATACAACTGATGGTTCCAACCCCATTTATAAGGCTTGAAATCCAACTTATTAAACCTCACAGGGCACACCTCAAAAGTGAAAACCATTTCAGGTGACTACCTCTTGAAGCTCATCAACAGAATACCAAGAGTGTGCGGAGCAGTAATCAAAGCAAAAGGTGGCTACTTTGAAGAACCTAGAATATAAGACATATTTTCAGTTGTTTCACACTTTTTTGTTCAGTATATAATTCCACATGTGTTAATTCATAGTTTTGATGGCTTCATTGTGAAGCTACAATATTCATAGTCATGAAAATAAAGAAAACCCTTTGAATGAGAAGGTGTGTCCAAACTTTTGGTCTGTACTGTATGTCTGCAGATACTTTGAGCAAAGCCAATTAATTTGCTACCACCATGCTTTACAGTTGGAACTGTGTTCTCAAGTTTGAATCTCATCTCCTCCAAACAAACTTATTGTCATTGTGTCCAAATAGCTTCATCTTTCTTTCTTCTTACCACAAAACATTACCAGAAGGCATCTGCCTTGACCATGTGAAGCATCTTTAAATTTAATTGGAGAGATGGTGAGGAATATTTGTATCCAGCTACATAATAGCAGCGATACTGGTGTTCCAGCAATTTTCCTTTCACGTGAGAGGAGGGTTTGGGTCCGATGGTCGGAATGTGGACTCATCTGGGTGTTTCAACAGAACAATGATCTCAAGCACATCAAAACTGTTTTGGAATAAATAAAGCAGAATAGCTTTTGAAAAGCCATAGCCTCAACTATAACAAAGATTGTGCTAGGAGTTCTAAAAATTCAGTTCAACAAGAAATCGGTCCAGTATTCAGCCACAATTATGCTAGAAGCCAGAAAAGTGTGCAGTTGAGGTACAGCTTGCTACAGGACATTTAACTAAATATTAGTGGATGGTTATGTTTATTTTTAAGCCTGCTCGTAAAATTAGTAGATTAGAGAAAATCAGAATAAAATTCAAACTTGTTCATCCAGTTCTTGTTGTTTGTTGTATTATCACTCCATCCTGAAAATAAGAACAGTTTACATGCTTTATTAGAAGCCTGACCTATCTGCCAATGATGAATGCATGTAAACTTCTGGCCAGGGCTGTCCATTGGCGTATTGCATGCTGAACCTAATAACTTCGAGTCATAGTTGATTATAATTCAATCTGAGAGGATCACTTGTTCCCTTTATGGACTGAAGCGGAATGTCTGAAAGTTGTAGCTTGTAGGAACTCTTGTACAAATTTGTATCCTCCTGGTCAGAAGCAGAGACCTGAAGCAGAAAAAATAGTTTTAATTTTACAAGGTGGTAATTCTTTCAGCGGTTACTGCCTTGTTTAGAGTGAGGACCAAAGATAGAAGGTTATTTGAACTTTTTTAATTCAATGCCAAAACTCATTTCATCCATCATTTTTCCTCCTCCATGCTTCATCAGGGTGCCCCCCCCTCTGTCCATGCGTCGACCCCCACCATACACCTGCAAGAAATCATCGGCTTACTACTCATGAGACAGGCACGCACAGAATGTATGTGGGTTTAATGAGTCCATGGTAGTTAGCGGAGCACTGATCTGTGTATAATCTCTGTTTGGTGTTGTGTTGTGTCCTGCATATGTCTACATCTGGGAACCCTGACCTTCTGGGGTGTTAGTCTACCCACAAAGTAAAGCGCCACCAATCAGGTCTTTGTGGCAGATTTCTGAGCTCCAGGTTTGGTAAAGCTTTGAACTGCTGATATCAATTTTCTAGCTGATTTCTCTTAAACTTTAATTAAAAGCATTCAATATATTTTTTTCTAGCCTTTCTGCTATGAGCACTCAATTATACATACACTACCATTCAAAGGTCTGGACATCCCTTCTCATTCAACTTCAGGTTTGTCTTTAGTTTTATTCCTACCTCTGGGAACTCCTGCAAGACTGTTGGAAAACCATTTCAGGTGAATAGCTCATGAAGCACGCAGAGAGAATGCCAAGAGTGTACTAAGCAGTAATCAAAGTGGTGGCTAGTTTGAAGAATCTAAAATTTTTAATATGTTTTGAGTTATTTCACAGTTTTTTGTTTACTACATCACTGCATATACCGTTGCTTCATAGTTTTGATGAATTCTCTATATATCTACAATGTAGAAAGTCATAAAATAAGGACAAGCCATTGAATGACAAGGTTTTGACTGGTAGTGTGTATTAGGAGCAGAGGTTAAATCACTCTGAATGTGAAAGAGCAGGTACTGTAAACCAGGGTGTAATATCGTAAAAAGAAGACAAATTGATTATGGAGTTGACTTTAGTATCTTATATTAGTGATTAGCAGAATTTGTAGGGTTAGCATTAATACCTGTAAACAACAGTCTATGGGACTGTAACTGTAAGATTTCCAAAACACTTCCAGCCTTCCCAAATCCAACATGTTCCATAACAGAGATTGAATGCTCAAAAGGGAAAAAAACAGACCAACATATTGTGACACGTTCAGCCTTCCTGTTATCTGCTGAAAAGATCAGATAGACTGCACTCTTTAAGTTTTTAGTCTGATTAAGCAGGCTACATGCTTCTATAGAAAATAGTTTCCTTCATTAATGTCTCCAGCTTTGTGCTTCCTCTCATTTTACACACACCACTGATACTGAGGATGGCTGGAGTCTTCTTCCTGCACTAACAACTTCCATAGTCAAGAGTGTTGTTTTTATCACAACCTAATGGTGCTTAGGTATGGTGCTTTCACTGATCAGAAAAAGATCGGACCTTTAGGTTTTTGACCAGATGGTCACTGTACAGTCACTCAAGTTGACAGTTGGCCGATTCTGGTCACCAGCCCATTTCCTGAGGCATCTCTACCTCAGGGCACTGTGTGAAACAGAACCGGGCCAGTTTTTAGACACAAGGATAACAACGCCCAGCAACATAAACAACTAACAAGTGATCACTTCTTAAATGGAGTTTACTACATTGAAACGACAGAGTTAGAACCTGATGTACTGACTCTCCCAGCAGCATTTCTTCTTCTTTTATTCTGTTGTCTGTGCTAGCTGCTGTAGCTGATTATAGTTTGTTAGCACTTGGCTAGAAACTAAAGATGTTTACTGTAATTTTAGACAAGTTTGTTTTAAATTTATGGTCTTGTGATTCACATCATAGCATAGCCATGGGAAAATGTATAGAGAGTCAATATCCAAAAAACGGTGATCACTGGAAAACTGACCCGCCAGCAATCAAGTTTTAAAGCATTGCAATTGCAATTTGTTTGCAATAGCTGTAAGTGGAAAAGTTATTAAATGAAGAGGAAAAATATATTTAGAAATGTTTGTGATATTTAAACAGTGATTGTAAATGAAAGGAACACCTCTGGTAGAAATCTGATGGACTTGTCCCCAACGCCCACATCGTCAAATTCCCACTTTAAAAAGAAATTAGATGATAAAAACAATGTATAATTTATACAAAAATATTAATTAATGCAACAATAATTTAGACATGCATAAATAACTGAGCTCTAGAGTCCAGTGAGTAAGATGGCAGCTGGACATACATACCTTCCCAGACTAAAAGAAAGAAATTGCTCTACTTGGTGCAGTTGTTGAACACAGCTGTAATCCAGCAGTAAACATTTGTGGTTTTTTTCTATTGGAAAAGGCTATTTTGCAATATTTGGGCAAAATACACAAAACCTAATTTGGTAATTGCTTTTTGAATCCATGCTGCTGGTGATGCTGAATAACGAGGCTTATAGGATCGGTCCAATCAGAACCATGGGTGAACTTTACGAGATGATTGAGTGTCTGCTGCTGATCCTCCTACATGCTCCCTCTGAGTTGCAGAGTTTGTGCAGCTTGCACTGAAAATCCTGAAGTCGTGACTTCTGCAGTTCTCTGTTTGTTTGTGGTCCATTGTTCCTCAGCCCACTGAATCCATCCAGCACTCTCTCTCTGTGAACGTCCCAAAGTTCAAGTTTAACCTCATCATCTCCTTTTCTTTAGTGCATTTCTGAAATAGTTGAACACAGGAGTGATGGAGGTAAGGTTTTTATTTGTTTCATTACTAATCAACTCCTCTTTTCTTCTCTTCCAGTTTCTTCACCTAATGCTGACGGAGCTTCTCTCTAACGGGTAATCTTATATTTGCTGAATTTTTACTTCAGGAATAAAACTGGGTCTAACAGACTCGCCTGATGTTTTGTCTTTTTGGATCAGCTTTAGTTCGGAACGTGCCCCCCTCAGTACTGTCAGCGAGCACCGTCGGAGAACGTCAACGATCACCTCCCCGTTTCCTACCCTGAACCAGCACTTTTTTAAAGGCACTAAATATGTGAGGTTTTGTATATACCCACTGTGTGACTACTGAACAAAGAAGGTGGACAAGGACAAGATGAAGATAGCTGCAGTGTTCCACTTTTAATAGCTGCACTTAGCGGGCTTCAATGCATCCTTTTAAAACAAGCTCAGTATTTTTCACTGCGGAAGCTTTGGCCCACATAGAGAAGACCATTTGTTTAAGCTTCCACCATATGTGCTGAATAGAGCTGCTGCAGAGAAGAGCAGCTGTTCTTACCATTGTTCCTGGCCCTAACATTGTTCACTGAGAGGGTCAAACAGGGTGGAAATAATTTAGATTTGTTCTCAAACAGAAGTAACATGAAGTTGTTGCTCTACTAATGCAGTAAAGAGATGCTGATAAAATACAATTACTGACCAAAACAAGGTAAGCATCAAGTTAAATCCCCATGAGGAATGTAATTTTGTTCACATGCAGACCAGTGATAGTTTTACAAGGAGGTGGCATGTTTAGAACATGGTGGCGACACCATGAGTTGAGCAGCAGTATTACAGGCAGTTGCTGGAGCTTTCGACACCTTTACAAGAGGCTGACAGTTTAATGCAGGTTCCCTATTCTAGTCTGCAAAGAATCTGGGAGAATGTACTCACCATGGTGGAGCCAGTAGTGTTTTCTTTACCACTTTCAGATCCTTTCTGCTCAGGGGCTTGTCTGTTGCACAAATATGTCATCATGCCAACTGTCAGTCTCCAAATCCCATTGGACCTAGAGGCCATGAAGGGCAGAGAGACCATCCATCTTGTCTGATGGTTTCTTCTTTTGTTGACACCAAAGCTGGCTGGTGGATGTGGGTGACTTCTCTGTACCGTGTAATCAAATCCAGTTAAAGGTTAGGTGGCATTATAAAAAGAAAAGAATAGAAATATCCTTTATTGTCCTGGAGTGGGGACATTCAGGTGTGTCAGCAGCAAAGTGAAAGCGTGTAGGTGCTCACAAATGTAACAATCTATAAAGAAATTTTTTTTAAAGTAGACCGCAGAAAGGGGAAAAAACAATACGAAAAATAAATACTCTACAGTTATTAAAAATGACAAATTTTTACAAAATGTACAATTGTAAATGTGAATAAGAAAATAAGAAAAAAGTGCAAATAACAGCAGGGGTGTAAACACTTTCTAACAGCTGCTGGGAGGAAGGGTCTGTGATAACGCTCCTGTGTGCACCTAGGATGCAGCAGTCTTTCATTAAAGGAGCTCTTCAGTTCTGCAACAGCTTCATGCATGGGATGGGAGATGTTGTCCAACAGTCATGTTATCTTTACAGTCCTTTTTGTCTTCCACCACCTGCACTGTGTCCTGGGGTCATCCTAGGACAGAGCTAGCCTTCCATCTAAATGTGAAATGTGTGACATTTTGTTCTAGCCAAACTAACAAACAGATCATTTTTGATCTTCTTCCAAGTTGATCATTTACAAATAATCTGCCATTTCATATGTAATGGCATACATTATATTAGTAAAACAGTCTTTGTTCAGATGTGGCAGAAGAGCAGTGCATTTAGGGGGTGCCGTTGGCATTAAGGTCCTGGTCAGCTCTCAGTCTCGTCTTAACGGAAGGATGTTGGCGGTCAGCATCTCAAGTATATCCACTTTATTTCAGTGATGTTGCCATGGAAACAGCCACAACAACAACACAACAGAGTCTGACTGCCGTGTGGGTACTTGTTGCTGTAAATGATCCATCTTGT
This sequence comes from Girardinichthys multiradiatus, assembly GCF_021462225.1. Classification (NCBI taxonomy): domain Eukaryota; kingdom Metazoa; phylum Chordata; class Actinopteri; order Cyprinodontiformes; family Goodeidae; genus Girardinichthys; species Girardinichthys multiradiatus. The sequence continues at coordinate 42,992,186 of NC_061807.1, forward strand.
CATCCAGAGCAGAAGGACTAGCAGGAGAACCTTGTCATTATATATTGTTTGCTGCAGGGCCTCACTGAACCATCCTCAGCCTCCATCACCAAGCACACCACATTGCGAGCATCCTTTTACTTGGTCAGTTTGTTTATGTGGGGGCCTCTCCAACAGGTAGCCTTTCCTTTACTACAAGCTGTTACAACATTAAATATATCCTCAACTCCCATTAAAAATTGGAGGGGGAAAAGCCTCCATTGTTTCACATGGAGGCCAACATAAATGTACTTTTCCAGCCTTACAAGATCTTGTTGGTTGTAACTGCAGAGGAAGCAGGGTAGATATTTAGAAGAAGTCAGGTTATCTTTGTTGATCTTAAGGAAATGTTCCTTAGAAGTGGAAAGACTCTGGCCCTTTAAACACAGGGGTACCTGGTATATCAGCAAGGCAATGTATCGATCATTGGTCTGCATGTGCCCCTAATGACATCCCAACCAGACCGGGGTCCTCGTGTATAAGTGCCAGACGCCATAGAATGTGAGCATTTGGCCTCTCTAGTCGGCTATGACAAGACGATCTTGGAGTTGAAGATGCTGGATATTGAAGTCCTGGGCTGGTGTGGTTTTACACGTGGTCTGTGGTTGTGAGGCCGGTTGGATGTACTGCCAAATTCTCTGAAACACCTGTAGAGACGGCTTATGGTAGAGAAATGAGCATTCAATTCACGGGCAACAGTTCTGGTGGACATTCCTGCAGACAGCATGCCAACTGTACGCTCCCTCTAAACTTGCGACATCTGTGGCATTGTGCTGTGTAACAAACCCACACATTTTAGAGTGGCCTTTTATTGTGGCAGCCTAAGGTACACTAGTGAAATAATCATGCTGCTGAATCAGCATCTTGATATGCCACACCTGTGAAGTGGCTGGATTATCTCAGCAAAGAAGAAATGCTCACTTTCACAGATTTAGACAGATTTGTGAAGAATAGTTGAAACAGACGTTTGTTAGCGTAGAAACAGTCTTAGATCTTTGGGTTCAGCTCATGGGTTATGGGAGCAACAACAAGTGTTCTGTTCATATTTTTATCCAGTGTATATGACATCAGTCTACAATGACGATGACCAGGACTAGATGTGATTTACTGCACCGCAGCACAATGTTGGTGAAAAGCAACATTGTGGAACAGTGTGTTGCAACATGCCTCATTTAGGAACATCTTCAAGTCACATAAACAAAAACTTCACTTGTGCAGACATGATTTCAGATTGTAGGTCCATGCAGGGCTTATTTACATCTATTTATGGTCTGATACTCCCTCCTTTGTGCTTTTTTCCACAGTTATGGGGATGTACAAAAGAAAAGGGCACCCCTGGTTTCATGCTTTAGTTGGAAATCCCAGGAAGTCTTTGTACATAAGCCCCCAGTTCCTTTTGGGGCTGAAGTGCTTTTATTGATGACATAAACTGTTAGGTGTTATCATGTTCTGTTTGGGTTACAGCTCTTCAGCATCTTGACTGACAGTACATCCAGGGGCTGGTCCAGAAGGTTTGGAGAGCCTTTTATTCCCCATCTTTTTAAAATGTAAATAAAGTCATCACACAGAATGTATGTAAGTGTACAGCCCATCCTGATCTTTGCTAATGTTTTTACTGAACAGCTTCAGTGAAGCAGAGAACGTGGGTCAACAGAAGAGTTGTTTTTATAAATTGAGGAAATTCAAATTTTTCTGACCATGTTCAGTGTTTCACATGACAGCGTTTGTGCACTCCAGTAAAATATTGTGGCACTTTTTCCCCGTGATGGTCGTTATGTATTCAGAAGCAGATCTCATCACTGTACGTGAGACGGAGTGAAATCAACTGAAAGGTGTTTCTGTGGAGATTTTCTAGGTGTTTAAGGTGGATTTATGCTCTAAGCATGCATTTGTAGCAAACTGTAGAGTATTTTTTCAAGCAGTGGTCTTTGTTGTAAAATGATATATCCTGGGTAAGTGTGACGCTACTGATAAAGGAACGGATACTGTTTTTGATACAAAATATTTATTGTACATTGAACGTGATTTTCTAACTCTAAAACATTTAGTACCACTGAAAGGGAACCTGTCACTCTTGTGTAAAAGTACTTGTCACCATATGGATCACCTGCACTATACATCCCACCTACATTTGTTGTGTAACTACCTCCTCGTGTCCCGTTAACATTTTATCATCTAGTAAAATGACCTGACTGAGAAATATCCTGACTGTTGTCTTTGTTCACATTTGAAGTGGAGGCAATATGAGTTAACAAATGTGTGGATGCATTTCACTTCCCACACATGGTCTGCCACTGCTCTTGCAGAAACAGCGCTGCAGTCTGTTAAATCCAGACAGCTTCAGTCCGAACGTCTGATAGGGGCACAATAGCTTGGCTGTGACCAATCAGAATATTCCTCCTCGCTGCAGTCTCCTCCTGCCTCAAGCAGAGGAGTTGAAGTAGCTTGGTGATGGGACAGGGGTCTCATCTGCAGTACTTCAGGTGCTGCTCTGGTCTGTCATAATGAAGAAAAAGCTGAGCCTGATTATTCTCTCAAGATGGCTTGAGACTGGAAGAAGATACAAGCTGTATACTTGCTGCAAGGACTATACAGAGTTATGGAAAGGTATATTTAGTGTATTATTTATAAAGAGAACAAAGCTATGTACAGGTCCTTCTCAAAAAATTAGCATATTGTGATAAAGTTCATTATTTTCCATAATGTCATGATGAAAATGTAACATTCATATATTTTAGATTCATTGCACACTAACTGAAATATTTCAGGTCTTTTATTGTCTTAATACAGATGATTTTGGCATACAGCTCATGAAAACCCAAAATTCCTATCTCACAAAATTAGCATATCATTAAAAGGGTCTCTAAACGAGCTATGAACCTAATCATCTGAATCAACGAGTTAACTCTAAACACCTGCAAAAGATTCCTGAGGCCTTTAAAACTCCCAGCCTGGTTCATCACTCAAAACCCCAATCATGGGTAAGACTGCCGACCTGACTGCTGTCCAGAAGGCCACTATTGACACCCTCAAGCAAGAGGGTAAGACACAGAAAGACATTTCTGAACAAATAGGCTGTTCCCAGAGTGCTGTATCAAGGCACCTCAGTGGGAAGTCTGTAGGAAGGAAAAAGTGTGGCAGAAAACGCTGCACAACGAGAAGAGGTGACCGGACCCTGAGGAAGATTGTGGAGAAGGGCCGATTCCAGACCTTGGGGGACCTGCGGAAGCAGTGGACTGAGTCTGGAGTAGAAACATCCAGAGCCACCGTGTACAGGCTGTGTGCAGGAAATGGGCTACAGGTGCCGCATTCCCCAGGTCAAGTCACTTTTGAACCAGAAACAGCGGCAGAAGCGCCTGACCTGGGCTACAGAGAAGCAGCACTGGACTGTTGCTCAGTGGTCCAAAGTACTTTTTTCGGATGAAAGCAAATTCTGCATGTCATTCAGAAATCAAGGTGCCAGAGTCTGGAGGAAGACTGGGGAGAAGGAAATGCCCAAATGCCAGAGGTCCAGTGTCAAGTACCCACAGTCAGTGATGGTCTGGGGTGCCGTGTCAGCTGCTGGTGTTGGTCCACTGTGTTTTATCAAGGGCAGGGTCAATGCAGCTAGCTATCAGGAGATTTTGGAGCACTTCATGCTTCCATCTGCTGAAAAGCTTTATGGAGATGAACATTTCATTTTTCAGCACGACCTGGCACCTGCTCACAGTGCCAAAACCACTGGTAAATGGTTTACTGACCATGGTATCACTGTGCTCAATTGGCTTGCCAACTCTCCTGACCTGAACCCCATAGAGAATCTGTGGGATATTGTGAAGAGAACGTTGAGAGACTCAAGACCCAACACTCTGGATGAGCTAAAGGCCGCTATCTAAGCATCCTGGGCCTCCATAAGACCTCAGCAGTGCCACAGGCTGATTGCCTCCATGCCACGCCGCATTGAAGCAGTCATTTCTGCAAAAGGATTCCCGACCAAGTATTGAGTGCATAACTGTACATGATTATTTGAAGGTTGACGTTTTTTGTATTAAAAACACTTTTCTTTTATTGGTCGGATGAAATATGCTAATTTTGTGAGATAGGAATTTTGGGTTTTCATGAGCTGTATGACAAAATCATCCGTATTAAGACAATAAAAGACCTGAAATATTTCAGTTAGTGTGCAATGAATCTAAAATATATGAATGTTAAATTTTCATCATGACATTATGGAAAATAATGAACTTTATCACAATATGCAAATTTTTTTAGAAGGACCTGTAAACCAACCTCTTAGGAAAGGTAATTACCCCCCTTGATAACTCATGAATTAAATGTGACCCCATTTTTGGTTCAGTTTCACTTGCCACATCCAGGACCGATTACTACCAGACCTGTAGAATCAAGAAATCACAGACAGAATCCGACCACATGAAGTAGTCTTAAATATCTGGAAAAGCAGCTCGTCATGCCCCCCATCTGAAGAAATTCACGGACGGATGAGAAACAAAGTTACTGACAGTCCATTTCTAAGGCTTTGGGACTCCAGAACCTCAGTGAGAACCATTATCCATAAATGGAGAAACAACGGAACAATGGAAAACCTTCCCAGGAGTGGCCAAAGTTACTCCAACAACACAAGTTTGAGTCCCAATTGGCTAGCTGCCACAGCTGACTGCGGGTTTTAGAACAAAAATAGGCTCCATGGGACAGTTTCAAGGCCAGAACCCACACTGACCAAAAAACACCTTGATGATCCTCATGACTTTTAGGAAAATGTTCTGTGGACGGACATGGCAAGGTGGAACCTCTTGGAAGATGTGTGTCCAGTCCAACAACCATCCAGCAGATGAACTCATATAGAGGTTCTAACAACAGTTATCACCTGTTTCAGGTGGAAAACACAAGTAGAACCGATCTGTCAGAAGCTACGGATCACATTCTAACTTCAGCCCAAGGGAACTGCCCCTGTAGCCTATGCCAAGAACCAGCCCAGACTGCTTCCATGTTACTTTTTTGAAAGTTCCCTAAAAGTTTTGGGTTAGAACCAAGTATGTTTTAAGAAAATGACCTGTCTCTTCTAGAGAACCGTCCTGTAATTATTGCTAGTATAACCTGGAAGTATTAGAAAAGTGCCTAGTGGTTTCCAGGAAAGTGACCTAAAAGTTCTGAGAAGGAGCCCTACATGTTCTGGGAAAGTGACCAGCAAATATAGGAAAAGCACCTTGTATGTTTGGTGAGAGTAGGTCCCAGAAAATAACCTGTAAATGGAGGTAATCTGTAAACTTAGTAAGAAAGTTCTGGGAATGTGTTGCTTCCCTGCAAACAGCGGAAACGGTCGATCACTGCTTTTTATCATCCATTCTGACGAAGAAATGTTGTTAAAAACCAAATAAATTGTCTAAACGCTGATTTCTCTAAGAAGACTGAAAGCAAATTAAAGACATAATTCTGTTAAATCAATGTCACACAGAAAAATAAAGGCTTCGAACATCACCAGATATTTTTTAATTGTCTGTTGAGTCTTTAAAATGTACAACTCAGAACATTTACAACAAACACTTATGTTGACAATATTTTATGCAGTTACAATGGATACATCTCCACTGGTGTGAGTCTTCAGTAGATCACAAATCTGATAAATAACCATTCATATCTTTAAAAACAAGAAGTGCGGGCCCAGGCCAGGAACACGGCACAGTGTTGCACATGCTCAGATGGGCATGTCAGCAGGAACCCCCTCAGACCCGAACAACCAATAGGTTTGGGGGAAGGGAACTGCTCTTCATAGCGTCTATTATCTACAAAATATCAAAAAATCAGCCTCATCCACAGCGTAATAAATAGTCATTTTACACAGATTTAACTGTGTAGTGACAAATTTGGATTTGCAACTAGAAGCTATAATAAAACTTTCTGTAAACATGATTTAAATTGATTGGTCAAAGGAATTGGTTTATATGTACTTTTGATATTGTACCAGTAAAATCTGCTGAGAAACTACAAGGAGACGTAGAAGACAGACCACAACATGAAGTCTGATGGTAGATCAAGGCAAAGAGCTCCAGCTAAGACTTGTGTATATCTGCTGATGGTTCAACACATTTTACATAATGCTTCAGTCGGGAAAAGCATATTCCCAACTGTCCAGAGTGACATTTTCTGACCTAAACCTAGCTGCACCTAGTCTGAAGACAGCTCTTCTTCAGGGACAGGTTGGACATTGGCTGGGGCTCTGCTTTCACAGTCCAGCCACTGGATTAGGGAGTGTGCTGGGACAGCTGTGGAACTTCAACGCTAAAATCTCTAAATCCAAGGCTTAGGAAGAGCGAATAAAGAGTTAAGGACCTGAAGTGTCGGTGGAGAATGAAGCAGGCAGCAGTAGAGTTAAAAATGAACACAGTCACAGCTTGAACAGGACAAAAACATGCACAGGTTCTACTCAGATTATACTCCAGCTATATGAGACATGACTGGGAACATCATGGAAGGCTGCTTGAAAAAAATAAACCAGAACAAGCAACTTTTTTACTTTTCATACTCTTTGTGCATGTTGTTATGGTGGGTTACTGGTGTCACAGCTGTGGCCTTAAAAGAGCGTCGTCTCTTCTTGTTGCTTCAGGCTGGGGGCAGAACATACATGCACCGATGGGGCTGGGCTACTAGTTAGACTGATATATCAGCTCAGGTCAAATAGCAGTTCATCACTGGTGGGAACTCTATCCACAGTAAAGACATCAGTGTGAAAAGCCTAAAGGACACCTGCCTCAGCATGCCACCTCAATCATTTTATGGCTTTCCAGCAGAAAGTATGTGGATCCTCTGGACGTCTTGGAAGCTTTTCTGACCTCAACATATCATATATGAGTAGATTCTGTTCATTAGTTACAAATTTCAGTTGTTCTTGAATTCTAAAATGGGTTTTTTCTAAGACTGAGGCTGTAGGATATGTACTGGGGACAGAAGGACAGAGAGGGGCAAATGTCTGGCTGGCAGTTAATGCGACGCGGTACCTTGGCACATGACGACGGGGCACAACAGGGGGAGCAGTCATGAGGTGTCAGTTAGGTGTAAGGTGGTCAGGCAGGCATTCAGGGGCGTGGGCATGTGGGTGGGAGTGGACACAGTCATTTAGCTCTGGGCAGTTAGCCGCTGCTCTGTGAGCGAGGCCTGGTGAGACACAGTCTTGTTTTCATGAGCTCTCAGCTTGGAGACCACATCGATAAACGCCAGGCTCTGCACCTCTTTGTGAAGAGGTTCTGAAAACAGAAGAGAGGGAAACAGGTTCAGAAGAGCAGTCCAGTTCAAAGACGACATCCTTCATACAGCACCAGAGGGAACACCAAGCTTCAAGCTGGTGATATTCTGCAGATTTGGGTCTCACCTGAGCCCATGACTGCACAGATGAGGATCATGGAGTTGTATTTTATTTCTGGTGCGCTCCTTTCATCTGACAACAGCTTGTGAAGCACCGGCACCAGGCTGGCTCCAACAAAGTCCTTCTCAGCTGCAACTGGAAACCAAAACCATTCTGTTAACACATCAACGTCCAAACATCCATCACAGCGCTCAGCTCAAAGGAACTGAGCTATAAATGAGATTTCCTTTTTAGACACGTTTCCCTGAAGCCCTGTGTGGTGTAACTGCTGCCCATTATTAGTAAACATCCAGCCGGACCCACTGATACCAGCAGGGCAGAAGCATTCATGGTCCTTGAACCTTTCCACATATTGTCCTGTTAAACCCACAAACATCCATGTTTTTATTGGGACAGACCAACACAAAGTAGTAAATAATTAATGAAAAGAAAATGGTACCTGCTTTCAGGATTTTCTTTTTACTAATAAAAATCTGAAGAGTGTGGCATGCATTTATCTTCAGAACCCTTGAGTCAGTACTCTGTAGAACCACCTTTGTCTTCAGTTCTAGCTGCAGGTCTTTTGGAGCTTGTCTCTGCCAGCTTTGGTTTAGGTAAAACAGCTGAAGCTCACTCAGGTTGGATGGAGAACATCTGTGAACATCTCAAATCTAATTTTGGTCTTACAACTTTCATCCAATAATGGCTTTCTACTCATCCATAAAGTCAGACTTATGGAGTGTCTAATAGTTGTCCTTTTGACAGATTGTCCCACCTGAGCTGTGGATTTCTATAGCTCTTGGCTGCTTCTCTAATGCTCTTCTTGCTGTCAGTTTAGGTGGACGTCCATGTCTTGGTAGGTCTACAGTTGGTCCATCCTCTCTCCATGTTCAGATGATGGACTGGACAGAGCTCTGTGAGACGTTCAAAGCTTGGGATATTGTTTTAGAACCTAGCCCTGCTTTAAACTTGTCCTCAACATTCTCCCTAACCTCTCCTGCTGTGTTCCCTGGTCTCTATGATGCTGTTTGTCCTTTAATGTTTTCTTACAAACCTCTTAGGCCAGAAACAGAATTATAACAGAAATATTTATACTTAGTAAATAGAATACATCTCTGTGTAATTTAATCTAATTGTTTGGATGTTATACAGGAGATCCAAAGTAAAGGGGGCAAAATAAAAAGGCACAGGACAGGTTTTAGATTTCTATTTATAAAAATGTCAAAAAATATATATATACTTTCCTTCTACATCAAAATGAAGGTCCAGTTTATGTTGGTCTGTCACATAAAATCCCAAGAAACAAACATACTAAAGCATAAAATCATAAAGCTACAATAAAATCAATAATCAAAGCTCTATTCTGATTTATCTGTCAATGGTCTTACCCAAATCCAGCGCCGCTATGAGCCCCAACGCCACCAGCGCTTCGTTCTGCATGATCATATGTTCACTGGTTGCCATGGTTACTAAGTGCTTGACTCCTCCTTTCTGGATCACAGTCCTGACAACTTCCTGTAACCCAAAAAAGTAGTAAGAAGTGTTGCAATGAAACATCTGAGTCCTAGAACCTCTGCATTCCTAAAACATGTCAAATAATTCAGATCAGGATGTTTAAACATAAGCAGGTTTTTACAGTAAGAGAGACCAATTAATTATTCATGCCTCTAGCAGATTTAGATTTGAAGGAATCTTTTATTTTTCCCCAACATGTTTCTCCTGACTGGAAATAGTGCTGCACATTATTATGAACACGTGGAAAAACATTGGTAAATGTCAGGTGAATAAACATAAAATTAAAAAGTATTCCCGTATTTCTGCAATGGATTCACGATAAACATTGACCCCAGATAATGAGTCTATCCATCTACTAGAAAAAAATCTCATAAAAATCATTGTTTTCATCTCAACAACAAGGTTTGTTTTTTTTAAGTTACTTGTGGTAAATGTCTGTTGTTATGGCATTAAAACAACTTAGTTATAGTCTCTTAGTGACTTTACAGCCTTTCCACTCAGCCAGGTAGAAAATATATTGCCATGGCGATAATATTGTTAAATATTGCAATGATATCAGTTATGATATATGCCTATTTTCTTTCTTCCTCTCCTTCTCATCAGAGCTTCCACCTATCTGTGACCTTTAGCATTTTGATCAATGTTATTTGTTTCTGGTGCGAGACTCTGACCAACTGGCTTAATATTACATCAACATGTAAAATGCGAGTTCATAACACCTAGAATATATTAGCCAACAATTACTGCACTCCAAACAGTCCTTTCCATGATGAATATTGCACACACTGATACCGCGATGATGATATATATATACTCTTCACCTTCTAAAGCTCTTTATGCTGCATTTAACAAGAGTCACTAAATATAGCGCAGGCATAGAGAGCCCGAATGTATGGGACTTAAATAATGACCGTACACTTATAGCATTCTAGGCTGTTCTTTATGAAATGCACACTGATCACAATGATACTGCAAAGCAATTAATTTGTGATATATTCACAGATTAATGACTTGAATTAGATAGAGAATCTCTGGAGGGAGCTGAAGATTAGGGTGATGGAAAAGAGACCTTCCAACCTCAAAAGCTTGGAGCTCATCACCAAAGATAAATAATCAAAATACCAGAGGAAACATGCAAATAGCTGCTCAGTAAATTAGAAGAAGAGTTTTATTGCTGTGATGCCACAAAAGATTGTTCCACTGATTATTAAAAAGGGGATACGTCATTTTCATGCCAATTTTAATAAAATGTTTAAAAAAAACTCATTATTATTTTTATTGATCCTTTTTTACATTGTTTTCTTAAAGATGTATGCCTCATTTCTCATCAGAAACAAACATTTAGTTGAATAAAATATCTAAATCTCCCAGGAGTAGGAACAATTTTCAGCCTGAGTGTAAAATAGGGGTTTCCATGGTTCCCTTTTCAGCCTTACTGTTGAGGAAGAGACACAACTGGCATTTACATTCCTGATTAGACCAATTCAATGTAGATAAAGAAGGCTGTAAGATGAAGTTCATCAGCATGGTAAGAGGATGCAGATAAAAGACTTTTCTGTCCAAAACCTCAACCACATCCATCAATAATCTATGCTCAAGCAGCAGGCAATCAGAGCTAGCGTTGTTTTTGCCATGCATCCAAAAGGGGACAAAAATGGTTATGTCTGTTGTTTGTAGTGAGAGCAGCAGTGGGATGCTACATGCTGGCCACCAAATGTGGTCAAATCCTACTTCAAATTCTCAGTCACAAGCATCACCAGAGTCAGCCACACATCTTGGATCTAATTTCAACACACTCCACAGTGCTCCTCCCTAGGATCCCACTATGCTACCACCACAATAATATCCCCCAATCTGATTTGTGTGTCCTCAAAATACTCCACATCCGTATTGATCTACATTACCATGTCCCATTCTACATCCAGACCACATCTAGACTGTGCCGTTCTACATCCCGCCTGTCCCATTCTACATCTAGACTGTGCCGTTCTACATCCCACCCATCCCAATTTACATCTAGACTGTCCCGGTCTACATCCCCCCATCCCATTCTACATCTAGACTGTGCAGACCTACATCCCGCCCGTCCCATTCTACATCTAGACTGTGCAGATCTACATCCTGCCTGTCCCATTCTACATCTAGACTGTGCAGATCTACATCCTGCCTGTCCCATTCTACATCCCGCCCATCCCAATCTACATCTAGACTGTCCCGATCTACATCCCCCCGTCCCATTCTACATCTAAACTGTGCAGATCTACATCCTGCCTGTCCCATTCTACATCTAGACTGTGCAGACCTACATCCCGCCCGTCCCATTCTACATCTAGACTGTGCAGATCTACATCCTGCCTGTCCCATTCTACATCTAGACTGTGCAGATCTACATCCTGCCTGTCCCATTCTACATCCCGCCCATCCCAATCTACATCTAGACTGTCCCGATCTACATCCCCCCGTCCCATTCTACATCTAAACTGTAGATCTACATCCCACCTGTCCCATTTTACATCTAGACTGTGCAGATCTACATCCCGCCTGTCACTTTCTACATACAGGTCCTTCTCTAAAAATTAGCATATTATGATAAAGTTCATTATTTTCCATAATGTCATGATGAAAATTTAACATTCATATATTTTAGATTCATTGCACACTAACTGAAATATTTCAGGTCTTTTATTGTCTTAATACGGATGATTTTGGCATACAGCTCATGAAAACCCAAAATTCCTATCTCACAAAATTAGCATATCATTAAAGGGTCTCTAAACGAGCTATGAACCTAATCATCTGAATCAACGAGTTAACTCTAAATACCTGCAAAAGATTCCTGAGGCCTTTAAAACTCCCAGCCTGGTTTATCACTCAAAACCCCAATCATGGGTAAGACTGCCGACCTGACTGCTGTCCAGAAGGCCACTATTGACACCCTCAAGCAAGAGGGTAAGACACAGAAAGAAATTTCTGAACAAATAGGCTGTTCCCAGAGTGCTGTATCAAGGCACCTCAGTGGGAAGTCTGTGGGAAGGAAAAAGTGTGGCAGAAAACGCTGCACAACGAGAAGAGGTGACCGGACCCTGAGGAAGATTGTGGAGAAGGGCCGATTCCAGACCTTGGGGGACCTGCGGAAGCAGTGGACTGAGTCTGGAGTAGAAACATCCAGAGCCACCGTGCACAGGCGTGTGCAGGAAATGGGCTACAGGTACCGCATTCCCCAGACCTGGGCTACAGAGAAGCAGCACTGGACTGTTGCTCAGTGGTCCAAAGTACTTTTTTCGGATGAAAGCAAATTCTGCATGTCATTCGGAAATCAAGGTGCCAGAGTCTGGAGGAAGACTGGGGAGAAGGAAATGCCAAAATGCCAGAAGTCCAGTGTCAAGTACCCACAGTCAGTGATGGTCTGGGGTGCCAGCTGCTGGTGTTGGTCCACTGTGTTTTATCAAGGGCAGGGTCAATGCAGCTAGCTATCAGGAGATTTTGGAGCACTTCATGCTTCCATCTGCTGAAAAGCTTTATGGAGATGAAGATTTCGTTTTTCAGCACGACCTGACACCTGCTCACAGTGCCAAAACCACTGGTAAATGGTTTACTGACCATGGTATCACTGTGCTCAATTGGCCTGCCAACTCTCCTGACCTGAACCCCATAGAGAATCTGCGGGATATTGTGAAGAGAACGTTGAGAGACTCAAGACCCAACACTCTGGATGAGCTAAAGGCCGCTATCGAAGCATCCTGGGCCTCCATAAGACCTCAGCAGTGCCACAGGCTGATTGCCTCCATGCCACGCCGCATTGAAGCAGTCATTTCTGCCAAAGGATTCCCGACCAAGTATTGAGTGCATAACTGTACATGATTATTTGAAGGTTGACGTTTGTATTAAAAACACTTTTCTTTTATTGGTCGGATGAAATATGCTAATTTTGTGAGATAGCAATTTTGGGTTTTCATGAGATGTATGCCAAAATCATCTGTATTAAGACAATAAAAGACCTGAAATATTTCAGTTAGTGTGCAATGAATCTAAAATATATGAATGTTAAATTTTCATCATTACATTATAGAAAATAATGAACTTTATCACAATATGCTAATATTTTGAGAAGGACCTGTATAGTGTCCCATTCTACATCCCGCCCATCCCAATCTACATCCCCCCTGTCCCATTCTACATCTAGATTGTGCAGATCTACATCCAGACTCTCTCGATATAAATGCAGACTGTCCTGATCTATGTTCAGATCATTTTTATTGCACAAGTAACGGCCTCCTGCAGAGAGAAAACAGGTAGAATCTTTGCCATTGTTACAGTTTAGTGTTCAACCAATGAGGTGGCTTGAACAGCTCATGGTGCAGATTTCTGTTCTAGTAATATATGCGACGAAGTGAAGGTTTTTTCTTAACATGATCTGATAAAAATTAGGTATTTCTTGGTAAGTTTTAAATATGTTTTACTAAGCCACAATGTTCAGCTGTCAGCTGAATCAGTGCTGTTTAACGGCAATGATTTTTATATCTCTACAAAACAAAACATTTATTATCCCTTATTTATGCAAATGGATTTCATGTGATGAAGAATAAAGACTCTAGCCTGTTAATCACCCACTACTGTTTCAGAGATGTTTCTATTTATATTTTCATCAAACCCATTAAAATCTGCACAGGAAAATATAATGCCTGTCCGTCTGAATCAACTTTCAACTATCTATTGTTGCTATGTGACCAGGGTGGAACATCCCTTACCTTAGACTTGCTGTGTCGAATCAGAGCCGACAGGAGCCGGTTGGACTCGCCCATCACCCCTGCGTGATCTTTGGCTTCACACCACTCCACTAGCCTCTCAGCCAGCTTCCCATTGGTCCCCAGCTGCTCAGCAGCTTCAGCTGAACCAACGCACACAGTGGATAAACAACAATAAGTATGGAAGAGTTCTCTTCTTAAATAGCATTTATCATATCTTAGTGTTTACATAAATATGATTCCAAATTTGGGCTTTAGCAGATTACCAAGAAACTCTATTGGTCATCAAAAAAACATGTAGTACATGTCAGAGCCAACGTTGCTCAATACACACCACTCTGGACAAGGATTGCTACCTGCTTGGACTTTCCCACATTTCTTCAACACAAACTTCAGTGTATTTTAATGATTCTATGTGACAAACCAAAACAACATGTGCATAATTGTGAATTGGAATGAAAAGGATACATGATATTCAACATTTTTTTACAATATAAATACTGAAAAGTGTGGTGGGAATTTGCACTTGGCCTCCATAAGACACTTAATTAGTCAACAGAATTCACCTGTGTCATTTACTTAAATACAGCCTATTGCAAAGCTACCAAGCCATGGACCCCTCCTAAACTGATAGATTCATGGTAACTTTGGAGGGGCTGCAAATATCCATGGCTCACGTGCAATAATCTGTTGACAGGACAGCTTTAGGTCACAATCTGACCATTATAAGAAAAGAAGAAATGTTCTGTTTGCAGTTTGCTACCAGCAATGTAGGAAAGACAGCAAACAAGTGGAAAAAACAGACCAAAACTTCACTTTTTGGCCCAAAATTATTCATACCCCTGGGTATGAATTTAGGTTTAGGTTTAAAGTAATCTTTTACTTTCACCAACACGTTTTTCTGACTGGATGTACAGTGTTAATGTTTGGAAGTGGCCTACCCAGAGATGAAATTGATAGAGAATTTGTGGAGGGAGCAAAATATTAGGGTGATAGCAAGGATGCCTTCCAGCTAGCTATTAGAAGAATGGTTTGATGGCTGTAAAACCAAAAACTAATTTTCCCTTGAGTATTGATATGGGCGTGAATAATTTTTGACATGCTGTTTTTAATTAAATTAAAATAAAAACTGATTTTTGTTTCCGTTGATACTGATATACAACCTTCTAGGTTGGATGGAAATAAATTTAAATCTTCATTTTAGGCTTAACTGGAAAACACACCTTGTGTCACCCTAAACACACCATCCCCACGGTGAAACATGGCGGTGGCAGCATCATGCTGTAGGGATGCTTTTCTTCAACAGAAACAGGGGATCTGGCCAGAGTTGATGGGAAGATGGATGGAGCTAAATCCAGGACAATTCTGGAAGAAAACCTGTTAGAGCCTGCAGAAGACCTGAGACTGAGATGGTTCACCTTCCACCCCAGCGCAGCCAGGGCTACAATGGGATGGTTTAGATCAAAGCATATTCAAATGTTGTCCAAGTACAGACCGATGTCCAATAAGCAGAGACATCCCTTGAAAGACTTGCAGCTGTAACTGCAGTGAAAGGTTTTTCTACAGAGTACTGACTCAGGAGGCTGATACAAAGCATGCCACACTTTTCAAATTTGTATTTTCCTATTAAACAACACTGAAGTTTGTGGTTTCATTTCTTTAACTACTTAAGACTGAGTAAAGTGACAAACTACTCCACCTTGAGTATCGATGAGCATCCGTAACGTTCCCAGTAGTTTAAACTGGACTGGAGGCATCTCTGATTGCAAAAACTTTAAAACCACATCTGCTACACCAGCGGACAGCATTTTGGATTTGTTCACCACTGCAGAGAGATGGAGAAAAGCAGACTTGACAGGGTTCATACATGTCCAGTGGTCCAGAACTTTCTGATTATGCTCTGTTAACAGTCCACAATGGAGACTTACAAGTGTGACAGAATGTCACATCAAAGAGCTCAAAAGTCAGTCTGAAAAGGCCAAGTGTCAAAAGGATTTATTTTAAAGAGTGTAGAAGTCTGTAACTATTACAGAGAATATTAATCTGGTTCATCTGAGCTAAACTGTCCTGGTGTTTGCATTTAAAAATGTGAAAACTGCAGCATCTCACCAGGTATAGCTAGGTTCCGTAGAGCGCTGAGGGCTGCATGCTGCACAGTTACGTTGCCTTCTTCAACATGGCGGTCCAACAGCTCCAGAAGTTTCTGAACAATTCCAGTGTCCACCATATGGATGCAGTTCCCATCTGTTCAGAGATAAAAATGTAGTCTGAGATCAGAGCTTGGGATCATCAGGAAAGCTGAGTAGTGCTGGGGAGGCACACAGAAATAACTTTCATGTTATTTTTTAAAAAGGCTGACAGAAAGGACCCTCGTGGAAAAATGTATTTAAATTCGTCATTATTACCGTACATCTTTCTCGCAAAGTATAACAGCTAAAGTACATTTTCATCATATTCTACAACCCGAATTCAATTGAAGTTGGGACATTGTATAAAACATAAAAACAGAATAAAATGATTTGCAAATCCTGTCCAACCTATATGCACATATATATCCAACTAAGCTGGAACAGGGGCAACAAAAGACTGGAAAAGTTGAGCAATGCTCAAAAAACACCTATTCGGAACCTTCCACAAGTGAACAAGTTAATTAGAAACAGGTGAGTGTCATGACTGGGTATAAAAGAAGCATCCCTTATAAGGCTCAGTCATTTACAAGCAAGGATGGGGTGAGGTTCACCACTTGGTGAACAACTGCATGAGCAAATGTCAGTCAGTCAGTCATTTTCTTCCGCTTCTTCCATAGTGAGTCATGGGGGAGCTGGTGCCCATCTCCAGCAGTCTATGGGTGGGAGGTGGGGTGGACCCTGGACAGAACCCAGGCATGCACGGGGAGAACATGCAAACTCCATGTAGAAAGACCCCCGGCCGGGAGTCGAACCCAGGACGTTCTTGCTGCAAGGCAACAGTGCTACCAACTGAGTCACCGTGCAGCCCTAATTCTAACATATATTCTAACAGTTTAAGAAAAACATTTCTTAATGTACAAATACAAGGAATTTAGGGGTTTGATCTTCTACAGTCTATAATATCGTGAAAAGAGAAATCTCTGCATGTAAGCAGCAAGGCTGAAAACCAACAATGAATACCTGTGACCTTGTGTATACACACACAGTGATCAAAAAATAAAGGGAACACTCAAATAACACATTCTAGATCTGAATGAATGAAATATTCTCATTGAATACTTTGTTCTGTACAAAGTTGAATGTGCTGACAACAAAACCACACACAAATCATCAATGGAAATCAAATTTATTAACCAATGGAGGCCTGGATTTGGAGTCACACACAAAATTAAAGTGGAAAAACACTAGAGGCTGATCCAACTTTGATGTAATGTCCTTAAAACAAGTCAAAATGAGGCTCAGTATTGTGTGTGGCCTCCACGTGTCTGTATGACCTCCCTACAACGCCTGGACATGCTCCTGATGAGACGGAGGATGGTCTCCTGAGGGATCTCCTCCCAGACCTGGACTAAAGGATCTGCCAACTCCTGGACAGTCTGTGGTGCAACGTGACGTTGGTGGATGGAGCGAGACATGATGTCCCAGATGTGCTCAATCGGATTCAGGTCTGGGGAACGGGCGGCCAGTCCATAGCTTCAATGTCTTCATCTTACAGGAACTGCTGACACACTCCAGCCACATGAGGTCTAGCATTGTCCTGCATTAGGAGGAACCCAGGGCCAACCGCACCAGCATATGGTCTCACACGGGGTCTGAGGTTCTCATCTCGGTACCTAATGGCAGTCAGGTTACCTCTGGCGAGCACATGGAGAGCCATGCGACCCTCCAAAGAAATGCCACCCCACCCCACACCATTACTGACCCACTGCCAAACCGGTCATGCTGAAGGATGTTGCAGGCAGCAGATCGCTCTCCACGGTGTCTCCAGACTCTGTCACATCTGTCACATGTGCTCAGTGTGAACCTGTTTTCATCTGTGAAGAGCACAGAGCACCAGTGGCGAATTTACCAATCCTGGTGTTCTCTGGCAAATACCAAGCGTCCTGCACGGTGTTGGGCTGTGAGCACAACCCCCATTTGTGGACGTCGGGCCCTCATACCATCCTCATGGAGTCAGTTTCTAACCGTTTGTGCAGACACATGCACATTTGTGGCCTGCTGGAGGTCATTTTGCAGGGCTCTGGCAGTGCTCCTCCTGTTCCTCCTTGCACAAAGGTGGAGGTAGCGGTCCTGCTGCTGGGTTGTTGCCCTCCTACAACCTCCTCCACGTCTCCTGGTGTACTGGCCAGTCTCCTGGTAGCGCCTCCAGGTTCTGGACATTACGCTGACAGACACAGCAAACCTTCTTGCCACAGCTCGCATTGATGTGCCATCCTGGATGAGCTGCACTACCTGAGCCACTTGTGTGGGTTGTAGAGTCCGTCTCATGCTACCACGAGTGTGAAAGCACCACCAACATTCAAAAGTGACCAAAACATCATCCAGAAAGCATCGGTACTGAGAAGTGGTCTGTGGTCCCCACCTGCAGAACCACTCCTTTATTGAGTGTGTCTTGCTAATCGTCAAAGATTTCCCTTTGTTGTCTATTTCATTTGAACAACATCATGTGAAACTGATTGTCAATCAGTGTTGCTTCCTAAATGGACAGTTTGATTTCACACAAGTTTGATTTACTTGGAGTTATATTGTGTTGTTTGAGTGTTCCCTTTATTTCTTTTGAGCAATGTGTATATAGATGTATATATACACACACATACAGGGGTTGGACAATGAAACTGAAACACCTGTCATTTTAGTGTGGGAGGTTTCATGGCTAAATTGGACCAGCCTGGTAGCCAGTCTTCATTGATTGCACATTGTACCAGTAAGAGCAGAGTGTGAAGGTTCAATTAGCAGGGTAAGAGCACAGTTTTGCTCAAAATATTGAAATGCACACAACATTATGGGTGACATATCAGAGTTCAAAAGAGGACAAATTGTTGGTGCACATCTTGTTGGCGCATCTGTGACCAAGACAGCAAGTCTTTGTGATGTATCAAGAGCCACGGTATCCAGGGTAATGTCAGCATACCACCAAGAAGGACGAACCACATCCAACAGGATTAACTGTGGACGCAAGAGGAAGCTGTCTGAAAGGGATGTTCGGGTGCTAACCCAGATTGTATCCAAAAAACATAAAACCACGGCTGCCCAAATCACGGCAGAATTAAATGTGCACCTCAACTCTCCTGTTTCCACCAGAACTGTCCGTCGGGAGCTCCACAGGGTCAATATACACGGCCGGGCTGCTATAGCCAAACCTTTGGTCCCTCATGTCAATGCCAAACGTCGGTTTCAATCGTGCACAAATCTTGGGCTGTGGACAATGTGAAACATGTATTGTTCTCTGATGAGTCCACCTTTACTGTTTTCCCCACATCCGGGAGAGTTACGGTGTGGAGAAGCCCCAAAGAAGCGTACCACCCAGACTACTGCATGCCCAGAGTGAAGCATGGGGGTGGATCAGTGATGGTTTGGGCTGCCATATTATGGCATTCCCTTGTCCCAATACTTGTGATAGATGGGCGCGTCACTGCCAAGGACTACTGAACTATTCTTGAGAACCATGTGCATCCAATGGTTCAAACATTGTATCCTGAAGGCGGTGCCGTGTATCAGGATGACAATGCACCAATTCACACAGCAAGACTGGTGAAAGATTGGTTTGATGAACATGAAAGTGAAGTTGAACATCTCCCATGGCCTGCACAGTCACCAGATCTAAATATTATTGAGCCACTTTGGGGTGTTT
This sequence comes from Girardinichthys multiradiatus, assembly GCF_021462225.1. Classification (NCBI taxonomy): domain Eukaryota; kingdom Metazoa; phylum Chordata; class Actinopteri; order Cyprinodontiformes; family Goodeidae; genus Girardinichthys; species Girardinichthys multiradiatus. The sequence goes on from NC_061807.1 coordinate 43,011,620, forward strand.
TGGAGGAGCGAGTCAGGAAACGTTTTCCTCCACCAGTATCACGTAGTGACCTGGCCACTATCCTGCAAGAAGAGTGGCTTAAAATCACTCTGACCACTGTGCAGGACTTGTATATGTCATTCCCAAGACGAATTGATGCTGTATTGGCCGCAAAAGGAGGCCCTACACCATACTAATAAATGATTGTGGTCTAAAACCAGGTGTTTCAGGTTCATTGTCCAACCCCTGTATGTATACATGCATGAAAGTCAGCCGATTACTTGCTGTGGAATTTTGATATGATTCATCTGCCCCGACTTGGCAGAGAGTTAAAGCTTACCGTTGCGGGCAAAGTTTGCGATGGCCAAAGCCCCAGCGAGCTGCAGCTGGTGGTTGTGGGATGGAATCCAAGACAAGACCCTCTGGAAGACGCTGCCTTTTCCTCCCTCAAACAGCTTCTGCATAGACTCATCTGCAAAGAGAGGGGGGGTGGTTTACAGCTGCTCCCATGCGTGCTGAGTCACTGTAGGGTTGCTAACAGGACAAGCTCAATTCAGCTTCATCAGAATAAACTGAATAAAGTGTCTAATAACTACAGTGAACTGCCGAGGGGGGCAAAGACAGAATACTCATATTTATATCTGACTGTGCATGGGTCTGTTGTACAGCTGTGAAATATTTATATAAACGGATATGAATTATTTATCAGTGCTGGACAGGGTACTCAAAATGATTGGTCAGAACATAATTGTTTAAGCAGTGAAGCAGCCCATGTCTGTTAGAACATGTCCTTTAGCAGACTTTGAAAGGACCACTGGCTCAGGAGAAGATCAATTATTTCATGTGAGCTGGAGGTGCAGATTTTCTCGTAGACATCATTCAGCATCACATCCTGTACATTCCACAGGGTTCCAGCATTTTTCCATCCTCAAAATGATTGTATTCTGGACATTTTCTGTACCTGGTTTTTTTTTCTTTCTTGTTTTGATTTTTTTGTGTGGTTTTTGGCATCTGAACCAAGTACAGTTCTATAAAGCTCAAACGTTTCATACTTCAGTTTTACAATTCAAGGTTACAAGGTTTATGATTAGAGATGCACAGATCACACTGTTAGCTGATACCGATTTCACATTTTCTTTAAGGTCTGACCTGACGTTTCAATCCAACAGAAAGTAAAAGAATTAAAAGAGCATTCCTATCTGTGTATTAACGCAAATCTACCTAATTTTTTTCTTGCTTTATTTTTATTCAAAAAAGTGCATTCAAGTATGAAAGCTGTTGGTTGATGCATTTATCAACTGAAAATTGTGGGAATTCAAAGTTTTGATGCAAAATGCAAATTGTTCAGTTTTCACAGTGCTGATCAATTCTGGCCAATTGTTTTGATTTCCTCGTGACTTTTGAGGTCTTTCGTTGGTTCATAAATGTTCATGAAATAGAACTATTGGTGCTTTTAAACCAGAACCAATTTAACAACTACAGACCCCGATTAAAACCCAGATTTTAGAGCTGTTGTGCCCAACAGTCCTCTAGAGCAACTATCCTGCAACTTTTAGATGCATCCCTGCTGCAACACACCTGAATCAAATGGCTGGATTCCCTCATCAGCATTCAGTCTTTCAGTTCTGCAGAGGGCTGGTAATGTGACATTCATCTGGTTCAGGTGTTGGAGAAGAGATGTAGGGTAGTGGCTCTAAGGACTGGGCATGGGCACCCCTGTCTTAGGGTCTAAAATGCAGTGAAACGGGTACTTTACAACACTGTAAAAAACATCAAGTTCAGTTTTGGCCATCTCTGAGCAGAGAATCTTGTTCTCCAAGTCTGCTCTGCTTCCTACATGGCAAACTGCAACAGTCTTCTGGCTTTCTTCTCAACAGAAAGGCCAGACTTGTGGAGTGCATGATCCATGGAAACTCCTCCAGAGTTACCATGGATCTCTCGACTGCACGGTACAGGTGCACGTACATGTCTTGGTAGGTAGCAGTTGGTCCATCCTCTCTTCATGTTCAGATGATGGATTGAGTAACGGGTTCACTGAATTTTATTTAGGGGTATCAGATTAAATGAGAGCTTAACAGAAATGCACACCACAATGTGTAACTTCCATTTTACTTTTCCAATGCAGTATACCTATTTGATGTACCTAGAGGACAGAAATAAGGAGACACTCATGATGCTTACCCCCGAGAAGCAGGAGAACCATGAGGTCAGAGGCAGTCTTGAGCTGGGCAATGTCCTCCTCCCTCTCACCATCCACAGTCTGACCCACCACCTCCAGGAGACACTCCACCAGGCCTGCCTCCACCAGCTGCAGCTTTATAATATCTGTCAGAGGACAAGAAGAATTAAGTGGGTGTAAATCCTAAAATGTGAAACATGAAGATCAAAGATCCACTGCAGTCCGAAGTACAGTAGGAACTTAACCTATCAGGATAGTATGAGGGATGCAGCACAGAAAATTAGGATCCTTGATTTCTTTTATTGTTATGGTAAACTACATGAAATACCCAACTCACATAAAGTTGGGATATTCAGCTTTTGGGTGAAATTTCAGGATGAACCAGGTGAACTTAATGTGACCTTTTCTAAACTTTTGAATGCAGTTGTCCAACTGTTCAGTGTTTCAGTTCTTTTTGCACAACTATTGTTCTCCAACAAGGAGAACAGAAAAATTCACAACAGGTGTTTGATCCATAAATCGGCCAATAAACGTCCTGATTCAATCAGAGTTGGTATTTAAACAGTCCCCCTCATGCTGTTCACATTTTAACATCCTGAGAACAAGACAGCATCTAACAATTGATCAACAGCACCTCCCCATTGCGAGGCTTCTAACAGGATGTTCTCAGATGGAAGTGGCCACTGAGCTTAGAGTGTCAGAGTGTCGTCAGCTGGTTTCTACAAAGAGAATGGAGGAGTCACAGAAAGGCATAGAAGTTGACATCCTTTGGCCACCCTCACTGTGAACAGTTCCCTGTGGAACCACATGATAAATGCCACTCAACTCAAGGCGCATTTAAGGGAAATGAGAGCCCCCCCCCAATCAGACCATTTGAAACTGTTTACATCAGCGTGGTCTGTGTACTAGATGACCTGCAGGGTACTTGACCACACCACCAGGCACAAGCGTCATCGTCTTGCATGGGCCAGGGAGCATTTACGCTGGAGTAGGGACCAACGGGCCTCTGTGATGTTCTCTGATGAAAGTTGATTCATGTTGAGAAGTGATGGCCGCCATCGATGTTGGAGTCGTCAAGGAGAGCGATATACATCAGCCACTGTTGTCACCAGACGAACCTTGGGTGGTGGTGGTGGTACAGTGTGGGCAGGTGTGTCTAGTCAGTATAGAACTACCCTACACTTTGTGGTACACTGACAAGCCCATACTACCTGAATAACATCATTAATCCAGTCATTGTGCCCCTGAATGAACAACACAGGTCTAATTTCATCTATATGGACGACAATGCTTCAGCTGATGGAGGTCACATCATTATGGAACAGCTGCTGGAGACTGCGGTACCTGGAATGGAGTGGCCTGCACTTTCTCCAGACCTGAATCCAATAGAAAATCTGTGGGATCAGCTGAGTCAATGTCAGAGATCCTTCAACAAGAGTGGGATGCCATGCCTCAGCAGACAATAGGTTGACTAATGAACAGCATGAGACGTTATTGTCAAGCTCTTATTGATGCTCATGGTCACATGACACGTTATTGAGACACTGACATTTTCTGTTGTGGTATACCCACCATTGTTGGTGGCCTACGTTCATGATATATCATCACTGTAGCTCCTGTGTGGCTCTTATTTTCACAGCGGAGGATGAGTGAAGTGGACCTAAAATCTTCCCAATCTCTTGGCATTTTTTTTCACAATAACATTGTTGTAGGAAAACACCTGTCACCGCATGCAGCCAGAGCCCAACAAGCACTGACACTGCTGTAAAAATAAAACCTATCTAGAATTAGCTACATTAGTACAGCAGTTACATAACGAGGTACAACTGCACCACCAAACAGCACACAATAGTTGCATTAAATCTTATTTTTAAATACACTGATGTTTATCATTTCAATTAAATTTAGTTTATTTATATAGCACCAATTCACACCACATGTTGTCTCAAGGCACTTTACAAAGTCAGTTCAATTGAATCATGCACATTTCAAGTCAGGTTCACACATTCTAATTAATCCTTACTATCAAACAGTGCAGTCTGATTCTGATTATTATTCAGATTGGTTTTAAAGTTTTTCTAGATAGAAAAACTTTAAAACCAATCTGAATAATTGATGCAATCTAATTGATGCAATCTGCTGGGTTTCCTAAGATTCTAAGGAAACCCAGCAGATTGCATCAATTAGGAGCCGACAGTGGAAAAAGTAGTTCAGACAGCAAACACAATCATCCCAACTATACTGGCTTTTCAGAAATCATTACTTCATTACCCCTACTATCATTACCACCATAAATCTGAATTATTATCATTTTATTTTCCACAATGATATACAATAATAGTGCATTCATACCAGCAGCTTTCCAGCAGACTGACTGCATGACTAACTTACCATGCAAATAGTAAGCTGATAAGCCCCAAATTAAAAAAATGTATCATAAACCTTTTAAAAAAGCAAATCTACATTTACAGCCTAACCACCTAACATGTTACACACCGATCATCTGTTTATCATTTGATTTTTACTGCAAGGAAAACTCAATAAAAGCATCAATAAAGCGCAGAGTATCAGAACAGAGACCTCTCTGGGGTTGGGTGGGATTTCTGGTGGTTACATTAATTAGTTTTTTGCTTACAAGAAAGATGCATTTGTTTCATCTGGTTGTCATGGTGAGTAATCCCTGGATGCTCACACAGTTTACATAAGACAGAACAATACACACATAACAAGGTAAATACACATGTACAAAGGTTTTCTGTAACAACATAGAAAAACATCCATGAATAAATCATTATCTCTTTGTTAGGGTTAGTAGCTAAACTAACTGATCAACCCTGAATTTGAACCTATTTAAGCTGAAAATTGTACCTCTCTCAAGGTGGTGGTCATGATAGAGATCCCTGAGAAATCAACCAATGACAGGAACTGGCCCTGGTTGGTGATTGGCCAGTTGAAAAGTCAAACTACAATATTTTTCTTTTTTTGTGTTTTTATATGATATTTTTTCGGCACTAGTAGCCTTTATTTATTTTGACAGTAGGCAGACAGGAAAGAGGGGTAGAGAGACATTCGGCAAAATGTCGCCGGGTCTGGGACTCGAGCCCGGGACGGCCGCTTCGAGGACTGCAGCCTCTGCATATGGTCGCACGCTTAACCCCTACACCATCGGCGCAGCGCCAAACTACGGCATTTTTCCGAGTGCTAACCCTCCTCGGGGTTGAAGTTGTTACTGTGGAGGCAGCATTAAGTTAGAACATTTTTTTTATCAGTGAGATGTTTAGAAATAAAGTCAGAGGAAGCAGAAAAGGTGTCATTCACGAAGCTGCATGAAGCACCAGAAAAAAACAACTTCTGCTGGTTTCTGGTAGATGCATGTGATGTAGGAAGGAAACATTCATCCTCCACTAACCCACCTACAGTCTGAAATCAGTCCATTGACCCGACCAAGTGATCCCGTCTCATTATTGACTCTGAGTGTTTGTTCCTGCAGAAACTTTATGAACAGCTTGCAGCGTGACAAATAAGAGGGGCAGACAGGTGCCTCTTGAGGACAGATAAATAGGACGTTGTCCTGGCGACGGTTGGCGTGGGAACACTTGCCAAGATGCTCTCTCTGCTGTTCAAACACACTCTCAGACACGTTGGGAAAAGAGCAGCTGAGCAAAAGCAGGAGCTGTCTGCCATGACTGTGCAGTGAGTCTGAGAAGCCCGACTCATTACTGTACAGGAAGTCATTTATTAAAAGAACACACACTGCTTTTTCCATAAGAACATGTCCACTGCAGTCAGGGCTTTTAAGGCTTTTCAACATAACACTAAGGTATTTTACCATTTTCAGCAAGTGGAGCCAGAACTTCAAAGATCATCTCCTTTTTCTCATGCTCCGTCTGCTTCTGGAAGAGACGCACCAGCTCCTCAGCAATATTGGTGGAGGCAAACTGCTCCTTGCTGGACTCTGAAAGTATAAGTAGTGACAACCAACATCAGAAATGGTTCTCCCCTCTGATTTTAGCTCATCTAACTGATGTTTTATTGATATAGGAAAAAATGTGTCCAGCATGTCATTCACCCAGAACTTCCTGTTCTAATCTTCTAATGAATGAAGGGTTAAAAGCACCGTACCAACATCACTAAAGAACAAAGCTTTGACACACCAATAGAATGAATGGTATCACTGGAACAACAAACATTATCACACATTCCAAAGCAGGAACCAGGCTTGTTTTCTGGGCTCATTATTATCTACAGAAGGACCAGAACTGAATCCGATTAGCAGGAAACAAATCTACCTCAGAAAACAATAGAGTTCTGTGATGTGATTATTCCCAGCAGTCATCTCCCAGTTTAACTTCCTTGACAGCTCATGTTTTCTGTTAAATCTGGAATTATATACGACAGGAGGAGTAATCTGGATTTTTATTTGCAAACACAACATTTAAACCCACTCACTACTTACATTCAAATATACCCCGAAAAAACTTCACGCATCTAACAGGAGCAGCTGTGTAGGAGAAAAATACAGTTCATTATTTTCCATAATGTCATGATGAAAATTTAACATTCATATATTTTAGATTCATTGCACACTAACTGAAATATTTCAGGTCTTTTATTGTCTTAATACGGATGATTTTGGCATACAGCTCATGAAAACCCAAAATTCCTATCTCACAAAATTAGCATATCATTAAAAGGGTCTCTAAACGAGCTATGAACCTAATCATCTGAATCAACGAGTTAACTCTAAACACCTGCAAAAGATTCCTGAGGCCTTTAAAACTCCCAGCCTGGTTCATCACTCAAAACCCCAATCATGGGTAAGACTGCCGACCTGACTGTTGTCCAGAAGGCCACTATTGACATCCTCAAGCAAGAGGGTAAGACACAGAAAGAAATTTCTGAACAAATAGGCTGTTCCCAGAGTGCTGTATCAAGGCACCTCAGTGGGAAGTCTGTGGGAAGGAAAAAGTGTGGCAGAAAACGCTGCACAACGAGAAGAGGTGACCGGACCCTGAGGAAGATTGTGGAGAAGGGCCGATTCCAGACCTTGGGGGACCTGCGGAAGCTGTGGACTGAGTCTGGAGTAGAAACATCCAGAGCCACCGTGCACAGGCGTGTGCAGGAAATGGGCTACAGGTGCCGCATTCCCCAGGTCAAGCCACTTTTGAACCAGAAACAGCGGCAGAAGCGCCTGACCTGGGCTACAGAGAAGCAGCACTGGACTGTTGCTCAGTGGTCCAAAGTACTTTTTTCGGATGAAAGCAAATTCTGCATGTCATTCGGAAATCAAGGTGCCAGAGTCTGGAGGAAGACTGGGGAGAAGGAAATGCCAAAATGCCAGAAGTCCAGTGTCAAGTACCCACAGTCAGTGATGATCTGGGGTGCCGTGTCAGCTGCTGGTGTTGGTCCACTGTGTTTTATCAAGGGCAGGGTCAATGCAGCTAGCTATCAGGAGATTTTGGAGCACTTCATGCTTCCATCTGCTGAAAAGCTTTATGGAGATGAAGATTTCATTTTTCAGCACGACCTGGCACCTGCTCACAGTGCCAAAACCACTGGTAAATGGTTTACTGACCATGGTATCACTGTGCTCAATTGGCCTGCCAACTCTCCTGACCTGAACCCCATAGAGAATCTGTGGGATATTGTGAAGAGAACGTTGAGAGACTCAAGACCCAACACTCTGGATGAGCTAAAGGCCGCTATCGAAGCATCCTGGGCCTCCATAAGACCTCAGCAGTGCCACAGGCTGATTGCCTCCATGCCACGCCGCATTGAAGCAGTCATTTCTGCCAAAGGATTCCCGACCAAGTATTGAGTGCATAACTGTACATGATTATTTGAAGGTTGACGTTTTTTGTATTAAAAACACTTTTATTTTATTGGTTGGATGAAATATGCTAATTTTGTGAGATAGGAATTTTGGGTTTTCATGAGCTGTATGCCAAAATCATCCGTATTAAGACAATAAAAGACCTGAAATATTTCAGTTAGTGTGCAATGAATCTAAAATATATGAATGTTACATTTTCATCATGACATTATGGAAAATAATGAACTTTATCACAATATGCTAATATTTTGAGAAGGACCTGTAGAGCTAGAAGCCCAAAAAGAGAAACTTCAAACTTTGCATATTAACATTATACAAATTGAAATATGTTCATGAAATCAGCCATTTTTAGTGGAAATCTTAAATGAATTTGAACCAAGCATGAGCTTCTGACTTAGCTGGTCTTTAACTCTGAGTGTAATGAACTCACAGCATGGCTGTAGAACACCAGGTTCTAAATGTGACTGGAGCCTCCTTCCTACCTTTGGATCCAAACATAAGTGAACACAGAGCGCTTCATCAGCAAAGGTCATTTATAGTGTGTAAAACTTGTATCTTTGCCACCAAATCATGAGCATTTGCCCTAATAGAAACATCAGTTCTAGTTTTATTGCTGAAAATCCCAGTCTCATTCTGCAACGGGAGCCTCTTTCTCCCGTACGGCCGGCATGGCGACTGAACAGGACGGCGGTCGGTTTTATCACTTTTCTACAGCTGCAAAACTCCTGCAGGAGAGGCCTTCCCCGCACCAGCACATGTAATCGCCATAAACAGGGCTGTTTTGTACCCCACAGTGTAAATGCACAGAGGAAACAGTCGGTTACTCCCTAAGTAACCCGAGTGTGCAACTTTCTTAGCAAAGTAAACTGAGCTGCTCTCTGTTTCCTTGGTGACAAAAAAGTGTCATCTGTGTTTGAATAGTGGCGAGAAGAATTTACTTCCTAAAGCAAAATGAAACCCGTTCAAAGTGAGATTTTTCATTTCTTTTTCCTACGCTCTTCTGCTTAAAAGTCATTAAAAGGAAGTTTTTCCAGAGATAGTAACACTTCCCCACCCCCACATGTTGCTCCTTGCAGTGAGCTAGCTAATTAAAGGAAGGTTCCTGCATTTTTGTTAAACATGGAATACTTTTGGCCTGGAATACCATAATAAACTTACCCAGCTCTGCCAAGTTGCCAAAGGCAATCAGACACATTTCTGTCAGGGCGCTGTTGTGGGAATGGATGCCCAGCAGCTTCACCAGGGTGGGTATAACACCCATATTAATCAGCTGGGCTTGTAAGGTATCTGGAAAAACACAGAGATAAAAAGGAATGCAGTGAATGGATGTTTCTGAATCTATAATAAGATGTGTGGAAAATAACCTAAAAACCTATGAAACCAACCAAACAGAATATTATTATGTATCAGATTCAATTTAATTTGAAAGGCCATGTCTGGCTGCTCTGACGTGTGGAAATGAACACATGACATTCAATATTCAATAAGAGGTTTAAGAAAGAAAGGCTGCAGTTTAATGGTGAAACTAGGAAGAATAGTAATGCATGTAGTGACCTGAATGGCCACCGTTTGAGATGCAGTGCTTTGTTATACACGTTAGATTCCACATTAGATTTCTTCTTCTATGAATATTAGGACACAACCTAATGGTGCTGGACAGCAACATGACCTTAGAGGTAAAACAAACAGCTGAGATCCCAACAATCTGAAGGAAAGATGCTGCCAAAAAATGTGTTTGACAATTTAAATGCAAAGAGGGAAAGCAAGGAAAAAACAAATAGTTTCAGTGTTTTTATGTTAACAAGAGCTATCGAGAACCAAGAATCATGAGGACAGATAAATGGAACAAAAGACAGAGGAGAAAGAGCAAAGCCGTGATCATCTCAGATACTTACACAAAAATCTGATTAACTACCAAACATAATAAATAAATAAATAAATGTGGTTTTTTTTTTTAGCAAAAACCGAGCTATTTAAGGCATCTTCCCTAAAATATGTCCTGCTAAATGTTAGGGAACAGTTCTTTTATTTCACATACCATGCTACAAAAATAAATAAATACAACCCAAGTGAAGGATCCACAATGAGACCCATGAAGACATGTATAATAATAATAATAACAGTCCAGGTTGTTATTATATGCTGAAGACTATTTACTGCAGACACTAGGGTGTTTTAATAATCTGCGTGTTTTCTTAATTGACATTAAATGTTCCATGTTGTGTAGCAAAGCGTAAGACGCTGAGGCCACAATAACAAATGGCAGGGGTAATCCTTTTATCTTTAATATCTACAGAAAGTTCTGCTGTTCCAAAGCATTACTTCAACACTGAACGCTGCAACCCTTCACCCCAATCCCCAGCCAAGATCACCCAGCGTAGGACTCTGCCAACACACACACACACACACACACACACAGAGTGTCCAGGACAGGGCAGGCATACGCAGACAGAGCCTTTCAAAAGTATTGCTCCTCCTCCAAACTTACTGTGAATTTTATGAGGATTTTATGTGATCAATACAAAGTAGTGTGGAATTGTGAAGTGGCAGAAAAACACATAACACTCTAATACCAAACATATTTACTTGTCTGCCTTCACAAACACATGAACCTTAATGACACCCCATACCTAATCCATAGGATATCATTTTGGCGCATCCTTGGAAGCTTAACAGCTTCAACTCTTCTTTTCCACAAGGTTCAGGAGTGGTCATGGGAATTTTTGACCATTCTTCTAGAAGCACATCTGTGAGGTTGAACACTGAAATCACTCAACTCTGTGGAGGCCAGTCAGGTTCTTCCACACCAAACTATATCATCCATCTTTTTATGGGCCTTGCTTTGTGGACTGGTGCTCTGTCGTGTTGGAACAGGAAGGAACATCTCCAAGCTGTTCCCACAAAGCTAGGAGCATAAAATTGTCCAAATGTCTTGTTATGCTGAAGCATTAGGAGTCCTTTCACTGGGACCAAGGGGACGAGTCCAGCTCCTGTAAAACAGCCCCACACATAAGCCGTCCACCAAACTTTGCACTTGACACAATGCAGTCAGGCAAGTGTGGTTCTCCTGGAAACTCTCAAACCCTTGGATTGTAGGACTCCAAAGAACATGTCTCTGGTGTTCTAGTCCAATGGCAGCATGCTTTACTTCACTGCATCCAGATGTACATTGCAGTCGGTAATGTAAGGCTTGAATGCACCTGCTCGGCCATAAAACCCATTCCATGAAGCTCTATGCATTGTTCTTTAGTTAATTTGGAAGCCACACAAAGTTTCAAGTTCTGTAGCGATAAAATGTGCAGAAAGTTGGTGACCTCTCCGCACTACGCTCCTCAGCATTTGTTAGAACCACTCTGATCTCACATGGCCTTCCACTTTATGGCTTATCCCTGAAGTTCCCAATCACTCCCACTTATATCACCAATAGCCGACTGTGGAATATTCTGCAGTGAGGAAATGTCACGAGTTGTTGCACAGGTAGCATCCTGTCACAGTACCACACTGGAGTTCAGTGAGCTCCTTTGAGCGACCCATACTTTCTTTAATGTTTGTAGAAACAGTTTGTATGCCCAGGTGGATTTTATACTCCTGTGGCCATGGTAGTGATTGGAACACCTGAGTTTAGTGATCTGAATGGGTCACACATTTCTATTTAGTAAAATTGTTTCATAAATGCAAATTTGAAAAGTGCAGCTTTCAAATATTCAGCCTGAGTCAATACATTAAAAAAACTACAATTTTACCCAGCTTGGCTCAGTCCCAATTGGTTTTAGGTCTGGAATTTGAATAGGCCAGTCTAACACATTGATATGCCTTGATCTAAACCATTCCGGTGTAGCTCTGGTTGTATGTTTAGGGTGGCTTTCCAGCTGGAAGGTGAACCTCCACCCAAGCCTCTAACAGTTTTTCTTCCAGGGTTGTTCTGGTTTTAGCTCCATCCATCTTCCCATCAGCTCTGATCAGGTTCCCTGTCCCTGCATCCCCACAGCATGATACAGCCACCAACATGTTTCACAGCAAGCATTGTGTACTCTGAGTGATGTGCAGTGTTAGTTTTCCTCCACAGATGGCATTGTGCATGTAGACCAAACAGATGATTTTGCTCATTTAACCAGAGCACCTTTGTCCACTTTTTCCACACATTTGTCGATTCTCCTTCATGGTCGGTGGAAAAAATTAAACAGGGCTTTGTCTGGCCTATTAGTCCATGACTCATTGTTGTCCTCTTAGCTGCTTCTTATACCTGAGCTGTGGATCAATGCAGCTCCTCCAGAGTTACCAGGGTCCTCTTGGCTGCTTCTCCAATTATTGCTCTCCTTGCCCGTTGTGTCCGTTTAGGTGGATGTCCATGCCTGGGTAGGGCTGCAGTTGGTCCATCCTCTCTCCATGATCAGATGATGGATTGTTCAAAGCTTGGATATTGTTTTAGAAGCTTTAGTTTAAACAGCTCCACCTCGATCTCCCTGACCCGTCTGCTGTGTTTGGTCTGCATGATGCCGTTTGTTCTCTAAAAAACCTCTGAGGCCAAAAAGACAACAGCTGCAGTTGGACAGAGATTCAGTTACACAAAGCTGGACTCTGTTCACTGATTAGGTGACTCCTGAAGGCCATTTGTTGCACTGCGTTTTACTTGGGGGTTTCACAGGAAGCTCACCGCTGCCACACTTTTCAGATTTTTATCTGTACAAAAAGTCATGAATCGTTCTGTCCACTTCACAGATATGCACTACTTTGTTTTGGTCTTGTCACATAAAATTCCCAAAAAAACACAGTGAAGATTGTGGTTGAAAATGTTAAGGAATATAAAAACTTGCAGGACACTGCAAGCAGAATGAAGAAGAAAGCAGAAGTAGCAGATATAAACTTTGCAGAAAAGCGGAACAAACTAGAATAAATAAGTGTATAGTTAAAAAAAGAAGACAAATTCTACTAAACTAGACTGCTCAATTTATGTGTTATGTTGATAACATGTACCACATGGGCCCTTAAATCCAGTTTAAGTGTTTATGTTGCGTTTGCTTTACAATCGGCTTTGAAATTTGTTTTTTCGCTCAGTTGGTAAAATATAGATGAATTTAAGAGTTTCAACTGGAAGGAATTGAAGACCTCCGAAGAGTCTGTCAAAAAGAACCTATTGGTTGCATTAAAAGCTAAGCAATGCACTGTGTATGATGGATGTAGTTAGCACGTGATTTCTGATTTGACTCTACAATAAGGTAATCAGGTAAAGTCTGGTTAATGGGTTAGGGTCCACTTCATTGTTAATGAGCAACACTGTGTCCACAAGAAATGCTGTTCAGTATCTTTAACACAGTTCCAGAGGTCTTGGTGGTAATGTTCGGACCAATCGAGAGGAAAAATGGCAGGTTTGCCTTCTCACCGTGTGTCTGGTTAACATTAGGATTTATAAACCCTTTTAGTGCTGGCATTATGGGGGGAGTGATGGTGTTGCTAACAAAGTCTCCCAAAATCAGAACTAAGGAAAAGGTTTTGTTGCGTTCTAGTTGTTTTATCATATTTCAATGTTTCTGATCACATACATTTTTATATCAGACAAAGATAACCTGAGTAAATAATAAACTGTTTTCACAGAATGGTTTGATTAATTAAGAGAACAAAGCTATCCAAACCAACCTGGCCATATGTCATAATATGATGTCAGAAGAACCCAGAACAACATCTAAAGCTCTGCAGGCCTCACTTCCTCAGTTAAGATTAGAGCTCAAGATTTAACAATAAGAAAGAGAGCCTAAGCTGAATGGCTTCCATGGGAGAGTTTCAAGGCCAGAACCACTGCTGATCCAAAATTAGCACAAGGGCCCATCTCAGAATTACCAAAAATTATCTTGATGATCCCCAAGACTTTTGGGAAAATATTCTGTGGACTGAAGAGACAAAAGTGGACCTAATCGGAAGGGGTGTGTCATGTTACATATGTGCTATAACTAACACAACACTTCAGAAAAGAACATCATACCTAGTGTCAGACACTGTGTGATGGTCTGGGATCAGGACTTATTGCTGTAGTGGAACCTTGCATTTCAGAAAATACTGAAGGAGAATGTCTGGCCATCAGTTGTTAACCTTCTGTTTCAGGGTAATTTGAGTTATGCAGCAATGATCCAAAATCCACCAGCATGTCCACCTCTGAAATGCTAAAAAAAAGCTAACATCTAGACTTAAATCCAATTGAGACGCTGTGGAATGACCTTTGACAGGGCTTTCATCCTGAAAAACCCTCCAATGTGGCTAAATTAAAACAAAAAAAGAGTGGGCTAACATTCCTCCATAGCAATGTTCCGGTTATTATGAACACTTAATGGCAGTTGTTACAAATAGTTAGTAGGTTCAAGAGGCAAATACTTTTAAACACAAGGCCAGGTTGGACTGAATAGTTTTTATTCAGGCCATCTTTGTTTGACATAAAAAAATTGTTTGATGAACTCAAACATCCAGAAGCAATCTGCCTGAGGGAGTAAATACTTTTCCAAGTACTGTAAGACACATCCTCTGAGCCCAGTAAAGTTCACTGCTAGATAGCTCACTGTACAACTCCTGATGCCACCACTTATATCCTGAGGTGTCTGGCCCAAATCAAATCCAATGACTTACATACCCATCTCTGGTCTCCATCTTTATTGCATTACATACCTGGACTTGGTGTCTGTGATTGTAGTTTTTCTAACAATGATTAAATAGGTTCCAATGTTATTTCTACCTTCTACCATTTCTTTCATGAATTTGCTCCAAATGTGAGAGGACAGTTAAAGCCACAGTAGGAATGCAGAGTGGAAATAAAACTTACAGTCTGGGAGTTAAGAAGTGCTGCAATTGGCTGCAGTGATGAAGGAGAAAAGTCATGATCATTTCTGTCTTTGGGCTTAAAGGGATGTAGGTTCAAGGTATCTCTGGATGGCATGACTTCACCTGTCCCAACAATAAGATTCCACTTTGTGGTTTTACAAAGCTGGTTATCAATGTTGTAAGTCAACTCACATTTTGCAGCCATCCCACTTTATTTATTTAATATTTATTTTTAATATTTAGACAAAACTAGATCAGTTAAAACTATAATAGAGAAATCTGGAATGGATTGTCCGTGATTGATTACAGATAATTATAAATCATGTTGTGAGAAGGTTTTCCTTCATTTTAAAGTAGAAATATTAATGCTTTGTTTGGTATCTCAACTGAACCCAATACAAGAACTTGGGAACAATTTTAAATCCCAGAGTTGAAAGAATCTAGGAGTTGAAAAAAAGGTGGTTAAAGGGCCCACTTTTATTTAGTCTGTCAGTTACTTACAAACCACAGTAATCAATGAATGGGACATAACTCAACATAAATATCTCTTTATTTTTTAAACTTTAGATTTATAACCAAATAAGAAGTGAAGTCTGGGAACTTTTTATTTTCCCATCCAGCTCTGGAATACCAACCAAAGGATTTGGGAAGTATAAAAGAGCTGGCAGACTGGAAGGAAGAATCAGAAGTAGCAGTTCTAAAGCTCAATAAGCTAATTAGAATTTTGTTAACTCCTAAAAAATGTATGCCAGCAGTTTTGTAAAACAGCAATAATAAATAGAAACAAACAGGTTAAGCTGAGGCTTTCCACCAAACTGATTCCAGTGCTAAACCATGGCTAGAGCAAGAGCCAATTCCTAACTGGTTTCTACAAAACAACAGCCGGACGGGTCTCCATAGCTGGAGAACCATCTTAAAACCCCATCATTACATCACTAAAACATCTCCTTCACCTCCTTCACATTTTGTCAACACAAGTGGTCATTTGGATTTCTCATTGTCCCAACATGTCCCACTAACGGTTTTAAATGACATTTATTAAGACTAGCATGTGATTTTAAAAGGTTCACCAGTGCTTATAAAAACAGTCACAAACAGCACTTATAAATTCAGCTGAGGACAACAGCTATGAAAACTGCTTCATGCATTGACCGATGAGGCAATGAGGTTATGTTATTCCAGTGCTAAGATGAATGTACTATTGCTTAAACTCAGCAGGTTTTCTTCATTTAGATTAAAACAAAGAGTTTTTGCATGATACTTAACATAATTAATTATATGTTAGTCCTTTATAGGTTCAGCTTTAGCTCCTGACAAAAGCTGTGCTTTTTGCTGCCCAGTTTTACAGCTCTGTCAGTGCATCACCAGTGGAACCAAAAAGTCTAAACCCCAGCAAGGATACCAATTTGGTGGAAAAAACCTTTTTAAACAGGAGATCTGGAGCCCATCGTTAACTAATCCTGTGGAATTTGAGACATGTCATTTGTTAACTGCAAATCTCCTGCTGGTTCCAAGAAATAAAAAAGGATTCAAG
The DNA here is from genome assembly GCF_021462225.1 of Girardinichthys multiradiatus. Lineage (NCBI taxonomy): Eukaryota > Metazoa > Chordata > Actinopteri > Cyprinodontiformes > Goodeidae > Girardinichthys > Girardinichthys multiradiatus. The sequence continues at coordinate 43,027,949 of NC_061807.1, forward strand.
TGGCAGGGCTCCAGAACACATTGGCCATCTAGCTGTACACCAGGGTGATAGACTAACAGATTGATACTCCCCTAAGCCATGGTACTAGTATAGCTAAAAAGCTATGTAACTGATGAGGACGTTCTAGCAGCTGAGTCCCAACACACACTACAACATCCCAGCTGGCTAAGAGTTGGGAGGAGGGTACTGCTAGGATGAAAGATAATGTTAATGATTTCAGATTACCTGAAGATGATGGAAAAGCAAGAGGATGTGACAGAAAGAGGTGAACAGATGAGTCTGAACCACAGAAGCACAGATTCAGTTCAACATCTACCGTCTGTGTATAAGAAAGAGAACGGCCGCTGATTAGTAAAGATGAGTTAAAAATCTTGGGGGAAGATGGTCATTACCATTATCATTGCTATAGTTCATCAGCATGCCACAAAAGACAGTCAAGAGCCTCTCATTTTCCGGATCAGTATTTTGGGAGAAGGATTTAATGTGTTCAGCTACTATCTGAGCCCCTCCTGCCAGGTGAACTGCATTCCTGCCCTCATCTGAAAAACAAGAGGCCAGGACAAAAATCAACCACAAAGCAAAGAAACAATAACCACAACTAGAAAAGAGGATGAACACAGAGCTGACAGCTTACAAACCAGTAACAACAAAATCCAACACAGTTAATAATCACAATACTGCAGAAAATAAGCACTTAGGAATGTTTGATAATCCTGAGTAAATTATATTTGGCCTTTTTTCAGAATCGGTTTCTAAAAGCCTGTCTTGGCGACACAGAGGCTCTTATAAGTGGACAGAACCCTGATTTAAAAATCTGAGACCCTGACCATCATTTCTAAACTTATTGCACATATGGGACATTTCCTTTTTTCACTTTATCTGAAAAACAAACAAACCTGCTAAAAATAAAAAATAAAACATTAAAAAGTGTAATAACCTGATTACATAAGTGCACACTGTTAAACTATCTTTTGATTCAGTTTCAACATTCTTTGCCAGGAGTCTCTATCCAGTAAAAATACTCCAACTGTCAGATTGTGAGTACATGTCTTGTTCCCAACCATCATGTGAAGAGTTGTACTTGAATGCAACGTAGAAGCTCTCCTAGCTTGGATACAGAAGTGTAAATGGTAAATGGACTGAACTTATATAGCGCTTTCCTAGTCATACCGACCACTCAAAGCACTTCACATCACTCAAAAATACTCACACACACAGATACACAGATTGGTAGAGTGACTTGCCCAGGGGCCCATCAGGAAAGCCTGAATGGAACCCCCAGCCTTACGATTGTAAGACTACTTCTCTACTCACTGACCCACAGTCACCTCCTGCTGCTCTGAAGACTACCATGTTATTTGGGACTTTTGAAGTTCTACCAACAACTGGGTTTGGACCTGAGTATATTTCTCTCTGCAATGTCTCCATCTGGCCTGATGTGGTTTTAGGTGAGTAAGTTCAGCGTAGAGGAGTTATGTACCTTCTCACTGTTGAATGGTGCTGACATAAAGCTTTGATTAGGTGCACCTTTCTTTCTCCATCGTCACTGTAGCTGGATGATAAACAGTTGCATTACAATATAGCAGACTCTAGAGATACAGGTCCTTCTCAAAATATTAGCATATTGTGATAAAGTTCATTATTTTCCATAATGTCATGATGAAAATGTAACATTCATATATTTTAGATTCATTGCACACTAACTGAAATATTTCAGATCTTTTATTGTCTTAATACGGATGATTTTGGCATACAGCTCATGAAAACCCAAAATTCCTATCTCACAAAATTAGCATATCATTAAAAGGGTCTCTAAACGAGCTATGAACCTAATCATCTGAATCAACGAGTTAACTCTAAACACCTGCAAAAGATTCCTGAGGCCTTTAAAACTCCCAGCCTGGTTCATCACTCAAAACCCCAATCATGGGTAAGACTGCCGACCTGACTGCTGTCCAGAAGGCCACTATTGACACCCTCAAGCAAGAGGGTAAGACACAGAAAGAAATTTCTGAACGAATAGGCTGTTCCCAGAGTGCTGTATCAAGGCACCTCAGTGGGAAGTCTGTGGGAAGGAAAAAGTGTGGCAGAAAACGCTGCACAACGAGAAGAGGTGACCGGACCCTGAGGAAGATTGTGGAGAAGGGCCGATTCCAGACCTTGGGGGACCTGCGGAAGCAGTGGACTGAGTCTGGAGTAGAAACATTCAGAGCCACCGTGCACAGGCGTGTGCAGGAAATGGGCTGCAGGTGCCGCATTCCCCAGCTCAAGCCACTTTTGAACCAGAAACAGCGGCAGAAGCGCCTGACCTGGGCTACAGAGAAGCTGCACTGGACTGTTGCTCAGTGGTCCAAAGTACTTTTTTCGGATGAAAGCAAATTCTGCATGTCATTCGGAAATCAAGGTGCCAGAGTCTGGAGGAAGACTGGGGAGAAGGAAATGCCAAAAAGCCAGAAGTCCAGTGTCAAGTACCCACAGTCAGTGATGGTCTGGGGTGCCGTGTCAGCTGCTGGTGTTGGTCCACTGTGTTTTATCAAGGGCAGGGTCAATGCAGCTAGCTATCAGGAGATTTTGGAGCACTTCATGCTTCCATCTGCTGAAAAGCTTTATGGAGATGAAGATTTCATTTTTCAGCACGACCTGGCACCTGCTCACAGTGCCAAAACCACTGGTAAATGGTTTACTGACCATGGTATCACTGTGCTCAATTGGCCTGCCAACTCTCCTGACCTGAACCCCATAGAGAATCTGTGGGATATTGTGAAGAGAACGTTGAGAGACTCAAGACCCAACACTCTGGATGAGCTAAAGGCCGCTATCGAAGCATCCTGGGCCTCCATAAGACCTCAGCAGTGCCACAGGCTGATTGCCTCCATGCCACGCCGCATTGAAGCAGTCATTTCTCCAAAGGATTCCCGACCAAGTATTGAGTGCATAACTGTACATGATTATTTGAAGGTTGACGTTTTTTGTATTAAAAACACTTTTCTTTTATTGGTCGGATGAAATATGCTAATTTTGTGAGATAGGAATTTTGGGTTTTCATGAGCTGTATGCCAAAATCATCCGTATTAAGACAATAAAAGACCTGAAATATTTCAGTTAGTGTGCAATGAATCTAAAATATATGAATGTTAAATTTTCATCATTACATTATAGAAAATAATTAACTTTATCACAATATGCTAATATTTTGAGAAGGACCTGTAGTGGGGAGTCCTCATACTTTTCTCCCAACTGATTCGTTGTACAACGAGATCATCGGTAACATGTCTAACTATGGTTTCAACTAAACGGTCCAAAGAAGCAAAAAAACCCTACCAGGACAGCTGAACTTTAAATTAGTTTCACCAGATTCACAAGCACTGATGGCAGGGGTGAAACTAAAGGAGACAGAATGCTGAAACTAAACCACAACGTACTTAAATCCAATCCAGAAATATGTGGTGGCTATTCAAAACCTTTTAATTATCATGGAGGTCAGAATTACAGGACAGTCGTCATTCAGGTAGGACATTTTTTTGCTACTGTGGTGATTGTGAAGGTTTTGAAGCATTTGGGCTAGCTTGGCTGAAGGAGATGTTAATAATGTCAGCCTGATCTACTCACAACAAATCACAGCATTGGCGCCATCAAAAGGCCTCTACAGAGTCGGGCGTGCTGGACTCCAGAATTGTTCGAGTGGACGAAATGAGAACGAAGAAGTCTTAACATTGAACTGTTTCATATGCGACACTGAGCTGACTCCCATTGTACACCTATCACTGCGTCACACTGAAAGGTATGTGATAGGTGTCCTGGTGCAACAGGGCTAGGCGCTCAACAAGCTCAGTAATTAAAAAAATATGTGATTTATGTGCTTGCATTATGATTTTCTATGGTATCTGTGCAAACACTGGTGGGAGCAAGTCAACAGTACGTTGAACATTGACATTTTAGTACACTAAAGGCTCATTTTTATAGAAAAGGTAACCTAAATATACTACTCACAGTATACTCACTCACAGGAAATTTGGCTCTCGGGTGAAATTTATGGAAAACTAAAAAAGTTTACCCTACAGTGATATTATATATTGAAAGCAAGGCATTCAAGTAGAAGCATGCAATGGTTATTTCCTCATCTGAAACTATTTATGGAAACAAAAACCAACAACAATGGTGGATATACCACAACAGAAAATGTCAGTGTCTCAATAACGTGTCATGTGACCATGAGCATCAATAAGAGCTTGACAATAACGTCTCATGCTGTTCATTAGTCAACCTATTGTCTGCTGAGGCATGGCATCCCACTCTTGTTGAAGGATCTCTGACATTGACTCAGCTGATCCCACAGATTTTCTATTGGATTCAGGTCTGGAGAAAGTGCAGGCCACTCCATTCCAGGTACCGCAGTCTCCAGCAGCTGTTCCATAATGATGTGACCTCCATCAGCTGAAGCATTGTCGTCCATATAGATGAAATTAGACCTGTGTTGTTCATTCAGGGGCACAATGACTGGATTAATTATGTTATTCAGGTAGTATGGGCTTGTCAGTGTACCACAAAGTGTAGGGTAGTTCTATACTGACTAGACACACCTGCCCACACTGTACCACCACCACCACCCAAGGTTCGTCTGGTGACAACAGTGGCTGATGTATATCGCTCTCCTTGACGACTCCAACATCGATGGCGGGCATCACTTCTCAACATGAATCAACTTTCATCAGAGAACATCACAGAGGCCCGTTGGTCCCTCATCCAGCGTAAATGCTCCCTGGCCCATGCAAGACGATGACGCTTGTGCCTGGTGGTGTGGTCAAGTACCCTGCAGGTCATCTAGTACACAGACCACGGTGATGTAAACAGTTTCGAATGGTCTGATTGGGGGGGCTCTCATTTCCCTTAAATGCGCCTTGAGTTGAGTGGCATTTATCATGTGGTTCCACAGGGAACTGTTCACAGTGAGGGTGGCCAAAGGATGTCAACTTCTATGCCTTTCTGTGACTCCTCCATTCTCTCTGTAGAAACCAGCTGACGACACTCTGACACTCTAAGCTCAGTGGCCACTTCCATCTGAGAACATCCTGTTAGAAGCCTCGCAATGGGGAGGTGCTGTTGATCAATTGTTAGATGCTGTCTTGTTCTCAGGATGTTAAAATGTGAACAGCATGAGGAGGACTGTTTAAATACCAACTCTGATTGAATCAGGACGTTTATTGGCCGATTTATGGATCAAACCCCTGTTGTGAATTTTGCCGTTAAGCTCATTCTTAGAGAACAACAAGTTGTGCAAAAAGACGTGCTTTCAAAAGTTTAGAAAAGGTGCATTTTGGGTTTATCCTGAAATTACATCTACTAACAACACCACTTGGGTGTATGTGTTATTACTGAGTGAAACCATAGTTTCTACGGCTCATTTAGGCTGTAAAACAGAGCTACACTATAACGGGTACTGCTCATTTTGCTTTGTTGCCATTACGTACATGTAAATCTACGGCCGTATCCAACTTTTTGGGGTACAAAAAGGAGTTATTTGCCCCAGGACATCACTTTGTCTTAGGAACATATTATTCAAATTGATGAAGCAGCACTTTCACATGAAGTTGGCTTCGGCAGATACCAGTAGGCCTCTGTGAGTAGCTGACAATATGCAGCCTAAATTGTGTGCCATACTGACTGCTTGCCAACAGTGCATACGCCAGTATAACTAGGGATGCACGATCGGCCAATGCTAGTCATTTTTTAGCATATCAGTAACGGTCTCACAGGTAAAACTGGGTCGATGTTAACAATCGACGTTTATTTCCATCTTCTTGCCGATTGTGTTTCTGGAGGGGGAGGGGACGGGGTTGGCCATGTGGTACTTGTGACAGTGATAGTGATGCAGTGCAGGATTGTGGGTTGTTTAACTGAAGCAGAGAAGCAATGTCAGCAGTGTTGTTGGTTTTTCATGGTGTCGATATCTGTGTATTCCAAAATATAACCAAATGAAGTAAAATAACAGGAATGCTAATACTGAACAGAGCTCTCTGGGAGATTCAATGTTATCCACCAGGGTCATAGAAATGTGTGAATTTATCCTTATCCAACGCAGTACTGATGTCATGGTCAATATTCTTTCACGACCAATATCATCATTCAGAACAACGAAGCCAAAAATCATTTTGGGCTTTTTGTTTTAGTCCCACCAGAAAATGAATAGATAAAAATACAACCTAAAGCACTTCAGGCCAAAGTGATTCATCTCCAGATGGAAAGTAGCTTTTTCCAAGTCTGGTTCAAAGCATCTCTTCTCATTGTGAGATGAATGTTTTTGTACACGTCCCTGACAAATAAACAATAAAAAAAACTCATTTTGATTTTGGTATTGAAATGTATTTATCAGGTACAGTACATAAAATCCTGACCAAAAAGGATGGACGGCAACAGGTTTTGCCAGATATTGCTAATTTATGATCCTTGGCAGAAAGTGAAAAAAATAGCTGCTTTGTTTTTTTCCCCATCATCACTATGAAAAAGGTTCCCAGTTATATGGAAATATGGCATCAGGTTTTTAATAAAACACCGCCAGACAGTACAAAAGTATCTCGGTAATGATTCACATTTTATTTGTCTTGCATACTCACATTGGAGAAATTATTTGGCTAAACCCAACCTAATTAAAACAAAACACATTTTTTAATTTTCACTATTATTTTGAAAAGAAATCTTTTTTTATTTATTTATTTTCTTACGTCCTACAAGACTTTAGACCCTTTAGTTAAAACTTAAGAGCCAAAGATCTGAAACGATGTGTATGTTTGGAGGTGGCGCAGCTGCTACACAACTGATTCTACCATTAGAGCGTCATTTAATGAGCACACACTTAACCCATTTCCACCAATACGGTTCGAGACCCGTTCCAGTTCCAGAAGGTGATTTCGAACCAGTGATGCGTGTTTTCCACAAATCAAAAGAGGCTCCAGAGTGTAAACTCTGGTTCAGCTCAGAACACTTTGTTCTTCTGCCGGAACCGGAACGTCACCCATTGTGCGTGTTGTAGCAAGTACGGCGATGAAGACGAAGAATGTACCGTATAAACATTTATTTATGCTTGCGTAAACACACTAAACATGGATTGTTTCAGTTTCACTCGTGGATCCTGAACATCTGCAAATGACAACATTGTACATACAGAGTCGCTTTCTCCTTTCTGTATTAACTCTAGTTTATAGATGCTCATTAAAAGCAGCATTGTGCGCAGCTCAGCAAGCTCCACTGTCCTGCTACTCCACTCCTGCTCTATCATTTTATGGCACATTCATTCAACTATTTATTGGGGGAGTAATTCATTTATGAAGTAATTTATTGATTTCTGAATGTATTCTTAATTATTGCAGGAATGATCCTCCATAACAGCCATCGACACATTAGATGCATACCCAACATATCTTGGGAACATACCGAGAAGCCATGCCTGCCTACTGAGAAACAGATGGCAGGTCCCAGATGACCAGCTCATTTTCTAGTTATCCATCATTCGTTGCATAAACCACTTAAACTCTTCATCACATCTGACAGCTCTGGTAAAATGAGGATTACACTTTGATATGTGTCCATGCAGCCACGCTATAAATACCCACCTTACAGACATATAGCTGAAGGGCTGCATGACGCACTTCCAAATGCAATCAGATTATTGTCAGATCAATAGGAATTTCTTTTAGTTTGCATATCCCAGAACACAGGAGCTTAATGCTAGAACATGTGACTGTGCACATTCTAGTTGGATTAATCCCTCCTGATGTAGATACAGTATATAATCTTTGCATGGCTGCTTCATTGGTTTGTAGAGGCACCGTTTTATTTTTTACTGTGATTACAAATTCAGGGAATACAAAAAAAAACAAAGTTAAAAACATTCAGCAAAGTCAGCCCAAACCCAGTACGCTCTTTGTCACCCAGTTCCTTCAGCTTTATGGCAGGCGATTAAGAAAAAAATTATCCTCTGACTCAGCATTTCCAAAGCAAATCTAACTCCTACTTACGGCTGTCATAACAGATGTTGCCAAGTGCTCGGCCGGTTTGCAGTAAAACCTCCTGGTCGGCGGAGTTTAACAGCTGAACTAGAGGAGGGATGAGGCCGGCTTCCACACAGCGATTCCTCATGAACTCTGGGGAAAAGGACAGCAGTGCATTAGGGATCAGTCCAGTTAATAAACAGAAACATCTGTGTGGGAAAACATGCGGAGCCACCTGGGGTTTTTGGTGTCATGTTAGCAGAAGACATGTAATTCCCCTGCAGCAGGAGCTCTGTCAGGTACCATGCCTTTGCAAAGAGCTGTCACATTACAAATAAATACTCCATTGTGTTCTGTTGAGATTTCATGTGACAGAACAGCACACACAGAAGGAAAAAGATATGGGTTTTTCCAAGATAGATAGATTGATAGATATTTATTCATGCATTTATTTAGTCAGGGACAATGGATAATGAACACCTGAACCTTGGAAAATACATGAAAAGATGCATTGCACCAGGCTGCTTCCCACCTGTAGTCCCTGGACAGGTGTTTGTAACAGGAAAATATCAAAATGATGAAAATAATAAGTACAAATAGTAATCCAATGTTTTTATAGATAAACAGTTAAAAAAAAGAAAAGGAGTTGTAGAACAATGAATTAAATATACAACCCTCCATATTTTATAAATTAAAATAAAAATCTGAAATGTGTGCCATGCATTTGTGTACACTACCCCTGATTTAATACTTGGTAGAAGCACCGTTAGCTGCAGCTTGTACATCTATTGTCGTCCATCCTTCACTGCAAAATAGCTGAAACTGTCTGATTGGATGGAGGGCGTCATTGAAACATCAGATTACAAGTCTTCCTACAGCTCTTAATTGGATTTAGTTTTATGCTTTGACTGCACCAATGTATCACATAAATATGTTTTGATCTAAATGAGTCAGTTGTTGGTGTTTACTGGACATTGGAGTCCATTCAACTGTTCAAATGTATTATCAATATGCAGAGTGTGAATGTCTGACACGTGAAGTATGGTATCATATCACGTACTGAATCTAAGCAACCCTTTACAGTTGGATGCTGCATGCAATGTTTAGGCAACAATGATTACTAGTTGATATATTGTGCAGCTCCAGTCCCCTACATGGTCTACCGCAAACCTTTTAACTGGACTTCTTTTGTCCTCCTTTCAACAATGGCTTTCTTCTCACCACTTTTCCATAAAGGCCAGAGTGGAGTTTATAACAGATGTGTAATAGCTGTATGCTGGCAAGTCCGCCCACCTGAGCTGTGGATCTCAGCAGTTCGTCCACAATTATCATGGGTCTCTTGGCTGTTTCTCTGATAAATGCTCTCCTTGCTGTCAGTTTAGGTGGACTTCCATGTCTTGGTAGGTCTACAGTTGGTCCATCCTCCCACCATGCTCAGATGATGGATTGAGCAGAACTCTGGGAGCTGTTCAAAGCTGTTCTAGAACCTAACACTGCCTTAACTTTCTCCCTGACCTGTCTGCTGGGTTCCTTTGTATCTTCACAATGAGCTGATGCGGCCACCACCATGTTTCACTATGGACAGTGTTCATTTTTATCCGCACATAGAATCTGATTTATACAAACAGGTGGACTCCCCCCACTAGTAATATGAGAGGTTACACTGGGTTTTCTTTAGGGGTTTACGAGTAAAGAAGGCTCAATAGAGATGCACACCACATCTTACCAGATTTCAGTAGTAAAAAATCTTCCTTCCACTTCACAATGATACCATAACTTTATTTTGTCCAACACATGAAATCTCTTTCAAATATATTGTGAAAAGGTTCAACAGTTGTGAATACTTTTGCAGGGCACTCTATTGCAAAGACCCCCAGCTTCCTCATATCTGTATGACCAATGAAAAGAGCACAAACAATCAAGCATCTGCAGGGATTGAATGGAGAAAATGTAAAGCTTTCTCACACGTTATGAAAGAGGTAGATACTGCATTCTTCCTGCTGTGCAGCCTTAAATAACTAAGTCCAACTGTAAGAAAACACTGAGCAGTCTTTAGCCCAGCAGTCACTGGGCTGATTGCAGACATTTCCGGAAGCAGTGACAGATAAATGCCAGCGGGTTGTTGCCAGGCTTGGCTAACTGCTGGCAAACGATCATTATCTGCGATCCTGCAAACTGAGAACCCATTCATTATCATAAACTCATCTTTCTCAAGGTCTATTCAGCTCCTCTAAAAGCTTTCATCACACAGAGAAGAGATGGAAAATGAACGCCTAACTCTGTATTTATGCAAGGTTTGGATGCTTATAGCAGAACTGCCAGTCAGGACCAGGTCTGCTCAAACTAACCCCCGGGTGAAATGAATGAACCATTTGATTCAGAATAAAATCATGACCAGAGTCCTTCTTGTCTCTCTAAATCATTCCTTCCTTTTCTCCGAACCCATCCTCAACAGATGACTGACTTGGAGAAAGTCCCGGTAACTTACCGTTTTTGGCCATCTCAGCTATGATGTTGGCAACTTTGGGGGTGCAGGAAGACTGCGGGCTCAGCAGGGTGGGGAGCAAGGGAAGAACACCCATCTCCTGCATCTTCCTGCTGGCTTCGGTGTCTGCAAGAGGAGAGAAGTAGAGGTAATCCCAGCTATGAAAACATCAGTGAAAAGAGACACATTAGGGTCATACTGTCTGATGGTATGAATGTCTTTTCACTCGCACACATTCATACACAGATACGCAGATTGGTAGGCAATTTGAAGTTAAGTGCCTTGCCCAGGGGCACATCAACACATGGAAGGAGGAAGCTGGAATCAACCTCACAACTTCCAGATAACAAGACGTCTACTCTTCCCACTGAGTCCCAGTAGCTTTAAGTACAGTCTGATGGTTTATAGCTTATTTCCAGGTTTCCCTAACAATCAGAAGGTGGATTCATCCGTTCTGCACCAGCCTTCTGCTTTCCATCCTCGGTTCGTCTTGCAAAATGTCTGACGTGGCTTCTTTGCTGCTCTTCGTGTCACAAGCTCATTGTTCAAGTCTTCATCTCATTACCTATGCAAATCCAATCACACCGACTTGCCACCAACATGAGGCAACATGATTCCATAGCTTCCTCCTCTGGAACTTGCTGGACACTCTTTGACATCCTGACAAACAGTTTTTCAGCTGCAGCTTCTATTCCTGAGGCCACTGTGATGCAAAGTGATGATGGCTGCACTCTTTTCTTTGGAGGTAAACATTGCTAACTCAGGAAGATACGATATCAAGCACATCTGCCTTTTTATAGCAACAGTCTGCCAAATAACAGGCGTCAAGTACATTTATAAAGTTACATTTATTTAACTGCAGATTTGTGGCACATGTGTACAATGGTCAAGCTTTAAATGTGGAATCTGACAAAACAAAGATGGATGACTGGAAGTATGGATCACCAGATGGCTCAATAAACAAATAGATGGACAAATGGATGGAAAGAGGGATGGACAGGCAAACGAGACTTTGCTGCATGTCTTCCCCTCTCCCCTACTGTCAGGTGACTGTCAATAAATGCCATTAGTGCCAAACAATATTGTGAAAATAAAAAACATGAACTCTTAGCAATAAATCTGAACCAGCAAATTTATAAAATGCAACATTTGTGTCATTGCCAAAAACATTTGGCCATGATTGTACATACTCTGCAGATCACACAGTCAGATAGACTTGAATAAAGCTCAAAGATTTGCCAAACATGCAACAGAACCACTACAGTCAGCTAAGAAAGGATTGGCCATTGCTCACAATAAGTCTACCCTTAAATATTTCTCAGCTTCCTGGCAAGCACACAGTCAAAAAGGCTTCCATGCAGACATCAGCACCCTCATCTTCAGCACATTTAATGTGTGGACCAACTGAGCTACCATCTAAGCATCATCGGTCCTCCTAAAGATATAGAGGATATAAAGCTGTTCCCGGGCTCTGACTGAAAGCAGTCTCCATAGACAAAGGTGGATAAGTGTACTTACAGCACACCAAGTAGAAAGCTATAGTTTGTACTCACTGTTCTGGGCGAGTGCAGTCAGCAGGCAGTCCAGACTGGTCTCCGTCCTGTCAGTGGTGCTGTCTGTAGACACAAGCCTCAGCTTCTCCAGCGCTTCTCTCAGATTCTCTGAAGACAAACACATCATTGTCATAAACCAAGCGTGCAATGACAAAACTACCAGCATCATCTGAACAAACTTTGCTTCATATTTTGATGTGATGGATTTTTATGCTAGAGCCCCACCAGGTTAGGATCTGATATGGCAGGTGAAACATCTTCTGTCGTGCAATGGTGTTCACACTGCTTAAACCTTTGCACATTTCATCAGGTTACAGCCAAACACTTCACATTTTATTGGGGTTTTATGTGACAATAAAGGTGAAGTGGAACAGAGAAGATGGGAACATGGATTTTAAAAACATTGACAGACAAAGATCTGAAAATGTGGTGAGCATTTGCATTCAGCCCCCCAAGTTTAGAACCACCTTCGGCTGCAAATCAAGCTGCATGTCTTTCAGGGTATGTCTCCACCAGCTTGGCACATTTACAGACTGAAATGGTCACCTAGTTGTCTACGCCACATACAGGGGTTGGACAATGAAACTGAAACGCCTGTCATTTTAGTGTGGGAGGTTTCATGGCTAAATTGGACCAGCCTGGTAGCCAGTCTTCATTGATTGCACATTGCACCAGTAAGAGCAGAGTGTGAAGGTTCAATTAGCAGGGTAAGAGCACAGTTTTGCTCAAAATATTGAAATGCACACAACATTATGGGTGACATACCAGAGTTCAAAAGAGGACAAATTGTTGGTGCACATCTTGCTGGCGCATCTGTGACCAAGACAGCAAGGCCCTGTCCCAATACTCGCACTTCCACCCTTGTGTCCCTGAATTGCGCGTTCCCGTTGATGGGTTCGAGTGCGTAGTGTGTCCCAATTCTCAAGAGTGGTCCTTAGCCCCGCCCCCTTTGTGCCCTCAATCTGCCCTTCAGCGAAGCCCGCATCTAAGCGGACTTCGCCGAAGTATATTACCCACAATTCACTGCTGCAGATGACGTTCTGAGCAAAAACCAATCACAACTGTCAACGTAACCAGCCATCAAATCAGAATAATAAGAACTGCGTAAACTTTAGACAGCAAGGTTTTCCAGGCTCAACATTGTGAGATACCACTGGGTTCAGAGTGAGTCTGGGCAGTCAGTAGGCCATAACACTGAAGTTACCTTTCAAACAAACACTGGCACAGCGAGAGTCTGGTGTCTAAGCCTCCTTCGTTTCCTGCACTTTATTCTCCTCAAAACAATTGCTTGCTGCAGTTTAAATAGTTTTTTTATTAGCAAGACTGTGAAAAGAGCGCTGGTTCCCGCCCTTTTTGATGTTGCAGTTACGGTGCAGAGGTGCAAGTCGATGACATAACCTCTACTGTCCCAATTCTCCAATTTTGCACGCTTGTAACCTGCACACTTCAACCCCTACATGCACTTGTACAAAGTAAACACTTCATAGAGGGGCGTAGGGTGTAATGTGGGTATTGGGACAGGGCCCAAGTCTTTGTGATGTATCAAGAGCCACGGTATCCAGCGTAATGTCAGCATACCACCAAGAAGGACCAACCACATCCAACAAGATTAACTGTGGACGCAAGAGGAAGCTGTCCGAAAGGGATGTTCGGGTGCTAACCCGGATTGTATCCGAAAAACATAAAACCACGGCTGCCCAAATCACAGCAGAATTAAATGTGCACCTCAACTCTCCTGTTTCCACCAGAACTGTCCGTCGGGAGCTCCACAGGGTCAATATACATGGCCGGGCTGCTATAGCCAAACCTTTGGTCACTCATGCCAATGCCAAACGTCGGCTTCAATGGTGCAAGGAGCGCAAATCTTGGGCTGTGGACAATGTGAAACATGTATTGTTCTCTGATGAGTCCACCTTTAATGTTTTCTCCACATCCGGGAGAGTTACGGTGTGGAGAAGCCCCAAAGAAGCGTACCACCCAGACTGTTGCATGCCCAGAGTGAAGCATGGGGGTGGATCAGTGATGGTTTGGGCTGCCATATCATGGCATTCCCTTGGCCCAATACTTGTGCTAGATGGGTACGTCACTGCCAAGGACTACCGAACCATTCTTGAGGACCATGTGCATCCAATGGTTCAAACATTGTATCCTGAAGGCGGTGCCGTGTATCAGGATGACAATGCACCAATACACACAGCAAGACTGGTGAAAGATTGGTTTGATGAACATGAAAGTGAAGTTGAACATCTCCCATGGCCTGCACAGTCACCAGATCTAAATATTATTGAGCCACTTTGGGGTGTTTTGGAGGAGCGAGTCAGGAAACGTTTTCCTCCACCAGTATCACGTAGTGACCTGGCCACTATCCTGCAAGAAGAATGGCTTAAAATCCCTCTGACCACTGTGCAGGACTTGTATATGTCATTCCCAAGACGAATTGATGCTGTATTGACCGCAAAAGGAGGCCCTACACCATACTAATAAATGATTGTGGTCTAAAACCAGGTGTTTCAGTTTCATTGTCCAATCCCTGTATGTTCAACTCAAGCTCAGCCATGATGGATGGAGCCCGTCTGTGAACACCAGTTTGCATTGAAATAGATTTGGGTCTGGACTTTGAATGGGCCGTTCAAAACACAGCGTGTAATGTCTCAAGTCTTCACCAGCCTCCAACACCTTTACCTCCAGGGTGGTCCTATGTTTAGCTCTAGACATCTTGGTCACTGTTGAAGAAAAGCATTCCCTCAGCATGATGCTGCTACCATCAGTTTTAACTAGGAGTATGGTGTGTTTAGGATGATGTGCAGTATTAGTTTTCCTAATCACAGATTTTCACATCCATGCCAAAACGTTTAGTTTCAGTCTCATCTAAGGAGAGTGCCTTCCTCCATGTTTGCTGTGTCTCATACACTGTTAAATGAAGAGGATGTCAAACTGCTTCCCTGACAAAAGATTATTTTACCTGAGCTGTGGAAGTCTGCAGCTGCTCCAGAGTTAACATGGGATTCCTGTCTGATAGATGCTCTCCTTGCCCAGCCTGCTTTAAACCTCTCCGCAACTTGCTCCCTGACCTGTCTGCTGTGTTCCTTGGTCTCAGCGATTGTTCTCTAAAGTTGGCCTTTTTCCACTAGAACCTACTCAGCATGGTTTGACTCGTCTCTACTCGGTTATTAGGGATACCTTTAGTAACAGTTACTTGGTACCAGCCCTTTTTTCAGTGGCTACTTGGCCAGACTTCTAAGCAAGCTGAGTCGGAGTGAAAATATGACATCAGAACACTGTTGGTCACTGATTAGGTAGGGAGCAGCATCACTCGAGCTACTCTGTTACAAATGTCAGACCCGCAATTTTTAAAAGATCAAGACAGACTATTCTAAGCTAACTGGAATAGACACCGTGGTACAACAACAGACATTTTTCGGCTTGGTGGCTGAGGAGAAGATACACAGGAAGCTACACGGAGCAACCGGAAGCAATGAAGTATTCAAAGATGTGTCCGAGCTAATGACCGCCCACGGACATCAGCTCAGACACCAAAGCAATACCAGAAGTATAAAAGTTCGGTCTACAAGGACCACAGCAGCCAAAGAGGTCCAAACCGTAAAAACTAGAAGTGGTTCGACCAAATGGAGGCCATCTGATGGAACTGACTGGCGAGCCTTTACATTTAAAATAATTTTTACTTGTGTGATTGCACTGTAATTTCCTATTTTATCCAAGCATACACCGGTGGAATCAATAGTACAACCCAAGCATTTCTCATTGAAATTTATGTGGATAAAAAGGCTAATTTCTAAAGAAAAGGTAACTTAAACAAGGAAATTTTCTTACTGGGTGACATTTTACATACCACTACATTTGTGGGTGTGAGAGTGTATTCTTTAGTGATAGAACCTTTGTATTAAGGAATTCTGCGCTATACTAGCGTCTGTATTTCCTGATGCTGAGCTAGTGTTTACTGTAATTAAATTTTTTTTAACCAAATACTTCATGGTTCATAATTCTGTTAACCAAATCATACCAAACCAAAAGCGATTATCCAAATGTTGGATTATTCTTTTCTTTTTTAAGACATTTCTAAAAGACAAATGTTGATTGTGAAAATTCATAATGAGATACAGCGATACATGTTTATGCCTCATGGCTGGTATGGCAAGAAGAATATTTCAATATCAGCAGCAGCACAAAACTCCTGCACACAGTTGCGATGCTGACTCCAAAAAGATGTCCAATACTGAAAGTTGTATCTTGTCGCTCCAGAGCTGGATGCAGTTTTTTGCACAGGAAGTTAAATATTTGTTCAGACATTTTGAAGTTCCACTGCATGTTCATAGAAGAGGAAACAGTAACATCCCACCACTAGGAGGCTCGCCTAAACACCCATACATATTACAATAACTAATATCTGAAACCATTACATCGTTGTACGCTGGGCTTATTGTGTATATGACCACTATAGCAAGCTAGCGTTAGGTAACATTTGGTCACCCTCACGTTGACTAGCTCATGCCCTTTAGTTTGATAACGCTCCGTGGCTTCCCACTCTCGCCTGTACTTATCCAGAGTGTTTCGTCTTGCAGCCCGCAGCCTTCTCTGTCTCTCTTCTTTTACTTTGAGTCTGGCAAAAAACCATAGGCTGAGCAGCAGGTTTGCCAGTGCTTTCATATCCTCTATTGTTGTTTTGTGTCGCATGCAAATCACATCACTTTACTTTTTTGCACTCTGGGGCCACCTTCCAATGACAACCACAGCTACATTGAGGTGGAAAATAATCCAAACCGTGTAGAGCTGAGTTGAGCCAAGTGGCTACTAAAGGAAAAGGGCAACAAAACTATTAGGCCAGAAAAAGAACAGTTAATTTATATTGAGATAAAATCACACAAAGGAGAGTTAAACGATTTAAAAGCAAACAAAAGAACATTAAAACTAATCCTAAAATGTAAAGGTACCCAATAAATGGAAGTTAAACTGGAAGTAATGTGCTAAAACTTTCCTGTTCCAGTTTAAAGTCATGCTGCAGCATTTTACACAACCTGCAAATGCCTAATGGATAATAGGTAATAATCACAAACGCTCAAGTACAGCATGTTACAGTAATCCAGCCTAGATGTAACAAATGCATTAATTACTGTATCAAAAAGCTGCCTTGATAGAATAGCTTTATTTTGGCTAACTGTCTATGTAAAAAAGGTAGATCTGGCTTTAAATTTTAAGATCTGCATCCTTTTTAACTCATGGATTTGTGATGATCGGCCTAACATACTGAGCCAAAAAACCAAGGTCTATGGAGGAGGTTTCAGATGTGTCAACAAAAACCGTCACCTCTGTTTTTTGCTTGTTCAAGTGTAAAAAGTTCAAAGCCATCCTGGCCTTTGTGTTATCAAGACATTTAAACAGTATAATAACTGTCTAAAGAGAAACCCTTGGCTTGTTTAAGAGATAAACCAGGAAGTCATCCGCATATCAGTGGAAAGAAACCCCATGTTTCCTGAAGATAGAGCCAAAGGGTACCAGACACAGAGAGAAAAGTAGGGGGCCTAAAACTGAGCCCTGTGGGACCTCACAATGAAGAGAAGTGGCAAAGGATACAACGTTTGACAGAGAAAGTTTGCTCTGCCAAATAGGATTTAAACCACTGCAATGCAGTAGCTAAGACACCCAACCACTGTTCTAAATAAGAAATTTTAATTTTATGATCCACTGTGTCAAAGGCAGCAGCTAGATCTAGTAGCATAATGATTCACCTGAGTCAACCAAGTCAGTTGCTAAAAGGACATCTCTAAAAGCAGATTCGGTACTGTATAACGCTTAAAAACCAGACTGAGCACAGAATCTAAAACTGACAGGTTCATCAAAACCAAGAGCTGATCTCATCACAGTCATCATATATTGATTCAGAAAGGCTGCAGTTATTATTAAAAACTAAACAGAGAACTGAACAGCAGTGGAAGATGTTAGAAACAAGACAGCATCGAACAACAGCAGGAGGATTATCTTTGGTACAAGGAAGAGAAACTTCAAACAAGACAGGATTATCACGGAGCTTTATGTCAAAAACAGGTAAAACATGACTTAAAACAAGATCCAGTGTGGATCTTGAAGAGTCAATAAGGATTAAAAAGTCCTTTGCCAATGGCTTGTCAGGAAGGCCCAAATGAATGTTGAAGTCCTCCACAATAAGAACGTGATCATATTTTGGCATAATTTCAGCCTACAGATCAGATATTGTATTTGGGAGGCCAGTAGACCACAGCACAGATCACTGTGAGAGCGACCTAGCTCAAACAGTCAGTTCAAAGCAACTAGGTGATATTGAAAAAGACAGGGGGCTTTATTACCATTTACCACCCGTTTATCACCATTTATATTGTTTCCTAAACAGGCTGCTAGCCCTCCTCCTCTGCCCAACATTTGTGGGGAGTATAAAAAGAAGCTATCATCTAATAAAGTTCTGTAAAAGCACTGGACTCACTAACCCTCAACCATTTCTCAGTTACACAGGAAGTCCAGTGCTTGGGACATGAACAAGTCCTGTAAAATAATGGTTTTCTTGTTCAGCGTTCTACCCATCCAAACCTGGTGGAGATCGGCACATCCACATCTGTTGCTGTCTGTTAGACCCCACACAGCAGCCACAGGTGCTTTGTGTTCACCCTGTGCTGGCGGACATGAAGAGTGAAAGTCCTGCAGGGCTGAAACATGTGATCGAGTCATCAGCGGGCAACAACCAGGTACCAGAGGGATCCAGAGAATGCCAGGAAAAGGCAAGACGAGGCATAAAAAGACTGCACCCTCCACTCCCGTCTATACCTGGTGAACAAAATGGACATACTGCTCCCCTTTCAGAAAAAGAAAATCGGACTTCTGTGGATCCGCTGCCCTCTGCTTCACCAAAAGCAGGCTTGGTGAGTACATCCTGGACAGCACACCTCTGATGCAAGGTGTCCAGCTGTTTTGAGTGGACAGCAGCGCAGAGCTCTCAGGAAGAAGAGAGCCAGTGGAGATGACAGTGGATTTCGGAAGAACTACACCCACACTGCCTCCCTTCACCATTCTGAACAACACAGTGTCAACTGTGGATCACTTCTGGTTCCTAAGAACCACCCTTTCTCATGGCCTTTACACATAAGATGCAGTTTGGAAGAAGCTTCAGCAGAGACTGTACTTTCTGCAGCAACTCAATAAATATAACCTTCCACATGAGCTGCTGGTCATCTTCCACACTGCCATTATTCTGTATATCCTGTGTTCGTCCATTGCTGCCTGGTTTGGTTCGGCCACAAAACAGGACAGGTCCAGACTGCAACAAAAAAGCGGCTGCCACATAGACAGTTTCTTCCTCCAGGCAGTCTCTCGGATGAACACAATGAACACCTTACAGCCAGAGTAGTTAGATACTCACTTATTCTGTTTTATGTCCTCTAACATTTAGTCCAATATGATCCTAAATATAATGCAAGACCATCTAATTCAGATTAGAATGATTAGAATGCCAACTGATCAAAAGGTATATATGGAAGCACAGCCAATTAAGTTAAGCCATTAAGTCGTTGACTATGAGGCAACATCTCATACTGAGTAAAACTTTGGTGACAGTGGAAAGGAAAAAACTTTATTTTAACAGGAAGAGATGCAAATCATGCATTAACGCGTGCATGGAGAGTAGCAAGAGAAAGGAGAGTGAGGAAGTGACAAGTCCATTATCTGAGGCTATGAGAATATCATTAGTAACTATCGCCAGTGCTGTTTCAGTGCTATGATGAGCTCTGAATCGGACTGAAAAACTTCAAAAAGGTCATTACCGTGGAAATGCTCACACATTTGATTAGCAACCATCTTCTCAAGAATTTTAGATAAAAAGGAGGATTAGTTGAGGTCACTGGTTGTTGCACACATTACTTAATGGTTTTAGTCATTTTTTTTGGCCTACCACCCAGACATCCCAATAGAAAATGAAACACACTCATCTGACCACAGAACACATGCTGACTGTCTTTTTCGCCATCTGAGAGGAGCTTGGCCAAAAGAACTGGAAGATATTTCTGTGGGTAAGGTTGACATATGGCCTTCCCCTATGTGTGCAGTCATGGTGAATAGCTTTGGCAGTAACTTAAAGTTGTCTTTTGCAAACCTTGAACAGTTATTCTACTGGAACAGCTCAGATTGTTCATAGATTATATTGTAGAGTGATTATATGTGTAATAACTCTTTGCAAAACAGGTTATCAGCTTAAAAAGATTTCTATATAACAAAACCCCATGTTCAGTCTGTTTTTGTCCTGCCACAAAAGAATCAGCTAACTTCATTTCTATGTAGTTATATCATCAGCACAGGTAACACTATGAAAAGCTTCCAGCTCTGTCTTCCTCTGTCAATCTAATCAACAGAATGAACGCTATAAAAGAGAGATGGGGTGCTTGAAACAATTGTCTTCTGTTAGCAGTAGTTACCTCTAAAGAAAACAGTGTAACCATCAACACTGCGCATCAAAATGGCCTCATATGCCAGAAACTGCTACTAAAAAACATGTCTGCGGAATGAATGATTTTCTGGCTCATCAACAAGACGAGAGGTTCACCTGCAGAGAAGCAAACTCCAGAATGTACCTAGTAAGCTCTGGTGCTGTGTTCTGATTGATTGCTGTCATTCCCCCAGGGACAATTACCAACAGACATGAAAAGGCAGGGACTATGAAAGCTCCTTCAAGAAAAGGAGTGTCGGGCTCGGTCACTGCTACTGATGGTGAGTCGGGATCAGTAGCAGTGAAAAGGGACAGTCCAGTTAGCGTTCTAGGGACAGTGATGAAGAGCGCTTCCTCTAGCCAGCATGGCAGGTCATGTTCACATAGTCTGTATGTGTCCAAGATAAATTTTCATTCAGCCAGTATTTTTACATTCACATTCCTGACTTGCCAGTTATACATGTGTTCTGCAGGATTTGAGAATAATATAATCGAAATATTTTAGAGAATCTAGAATCACCATTTTAAAAGCAAATGTTTACAGAAGCATCTCTTTGTAAAAGGAGGTTAAAGGTTATGTAAAATTCTGTAAATTGCCCCTTTTAACCTTATTGTTATGCTATTAATTTGCAAAGAATGAAAATATTCAAACTAAGTTTTAAAAGATAAATGAATGTGTTCATCACCAGGAGTAATTCATTGTACTAATGACTACTCCTATACATTTGATCATCTTCAGGCCCTCCATCTAGTGAGGAGAATCATTCTGAAGGTACATCAGTACCTGATGCCAATGACTCTGAGGTTCTTTCTGCTGCCCCAAAACACGCTGCACCACCATGATGTATCTGGATATGTGTGAGTATTTACAATAGTGATAACTAACATTGTAATCGATATTTTTCATACAACGTGTGTATGTTAAATTATTGTTATTGTGACACTGGTAATGCTTTTAATTGACATATTCATTTTATGTAATTCCCAGACATTTTACAGTCTGTCCCAGCCGGTCCGTCTCAGCCTCAGATGGAAGCTTTTCCGTACACAATGCAAGGGGGCCAGAAAAGATGCTTCAGGAGCAAACTGTATCCTTGGCTTGAGCTCAGACTTCTCTTATCGTTTTGCTTGTTGACATTTCTGTTTCCCAAATACTCCAGCATCTGTTTTCACATCATTGTCGCTATACAGCAGCATGCTTTAATTAAGACCCATCTGCACCCAACTATGTCTACTGACAAGCTGAGCAACCTGGGTTTTCTGAGCATTGAGGCTAGAAGAGTGACTTGACATGGATCGGCTCATACAAGTTTTTTCAAGCATTCACCAAAATGTATCTATTATTGTATCTAGATAAATGCATTACCTGCTGTTATAATAGTTTATATGAAAGCATTGTAGCAGAACCATTTTGGTTACTGTAAGACTGAAGCAACTTTACTGATTCATGCTGGATTTGGATGTGTATATTTTGATACTAATACCTGTTATCGAGCTTTAAATAAAGCACTTCTGTACTAGAGCAAGTATTTGATTTTAATATTGTATTGTGTATAAATGTATATTAATGATTCAGCTCATTCCGGTTCAGGGTTATGGAGCAGGAAGGGTTTGGGTTGTGTGTTGCATATCATTCATAAAGGTTCTTCCAGTCTTGGCCACCTGAGTAAAAATCTTCTGACTGCGTCACTGCCTTCCTCCCAGCAGCTGTAAGCATTTATAATCATCACTGTTCCCAAAAAAAAAAATCAATAAGTGATTACATCCCTGCTGCTGTTTGTACAGCTTTTCTATTTCTTGTAAATAGTCTGTTTGCATACATATTTTGTACGTTTTTTGTAAATGTACACAACAGTTTTGTTGAAAATGTGCCCTTGTACTGTCTGTTATACTTACTTTCTGTTGTATATTTTACCTGTCTGTGTGTGTGTGTGTGTGTGTATGCTTCCATGCCTTTCACTTTGCTGCTGGTGCACTTACATTTCTCCACTGTGGAACAATAAAGGACATTTT
Source organism: Girardinichthys multiradiatus (assembly GCF_021462225.1). Taxonomy (NCBI): domain Eukaryota; kingdom Metazoa; phylum Chordata; class Actinopteri; order Cyprinodontiformes; family Goodeidae; genus Girardinichthys; species Girardinichthys multiradiatus. Next base: position 43,050,446 of record NC_061807.1, read on the forward strand.
TATTCCATTCTTTTATCCCCATCTAAGCGTTGTGGGATATGTAAAAAGTGGGAGTTTTCACTTCTGAACGGACTTCTCAGTATCAGACCTGCCAGCATCAATCACTGGCTGATTGATTAGTGCATCATGAAAAAACAAATCAATACAACTTTATTTTCTGAGTTTAATCAGATGTATGAAGTGTCTGTTTAGGGAACCATATCATCCTGAACTTGTTTACAAATCTACAGCTAAAAATTGGGACAAGACTGCAGATAGTGTAGAAGCAGTCACTGCAAGGCTCCGACCAGCTGACATCACAGGTTAGATCTTCCAAAGCCCTCATGATATAATGTGATATAATCTGGTCCAGATGCCACATAGAAAATGCCTGCACCATGCCTGGGATTCAAAAACCCCATATGCACATCATCAGACACCGTGGGAGCAGCAGAGGCAGCATCACAAGGTGGGCTGCTTGATCCTATTGCATAACTGCTGTGGGGATGGAGCAGTGCCATCTTCTCCATCAACACCACGCTGCTATTTCAGTAGATGGCCATTCGTTTCACGGCGGGCCCTCCAGGGACCAACGGGGCAAGCCACAGCACATCTGAGGAGCTAACAGGACTTCGAGGAGGAAAGTCAGATGATGGAGATGCAGAAGCTACCCCACCCCGAGAACGGAGCGCGCGCAGGCAGGTTCGCGCGTGCACACACATTTCGGTCCCAGTCAGCTCTTCCTATGACTGGACAATCACTACGGAGACAAAACCAAGCGTCCCACCCAGGCTGCTGTGTGACAAAACCTCTTCTCATGTGATAAACCCGTCATGTTTTCATTGAATGAGGACAGTTGTTTGCTAACTCGGCTCAGAGTGAGCTGTTCGCTTAGTCGTCTACTCACCCATCTCAGCAGGATGTCGCTCCAGAAAACCGACAGAGTATCAGAATATCTTTGAAAACCGAGCCGTAGCAGCCAGAGGCCCCGCTCTCCGCCTGAATCCTGGGTCAGTCAGCGGCTTGATGTGAGCTAGCTTAGCGAGCCAGCAGCAGCCGGGTGGTCCCGTTCGGATAGACGCTGCCGTACCGTGCGGCGGCCTGTACTCCGGGAACTACCTGGTTAACGCTCCTGATTTCCTCTCATGCCCACACCAACAGGCCACACTCACGGATTGGCGATTCCTTGAAATACTGCCTCACTCTGACATGGCACAGTCAAGTCATAAGGCGGGGTGGAGAGAAGAACTTCCGCTATTAACCTTCAAAATAAACCAGCTTGCTTTACAAATCACTTGCCCCTAGATGGCGGTATAACTTTAAATGTGCGGCTATGACTAGGACCATGGTTCTCAGTGTAAAGTCAAACTGAGGTTGTAGCTGGGTTGCCTTTAGTGGTAGGGCCTACTAATTATTTACTGATAAATAGTTATGTAGGATTAACAAGCACCAATAGCCAAAACTGTGAGCTGTTCAAATACAATGATCTAGAATGAAAGCTGATGTTACATTAACCTCTGAAGTAACAACCTAAGTGACAAACTAAGCTAACTACTATTAGCAATATAGGCTAGTAATATATTTTTCTGCATTTTCTACTTTAAATCCCACAGTAAGATGTCCATTACTGGAGGTAAAGTACTCTTGTGTTTCAATGAGATACAAATCCGCAGAATTCCAAATATACTTTTTACTGTCAGTCAATTCTATTTAAGTTTATTTCACCTGTCCTGTCGTGGTATTTCAAGTATACCATTTAGAGAAGCTGGTTGCCTACATGTGCCAGAGCAGATTTGCTCTACAAAAAGGATATCTCAAGATGAAATCTTGAAATCTAGTTTTTCCTTAAAAAAAAACAACAAACAAAGAAACCAACAAAGTCATCTATGGTTTTCACATACAAATTTTAATCATAAAAAGTAATTGTTCAAACAAATTAAATTTGTATTCAAAGCTTCCACTGTATTTTATAAAGTTTGTTATTTATTTATTTCTTGAAATAATTAAAGTTGACTTTATTTATAATTTATTCCCACCATTTTATAGTAATTTCCCATAATCCTCAGATCCAACACGACATCCAATCAAGTTTAAGAAGAGAAACATGAAGAAATACAGTGATGTTAGTTAACACCAAATTCTGCTCACCTCGTAGCATACATTAGTAAGATTCCCTTCATTCAAACTAAATGATTTCCTCTGATTAATATGTGTGGTTGTCCAGTTTCTGTGCTTTGAGCCCGATCTGAAACAAAGTCGGTACATACCAGAGTGAGACACAGGTGATCATATCTTACAAAGTCCACTTGTACACAATTGTATAAATTATTGAATTTATCAGTTTAATAATCTGATAAAACTCATGGATTTGTATAAGATCAGGTTTATTCTGGGATAGTTGGTTAACATGGAGGCCATTTTTATTTTAATACAGATAAGTCTGCTCATTGTTTTCTTCATTTGCAGACTGTGGAATAGGCCATGACAGTTACCTGGATCCAAAGGGACATCTTTATCTGCTTTGTCAAGTCAACAGTCTAAACTTTAATGTTACGAAAAAATCATAAAAGTCTTTAAAATGTAAATAAATTGAAAAGCACAAACATCCATCCATTTTCAATACCTGCTTCCTACGTTAAGGGTCACAGGAGAGCTGGTGCCTATCTCGAGCTCCCCTGTGACCCTCACAGAGACACACAACCATTCTTACCAAAGGGCAATTTAGAGAAACCAATTAACAGTCATGTTTTTGCACTGTTTAAGGAAGCCAGAGTAACTGGAGAGAACCCACGCATGCACCGGAAGAACATTCAAACTCCATGCAGATTGACCCCTGGCTGAGAGTCTAACTGAAGACCTTGCTACAAGGCAACAGTGCTACCAAATGCACAATCATGCATCCCAAGCAGAAATATCTTTAAACAAAATATTACTTAAATGCAACTGTTATCTTTAATCTAATTAAAACTATCCCCTACAATATTTTATAAAATATCTTGTAAAGGTACCTGAGATTTGACTCGACACTGTATTGGAAGACAGGAGACTTTCTTTTGACTTGAAAAACTATGACTTGGTCCCATCTTTGTGTCCACAGATATTTCTGTTCTTCAGAGCTGGAAAATGTAACTTTTCAGTAAACATTAAACATGGAATAAAATAGCATCTTTCACTGATTTACGGGAATATCCTGAAGTGAACAGTGAAATAAATAAATAAGGCATTCACTCTCAGTGATTTGGGATTGGCAGAAAAAGGAAAATCTGAATTACATCATAGAAGAGATGCTGTAGATGGCAGCATTGTCACATAATATTAACACATTTACAGTATTAAACATCCCATGTTGCTGCAAGTGGAATAGAGCAATCAGATAACGTAACAATATTTAACTAGAAAACAAGCAATTTTATTAATTCCAAAATCCTAAGCATCATCATGAGTGAGGTAAGTCCCCTGATATGTTCAATGAGGAGTTTCTGTAAACTGTGAACCCCCCAACCCACCCCCTCCCTGACTGAGCTGTGTTTCAGAAATGACTCAATCATACACAGATCATAATTTAATTTATGTGTAAACAAAAATTAAACAACTGGGAATGCTTTAGATCAGTTTCCATGTTAATCTAAAAATGAAAGCATTGTTTCATCTGAATTAATCAGTAATCTGGATCCTGTCGTGATACAGATAAGGCTAATACTGTTTTTGATAAACATGCTTATCTTTATATCCAGGATATTGTTTTCCAGCTGCCTAATGCTTTGCAAGAAGTTAAATCATTTTCAATAGAAAGTATTTTCTTACATTGATAATTGCTCAAATGATAGATAGATGATCAAATGCAATAGACTTTTAGTTTACACGAAGTTATAAAAAAGTGAGGTTTTGGCTCATAAAAGAAAATAGTTTATACATTTGATCTTTTTATCAGACAAAAAATGACAACACAACATGTTTTGGCCACTAACTCTGCTCCCCTAACAAATACCTTCCAGTTAGTCAGTTTCATCAGCCAAGAAGGATTTGGCTTGAGGACATGAAAAGGACATTCAAGAGTTAAAAAAATTTAATTACTTTAAACTTTAAATGATTTACATAACTATGACAGAGCAAGGTCTACAATGACAAGCGGTAAGATAGTAAAATGATATTGCATAAAAACAAGGACAGTGGGGTCTGTTATTGACTCTACAGAACACCTTCGTTCACTTAAAATTGAGCCTTTCACCTGCTATGAACTGAGCGCAAGCTAGGGCTAGCTGTGTTCAACTTTCACATTTTAAACAAAGAATTGGTCAAATGTCAATCTAGTCCATATTACAACAAATATAACACTCATTATTCATTCAGGGCTGCACAGCGGTGTTGCCCTGCACTATTGTCTCACAAGATCCTTGCTTTAAATCTGAGCTGGAGCCTTTCTGTTTGGAGTTTGCATGTTCTCTCCTGGTTCTCTCCTGGTACTCCAGCTTCCTCCCACCTTCCAAAAGCCACTCAGAACTACCCCTAGGTGATATTGCAGAGCCAGCCCAGGTTTGTACAGGGCCCTTGGCTACTTAAGACATTCACCCACAAAGCACGATGGACAAGTCATTTTCATTACCTATGTTTGATTTTTTTTTTACATTCTTCATTAAACACAACTTGTTTTATACATACACAAGTGAGCTCATACAGGGTGTTCCTTTACACTGGGTGACAGAATATGTTTTACTTGCCAATAACATCAGTCTCCTCACATGATTCATACTTTAGCACCAAGGATAAAATGCATATTTTTATTTTTTAAAACATTGTTATTGTCTTAGACTAACTATTAAGGTAAGGCAGTTGTGTCAGGTGAACAGGCTTCACTACAGGCATTGTGGAGTTGCAGAAAGGGGGCCAAGTCTTGGCCTGTCCAAGTTTTCATCATAATTATCATGGTTGGTCCCTCCTGGTCAAGTGTGACTGTTCTCCTTCTTGAGCCTTGTGGTTTCTCCAGTTGCTGACAACAAGACTGATCCTGGACCATGCAGTAAGGGCAGGGGTAACTCCTGATGGAGACTCTTCTGGGCTGGGTTGTTTTAGAGGAATCTCTTTCCTTTCCGTGTCAGAATTTGTCTTTGGCAGCATAGTGAACGTCCTCATTATGCATTCTGGGACCCTCCTGGACAAGGGGTCTCCAGGTTCCTGTAGACAGTGATGTTTTTCAAACCATCCCCAAACTGCTGCTGAGTCATTAGCTGAGAAGCTGTTTTTTAGCTTCTCGCTATAGCTTCTCTTAGTCTCCCTGATCTCCTTTGTCAGTTTGTTCCTGGCCTGCTTATACAGGATCAGGAATTTTCTTGGAGGAACATCGTTGTTGGGTTAAAAATGATCACAGTTCAAAACAAAGTCTAAATAGATGGTTTTTAGTCTTTTTTTAAGCTCTATAAAAGTATTAAAATATTTGAATGAAAGTAGAATATAACAGAAATATCCCAGCAAAGCAAAAAGCAAATGGCGTTAACCCTAACCCTAAGCATGCAGATAAACACAAAGGTAATATATATATATATATATATATATATATACCATGTTAATTGGTGCATACAAAGCAACAACAGTCTCTTTACAAGAAATGAAAAAAACTGCAAATAACAGCAGGGATGTAAACTCAATGAGTTTTTTCGGGAACACTGATGGTTTTAAAGTCTAACAGCTGATGGGAGGAAGGATCTGTGATAACGCTCTTTTGTGCATTTAGGATGCAGCAGTCTGTTACTGAATGAGAGCAGCTGTTTTGTTAATTCAGTTTTTATAAAATACAGTTTACCATGCCTCTCACCCAAACCCCTGCCCCTCGCGACTCCTCAAAGATTAAACAGGAATTAAAAATGGATGGATAGGTGTCGATCTGAACCCAAATACATACTAAGGAATCCCGGTTATGAGTTATTCTTCTTGGTCTTTAATCCAATTAACCCATTTTGCTGGCACAAAACCTAACCCAGAATGCTGAGTCAAACCCAAAACCCAGTGGTGTTGAGCCGTGTCTACCTAGGTCTGGACCGGTCCATATTTGAGACAGATCTGGATTAGGTTTGTTTTGCACCCAGCACATTTCTACGGTGTAGATGTGACTTGACGATAGTACCGTGGTGCTATCACCTGATCAAGGTGGAATCGCAGAGGCACCTTGTTGGGGGGAGGGGCATTCCGCTGCCTCCTCTGCTGTAGCAACACTGCTCCTCCACCATCCTCCTCCTCCTTCTCCTCCACCGCCGCCTCTGCTGCTGATCGCCAGTCTGCAGGAGTCTTCTGCGTCTCCACAGGAGTCATTCATTGTTCGTTCTTCAGATTTTTATCTTCCTTCATTTTGGACGAAAACAGATAATTATGGAGATGATGGGCAAGAAGGGGCGACGCGGAGTGAATGTGAAAGGCTTGCTGAAGAGGAACTGGCTGCTTATCGCCACGGTTCTGTCGGTGCTGATCGGTATGTACGGTTCTGCATGACAGTGTTTCACACACTGACGCATTATTTCCACTAACCTTCATTACTGTGATATGTGTTCTTCCCTGCTGTATTCCACGGTCGGGGCTGATAGAACGCAGCTCCAGAGCTTTTATACCTGCATGCCATGGCAGTAATTAAACCCACAGGTTTGGTGTGGAAGGAGACAGCCTCTGCCTGTGTCTGGATGTGCCTCAGTCAGACGTGACCAGACTGAGGTGACAGCTGATGGTGGTCTACGTGAGAGGTCCCTTAACAGTTCTTCTAGTGTGGATGTTTCTGTCTGAATCTTTCAGCCTTATTCATTTTATGCATGATGTGTCACCTGTTCAACTATAAATTCCTGAGTGCCTGTTTGCTTTAGCCAGATATGGCTTTTCTACATTTGCACAGGATGTGGAGCTTCAGTCAGACATGGTCTGCATAAAGATCACAAGCTCAAGGCAACAGTTTGGCTTTTTTCTTCAGTTGTAAAATTACAAAGCTCAACCATTCACAGTTCGTTTTATCAGACAGACAGAGCCATGTTTGTTAGTGAAAAAGCTTCTCTCATCCATACACCACCACACCTCTTTGCACATTTTGTCACTCTACAACCATAAACTTCACTCATTCATTCATTCATCTTCTATACCACTTATTCCATGTTGGGTCACGGAGGGCTGGTGCCGATCTTCAGCAGTCTACGGGCGAGAGTCGGGGTCCACCCTGGACAGGTCGCCAATCCATCGCAGCCACAAACTTCAATGGATTTTAATTTGGATTTTATGTGATGGTTCAACACAAGTAGAACCATTTTGGGATGTGAATAGATGGTGTTGAATTTTGTTTTTCCACAAATAATAGTCTGAAAGGTGTGACATACAATTATGTAAATCCCCCTTTACTCTGATACTCTTTAATTAAAGAAATGAATTGCAACCAGTTGCCTTCAGAAGTCACCTAACAAGTAAAGTTAGGTCCACACCTGTGGAATGGGCAGATTAACATTCAAGAACAAACAGAATCATGACACAGCAGACAGGTCAAGGAGAAAGTTCTGGAAAAGTTTAAAGCAGGGTTAGGTTCTAAAGCAGTATGATAGCTTTTAGCATCTCACGGAGCTCTGTTCAATCCATCATCTGAACATAGAAAGAGAATGGACTCTCTGAAGACCTACCAACACATGGACATCCACCTAAACTGACAGGCCAAGCAAGGAAATCATTAACCAGAGAAGTAGTCAAGTGGCCCATGGATTACTCTGGAGGAGCTGCAGTGATCCACAGCGCAGGTGGGAGAACCTGACAGAAGAACAATTAGTCACCCAGCACATTTTAAGTGTAGATGTAACTTCCACTGAAGTGAGTTCTGGTTGACTTGGTTGACAGAACCACCGCTAGTCATGCACTCCACAGATCCGAACTCTATGGAAGAGGCACACAGTAAACATGTAGAACCAGGTGGTCTGGTCAGAACTGGTCAGAACTTTTAAGCCTACATGCTAAACACTATGTGTGGAAGAAAGAAAATATAATGCAAACATCTGGAATATAAAACCTCCATGGTGCAACATGGTGCTTTACGGGCTGTATAATACCGGCCCTATATACAGATCTGGGAAGTCCAGAGTATGGATAAAAAACCTGAATAATTTTGTGCAGCCCCTGACTGCAGTTCATGAACAGTTCAAATCTGGCCCACCAGAACAGGGGATTGATCCAGATAGAAAGTTAAAAAAATGGGCGAGAAAGCCATTTTCTACCTTAACTGGACTGATTTGAACCTTTTCCCAGTGTGGAATGATTAGACAACTTTTACCTTTATTTTGCAAAACTTTGAATATCATGGATTTACTTGAATCCTAATGTAAAATAAATTTTAATGTTGATTTTCAGGAACCATCCATTGGATTGGCGACCCCTTCAAGGTGTACCCCAGATCACTCACCCCAATCACGACATCTACCCCAACAATAGATGGTTGAAACGTGGACACAATTGGGTGTGGAATGGGTTATCTAAAGCTCTGACCTCAACTATACTGAAAATATCTAGACTGTGCTCTTAAAACTCTTCAGCCAAACAGTAATGTAGAGTGGTCAAATATCCAGCCAGGATTAAGACAAAACCTGCTGGCTGCAGAACGTGTGTGGTCAAGGCAAAACTTGGTAAATGGCCTGAACTTGTATACTTTATCAAGTCCCCAGAGACCCCAAAGCGCTTTACATTAGGGTGCATGAATGGATGAAGTCATTCACCCATTCATGCACACATTCACACACTGACAGTGGTGAGCCACATTGTAGCCACAGCTGCCATGGGGCAAACTGACCGAAGTGAGGCTGACATACAAAGGTGCCACCGGGCCCTCTGACAACCATCAGCAGGCAAGGCGGGTGAAGTGTCTTGCCCAAGGACACAATGACTGAGATAGACGGAGCAGGGGTTCAAACTGGTTACAGGATAAACTCCCACCACCTGAGCCACAGCTGCTCCACTTGCTGAGGGATGTCTTAATTAGGTCTGAAACAATTAACCAGATTAATTGTAATTTATTGATTATCGATAGGATCATGAACTAATTTAGTAATAAAAATGCAGACTTAAAACATGCCATTTGCTGAAAGAACAACCCACTCAGAGCAGTAATTAAGCCTAAAATGTACTAAAAATATTTACATTTATCATTTAAGATGAAAAACCTTTGTCTCTAAATATGCTTTATCCAGAACTCCTCTTGTAGCATAGTTTTAACTTCACCTGGAACAAATTCTGTTTTAAAAAAATCTCTTAGTAAGCACGATTATTTTTCGATTAATTGAAAAAATAGTCAACAGAATATTTCATTAGGAAAATAATCATTAGTTTCAGCCCTGGTCTTAATATTAGTGGTTGTGTATGTTCTTCCTTTCTATCTTCAATGTAGACCATGTGGAAGTCAGAGAAATTCAATTCTTGATTGTAGAGTTCTGTCTCATATAATCATTGGACAATGTAACAGGAACAAGTTCTCACCAAATCTGTGAACCGTCTCTGTGTGTGTTCACACTGTTTTGACCTAAGAACTTTGGGTAACCGATTAAGGTTGAAAGTGATCTTTTCATTTAACCAACTCGTTTCTTCTAATGTGAAATAAAATTAAGGTTTTGGGCCAACCCAGGCAGAGTCCCGACTTGAATCTGACAAATAATCTGTGGAGGGAGGTAAAGATTAGGGTGATGGAAAGGAGGCACTAAAGGTAAATCATTAAGAACCAGTGGAAACATACAAAAAGCTGCTCAGCATTTAGAACAAGGCTTTGATTGCTGTGATGCCAATAAAGACGTTCCCACTGGATATTGAGAAGAAGTTAAATACTTTTCAACATGCCATGACTTTGCTGGCAAATAACCAAACTACTACAACTGTCTATTTCCACAGTGTGTCACAAGCCCGCTGAGGGGCAGGTTTTTTATGTTTCATACTTGTATTAACTTATTTTTCATGATGTATGCATCGCTAAAATAATCCCACTAAATGTCAGGATAATTCAAGTCACCATTGAAATCTAGGTTTTGTTTGGACTGATTTAACAAAAACAAGAAGCATCTATGGTGCCTTCAACTAGCCCGCACACAGACAGTGAAAGCTGGGCGATGTTTAACCATCAAATATGCCATCTTCCCTTAGTCACAACATGTTAGTTTGGGTTCAAATCTGGAACAAGCTAAAAAAGGCCAGCTCAATGTTTAAACATGACCTAAAACCTTGTTTAGCATTTAGAAAAATCTGCCTGGTTAAAATCAGTCCAATCTTATAAGTTTCTGTTTGGACCAAACTGACTAATTAAATTCTGATTTTAAACCATCATTTCGACTAATTTAGATCAGCATCAGCTAAATTTTAACATCGATTTTAAAGCTCCATTTGGTTAATCAATGTCTCATTTTAAACTGACAGTGTGCTGAATTAGCAAACTAGTTGGACCTGAAGTGGTATCAGCAGCATTTTTTCGAGGGTTGGAATAACATTTTGTTTTTTCACTGGTTACGCTCTGTTAGACAAGTTTTATAATATGCAATAAAAACTCATCAGATGAGATGGAGGTTTTTGTGGTGAGAAAAATTGGCTTGAATTTCCATTGTAGGGGAATTATTTTGGATGGTGTAATAGTTTACTTGCTTCCATGAAATGTACGTTCAGGTAATGATCAGTGTGTTAACGTTGTTGGTCTAACTCTAGTCCTGTTTGCTTTCTGTCATCACAGTGTGAACCTTGACTGCATCGTAAGGATTGTGTCAGATTTTTGTAAATGGAGTTCTGTTGAGATGTTCTGAGCAGTTAATATCTAACCTTCAGTAATAAACGCTGTAAAGATCTTTTGTAAAGATTTTTCCGGATGCTTAAACTAATGGCTAATTATTAGAGTCTTCTACCTTGTTAAAACATCTCCAGTCTCAAAAATAATATTTTATAAACCTTTAAACCATCAACACATTAGAGCAGATAAGATATTGAGTGCTCACAATCTTTCAGAAGAGCCCCAACCTAAAACAATCTGAATCATACTCCTTACAGGAGTTAAGAGTCATGATTATTCTGAGGGCAGTATACTGTATGCGAGCTATTGTGAATTGGGAGTATTCCAGTGAGATCATTTTGTATGAGTTTTAATCACCTGCAGGTTATATGCTGCAGAAATAAGCTTCATCATTCACTGCTAATGTTTCACCTTGATTGTTTCATGCACAACAACCCTCTCCCACACAGTGTTTCATGTCCAACTCATTAAAGGCACACCTTGTAAAGACTGCTTCAGCAGCGTTATGATCCTCAGCTGGATATGTAATGTGTCTGTACCGAAATCACAAATGTCTTCCTATGAAACTGCTAACATAAACACAAACATCGCTTTCAGGTCAAAGCTGTGTCAAAATCCACCCACTCAGAGTTGATGTTTAAGATCATCCTCACTGGGCTGGGGTTGAGGAAACTGTTATGTTGTAAAGATGTTATGGTAAATCATTATAGCAGCCATACTTGCACAGTAATCGAATGCAAAGCAGTCAAACTCCGAACAGTCACACTACAGCCTGCAGGCAGGTGGTGCATCAAAACATTTGCAAGATAAGTATATCTTTGTAATATTCTGCCATCCACAGATAATCTTCCTGGTCATTCCGTGTCTTTGCTTAATTGTTTGTAACCTCTTTAATGGTACTTTGTGTTACACTAAACTGTAAATCACTTTTGAATGGATGAAAGTTACACCAGGCTGCATATTAATATGGCAGTTGGTTCCAAGGCTATTATTACAGCAACACAGTTATATAAAAAAAAAAAATGAAATCTGAAAGATTCAAGCAACATGTGCAGTTTAGCAGGATTAAGAGCTGTATATGGTGCAGCATGTTTTATTTGATTTGTTTAAAATCAATGTGTTTGGGCAGACATATGCATATGGTAGCTCAGCATGGTAGACTTGAAAGGACCCCAGGTACAAAAAGAAATAAAGCAAAACCTGTAGCTATGCAACAACAGAGCTGGAAAATGATCACAATCAGAAACTGAACGGCCAAAAAGGGATGCAAAGCAACCACGGAGACATAAATAACTAAATAAAACACTTTTTCTCGTTCCAGTTTTCTGTTTAAAAATCATCTATCTGATTTCATAAACTTGCTTTGGGTTGTTTATTGTGCCATAAAGGAATTACTGAATCAGAATCTCTCACTTCTTTGGTTTGGAAACGCATCAACAGACAAGAGCGGCTGTCTGCCAGAGAGTTGTGAGCTTGATTCCAGCATCTTTGTTGCCTGAGACACTGAACCCCAAGCTGTCATCCAATATGTGTATTGGTGTAATAATGTGTGTGCTGAAAGGTGAATGTGACCCTTTATGTAAAAGCACCCTTAGTGGTCAGTTAGACTAGCAACGCAAAATATAAATACAGTCCATGTACCATAGAAATTATGGACATATGCTTAGATGCACAAATGTGTGTAATCCCTTCATTTTCTGTTGGATTCATTCATTTTCATTTACAGTTAATGTATTTCAGATTGTGTGAGTTATAATCCTTAAACATTTTTTCATTTCCTGCATAAAAGGTTACATCTGGAGTGTGTATTGCTTTGTAACAAAGGGGCAGATGAACTGGGTTTCTACACCCCGTGGGTGGGCTTGGTTTAGGTCAAGGGTCTCAAACGTCAGACCCCAGGGGCCAGTGTCCTTCAGCTTTTAGATGTTTCTGCTTCAACATACCAAAATCAAATCATTGGGCCATTAGCAGGCTCCTGTAGAACCTGATTGCATGCTCAAGAAGTAATTCAGCCTGAACAGGGGGACGACGGGCTCTGAGGCCTGGAGTTTGAGACTCTTGGTTTAGGTGAATAAATGTGGTTTTTATGTTAATGTAGCAGCCTATTCCAGGTTAACAGCAACTGCCAGAAAAACTTAGAAGTTGTTCATTTTATGTTTCAGGTATCAGTTTGGGCGTTGTGGTGAGGGAGTATGCGTCCCTCTCCCAACTCGACAAGCAGTATTTTGGCTTCCCAGGAGAGATCCTGATGCGAATGCTCAAGCTGGTGATCCTTCCACTCATCATTTCAAGCATGATCACAGGTAAGGTGGCAGGTGGCTGCATTATGAACAGTGAACATCGCCGTTTAGCAGATTTCTGTACTGTTACAAATAATATAAAAGGTGACCGCACCTAAAAAAGTCTGTTTTCACAAGAACATTAGTCAACATTTACTGTAAGCATAATGCATCATAGAGGTGAGACATCATGAATGTCAACATGTCCATCTGCGTATAGCAGACAGGCTTGGATTTGTGCTTAAACACTGGAGTTATCAAAGTTTGGTCTGGTTTAATATCCATGCAGGAAAAATAATGAAGTTGATGTAAAAATGCTATTATGGTTGCAAATTAAATGACTGTTTCCATCATCAGAAACAGTAAACATCAGACATCAGGTAGATAAAGATGCACAGGTCAGAGAACATTGAGCAGCATTCAGTTCTTCTCTGCTGATCTGGAACAAACTTCCAGAAAACTGCAAAAATGCTGAATCCCTGAGTTCCTTTAAATGAAGGTTAAAACCCCATTTCTTGCTTTGGACTGTTTTATTTAAACTATTAACCGAGACATTATTAGTTTCAATTTGTAGTCCAACATTTCTTTGTTTTCCTTTATTATTCCACAGCTATGTACTAGTTATGCATTTTATTTTCTTGTGTTTTTATCATGTGAAGCACTTTGAATTGTCTTTTTGCTAAAATGTGCCAAACAAATATTTGCCTAAATATTTTAATGTAGGAAGCTAAAGGGTGTTAATAATGTCCAACATGTAATAATTATGCTTTTGTTTTAAAACACTAAAACCGTGTTTTAGTGAATGTTCTCTTATGCACACAGTGTGACGTTGCATCTGATTCTTATATAAACAGTTAATGAATTACTTATAGCCGGACGGTTGGAAAAAACTTTGAACACCATTGATTATAGTTTTTTTTTTAGGCATTAGTGGCCTTTATTTTTCTTAAGTATTTTCGAAAGTGAGATGACAGGAAATGGCGTGGAGAAAGGTGGAAGGCATGCAGCAAACATCAACGGGCGGGGGCTCAAACCAGCGTCGAGATCCGTACATGGGTCACGAGCTTAACTCCTGTGCAATCACCACACCATGTTCATTGTAGCTTCTTAATGAGGATTTGGAATCAGCTAAAAATCTGTATCTGCACATCAAAGTGTTTCTTACAAAAACCTGAGATCAGAAATTGTCCCCAAAAATCTAAACGGCGAATCTCCACATTTTCTTCTCTTTGTGTTGTATCGGTTACTTTATGTGGGTTTGTGCAAGTCAAAGGAGGGTAAGTTAAAGCAAACTAGTGTCAGGAATGTTGGATCATCAGTCAGCACCATTCACACACAGGGCAATCCAGACATCAGTGGAAAGACAAAGCATAAAAACACTGCATAAAAGAGACAGATGTTAAAATACTGATATTAAAGGCATAAAGGAACAAATGTGTCAGGCAGTTCATTTGTCAGATATGTTAAACTAACAGCTCTCGATCTCCAATGTCATAATTTCTCTCTGTGGGTGAAAAGCGTTGAAAGAAGAATGCACATGTGTAAATGTTTTGGATCAATAGAGGCTTTTTAAGAGTGTGATGCACATCAGGTGCGTTTCTAATGTTCAAACCATGTAAGTCAAAGCGTGGTGAAGTTTGTAAGGCATCGGTTTTCTCCAGATATCTTTCTCTGTACTAAGAGGCAGGTAAATTCTTGACAAAACTCTTGTGACTTTCTACTCATATCTTCGTGTCTGATGGTGGGCTTGTTCTTAACAGGTGTTGCAGCCCTGGACTCTGAGGTGTCAGGAAAGATAGGTCTTCGGGCTGTTGTCTATTACTTCTCAACAACCATCATTGCAGTTATTCTTGGTGAGTTGCAATCTTCCTTCTCTAATAGGTTTTTTAAACCCCTAGTAGGCATAGGCCAGTTTAAGATTCTCATTAGATGACTATACCAGAATACTAACACAAAAATTAAAGACTTGAATTCTCCCAAGAATTGATTTAAAATAGCTTCCCAACCAGATTTCCGCTTGTCGGCTGTAGTTTTCAAACAGTGATACCTTGACTGTTCATGCATTTTGGAACCGGAAATATTTTCAAACAGCCAAACTGGGCTTTTCTGTAATTTTGAGAAACACGTAGCCACATGCGCAGCAACAAGTGTAGGGGGAGTTTACTTTGTACTCGATACACCCAGACAAAGGTCTGTTCAATATAACTTTTTAATGCATCCGTATACCTTGATACCACCAACCGAGTTTTGTACTGTTGTCTTAGAGGTTAGTCTGTATTCTATGACAAATAATGGTCTCACTCTTTGCAGGAATTATTTTGGTGATGACGATCAAACCAGGTGTGTCCCAAGAAGCTGATCACATTGACAGAACAGGGACCACTCCCAATGTTACTACAGCTGATACACTGCTGGATCTTCTTAGGTGAATCTCCTGACATGTATAGCTATAAATGTGTTTGTGGAAGTTTGTGAATCTTCTGAAACCCCCAGTCATTCGTGGCAGATCGTCGCTCACAAAGACCCATTTCTGGTTCTGCTGGAGGTTTCTTCCGGTTAATGGGGAGTTTTCCTTTCCACTGTCGTTATACGCATGCTCAGTATGAGGGACTGCTGCAAAGTTAATCACTTGATGGAATTGGCTGGGCTTCCTTAGGAAGAAACACTCATAAACTAAACCCTGAATGCAGTTTTTTTTTAATCTAGGACTTTTTAGGAGTTTGGGAGGGTGAACCACTGAGGAGGGGAAAAGGGAATGGTGATGAGTGAAAGTAAAATGCTTCTGATGGATGAATGATAATTAGAAGTGGATCTTACTGTTGATGTTTGTCATTTAGAAAGCCAAAATATTGACATTCTTATTTCATCAGATTGAAGAACAATACTTTAAGTCTAGTACGAGCTATAGTCTTCTGGAGCAAGAACCGTAGGATAACATCCCAGTGCTTAGCTTTTCTTCTGTTGCGTGTCCTGACATGTAGACTCATCCTGCTACATTGTGACCATACTTAGAATATTTAAATTGAATGCACTTCCCAGAACATTTACTTTTGGACAGTACTATAGCATGTTAGGTCACATATAATCAATCTTAAAGCTCATTTAGAAATTTATACAATTTTTTATGAATTTCTGGAAACTCAAACCCTTTGACAAACCACCCAACAAAGGACATCTTAAACATATTTACCATGTTTCACTAAAAGAACTACTTATCAATGGAAAGCTCTTTATGAAGATGGATATGGTTCCCACAAAGATTTTTACGTGTTTTAGGAATGTTGCAGTAACCAACTTGTTGATCTGTCTCTGATTCTGGGACTTTTTCTATCAACAGAAACATGTTTCCAGAAAATCTGGTGCAGGCTTGTTTTCAGCAGGTCAGACACTCACATTCATTGTTCACATTTCCACAGATGTTATTGAACCTTTTAAATCTACACCAGGCTATAGTGAGCAGACAGACCTGTAAATGGACTGACACTATTTAATGTTCCTGATTTCACTGTAGTACAAAACAAAGCGAAAAGAGTTGGAACCAGAGAAAGTCTCGACCAACACCACTACGATTCCACCTCTCGCCACGACCATCACAACAGTCATAGAGGTAAGCAGGCCCTCTGAGTTTACTAATGTGTCTGAAGGAATCTGATCCACTCATGATTTAGTTTGTGTGACTCTTGACTGTTCTTAACTGCATTCTTCCACATGTGGTAGACAGGTTCTGATCTAAATACATGACAGGCACTAGAATGTTCTGATTCATCACAGAGTTATGTGCTGTGTCCAAACCCGACTCTGTCTGAATTCAAATCTCAGAGTAGCCCACTTTTTTTTTAATACAATGTGACTTGTTAGGTGGGATGGCGACATTGGCTGATTAGACTTTACAAAGCCTTGCAAAAATGTTTACAACCCCCAGAGTTTCCCCATTGTGTGATGGTACAACCACAAACTTTAATGTGTTTATTCAGCATTTTATGTGGCAAAGCAGCACAAAGTAGTGCATAACTATGAAGTGGAAGTAAAAGGATACATGGTTTTACCTTCGCTCTCATCTCAAGTTTATTTTACAGCCTTTACCAGGTTTCCTTTCAGAAATGTCGTACATTTAGCTCCATCCATCTTCCGCATGTTTGCTGTGTCTCGTCTACTCTTTCAACAATGACTTTATTCTTGCAACTCTTCCACTGAGGTCAGGCTTGTGGAGTACATGACTTTCAGTTGTTCTGTTAGCAGATTTAACAGACTTAGTATCAAACCATGATACATCATGTGTGTCATGTGATCATTACTAAATCAGTGGTATTACATGTGTTTTCTGACACAAATCAAAACTAACAATCGGACCAAATGTTGTGCATCAGCTTTATTATCTGCTAGGAGCAGAGAACATTGGCTTCAGGTGTTCTCAGTCAGCACCTGATGTAAACCTAAGCTAATAATGGTTTAGTGAAAACAGCTTCCAGGCCTGCTGTTGGTCAGCTGAGTGTTTTTGTTGTCTTTCCAGAACATCACTAAGGAGTATAAAATAGTTGGAGAGTATTCAGATGGAATCAACGTATTGGGCCTCATCGTGTTCTGTGTGGCTTTCGGCCTTGTTATTGGAAAGATGGGAGAAAAGGGCAGAATACTCCTTGAATTCTTCGATGCCATGAATGACGCCACAATGAAACTGGTGCACATAATTATGTGGTATGTGTTAATGATTCATTTACTCTTACTTTTTTTAAATTTTTTTATAGAGAGACCCTTTAAACAATAAGCACTCACTTGATATTTGGGATGAAAACATATGTGTATGTATGCTGTTTTGTATGAAAAAAACAATATTCACCTCAATGCAGATGCTCTCCACTTCTCTTTGTATATTTCAGCTATATGCCGTTTGGTATCCTGTTCCTTATTGCTGCGAAGATCATTGAGGTGAAAGACTGGGAGATCTTCAAGAAGCTGGGTCTTTATATGGTGACTGTGCTGAGTGGGTAAGCTGCCTCATTATTCTGTATCCGCCTGTTCCAGACACTGGGATTTATGGCTGACATTTGGGCCAACTCTCCCTTCAGTGATCGAGTAAAAGCGGAGCTCTTTGTGGGCACTGATAAGGGCCAAGGACATTTAAAACTGCTCAACCTGCAGATGCAGTAATGAAAGCTTCTAAATCTAAATTTGTCATACTCTGAGAGACACAACCACGAGGACAAAGACAGCATCTTAACAGTTTTTTTAGAAACACGGATAAAGGTCGGACTGAAACCAAGGCTGGAACTGGTGGACAAACGCGGGGTCTCTCTGAAGGAGGACAGAAGCTGGTAAACACTCTGGGTGGAAACGGAGAAACTGTGAATGTGTTCTTTTAGATGCTGACTTACAGGGGTTAGATTCTTGGCAAGACCGGGGGAAAATAAGTCCTTCTCCACGGTGGCTTGAGGCTGACAGGCTGTGAACAGTTTTCGGAGGATGAAGTGCTTTGTTTCTTCTCTTGCGGGAAACTCCACCATGGTTGGAGAGTTTTAAAGTTAGAGGGTGGACAGGCAGGTTGACGGGTGGTTCTCAGGTGGATCCTGAGAAGCTGGGCTTGGAGTTGGAAGCAGAGAGGAAGCTCAGGGCTGAGGTGTCGAGGCTGGAGTTCTCAAACTCCTCTGAACATGACACGAGTGAAAACAGAGACTAGAAAGATTCCATGACTTCCTTCAGCGAACGGTGAACTGCAAGGCAGGGGGAGAAAGTCGAGATCAGAGAAACTGCTTGGAAGCAAGACTGCAGAGAAGCAGAGGTCTAGCTGTTACCACGCCAAGTGAGAAAATGAGCTGACGCCTCCTTCTGGGTTTTCACATATAAGTAGCCCAGCTGATTGCTCTCAGATGAGCAACACCTGTGCAGCAGCAACTGAAAGAACACACAAACACAGCCTGCATGCAGCCTGCACACAACCTGCACACAAACCACCGTGGATATGACAAAATGACATCGTTAAAGACTTCACTGTAAATATTCTCTTGTTAGGCCAGAGAGTGAGTCCAAGGTTCCAAGTGCTTTTTGGGACAACTTCTAATGCAGTCTAATGCAATGTTCACACATTCTGGAAAATGTATTTAGGCAGCTAAGCATCATTAAAAAACACATTCAATTAATTCATCATTAAACCAGCGGACTTTATATCTTTTTTTAAAACTATGAGCAAAAACTGCCCCTTCTAGATGGCGGTAACTCCCGTCCTCGATCGCTAGTGCCCTACAACATTTAGATGCGTCCCTGGTTCAACACACCTGACTCAAAAGGCTGAATTGCCTCCTTGCATCAGGATCTCTCCTGGGAGCCAAAATATTGCTTCTGGAGATGGGAAAGGGACTCCTCACCACAACATCTAAACTGACACCTGAAACATCAAATCATCAACTTCGAAGTTTCTCTGGCAGTCATTGTTCACCTGCACTGCTACATTAACATAAAAGACACTTTTATTCACCTAAACCAAGAGTCTCAAACTCCAGGCCTCAGAGCCCATTGTCCTCCTTTCCACGAAAAGCTGTTTTCAAATAATAATTTCATTTGTTTACACAAAAAATATATCCAAAACAACCTGGCCCTCTGGGAGAAAGCAATTGCCTCCAAGGTTGAATCATGAATTAACTAATTAACCACATTCGGTTTCGGTTGTGTTTCCCCAGGCCTGATTACTGACAGACCTTTAGAATTAAG
The DNA here is from genome assembly GCF_021462225.1 of Girardinichthys multiradiatus. Classification (NCBI taxonomy): domain Eukaryota; kingdom Metazoa; phylum Chordata; class Actinopteri; order Cyprinodontiformes; family Goodeidae; genus Girardinichthys; species Girardinichthys multiradiatus. The sequence goes on from NC_061807.1 coordinate 43,070,165, forward strand.
AAATAGCTTAGATAGAATCGGTCTGACAACATCGAGTAAGCTAAACGAAGCACATCATGCCCCAAGCTAAAGAAATTCAAGAACATGGTCACTGACATCTTTAAGTCTAGAAACTGTTATAAACCCGAAGGTTTTAGTTTAGTTCAGCTGAATAAGATCAAATCCATCGACTTTACTCGTTTGTCCTCATAGGGGGGCTGGTGCTCTTTTTCCAGAGGCCATTGGGCGAGAGGCTGGGTCCACCCTGGACAAGGTGCTGGTCCATCACAGGACAACACAGAGACACACAGGATAGACAACCACACACACGTTCACTCATACCCAAGGCCAATTCAGAGAGCCGGTCATGTTGTTGGACCATGGGAGGAATCCGGAGTACCTGGAGAGAACCCAGGCATGCAGCTGGAGAACCTTTCTTATATTCATTAGAATTTCATACGTTTGTCAGTTTTCTCTCTTATTTGTTTTAACAAATAAAATGTGAACTAGTTTTTGTTATTTTTGTCTTTACATTAAGGTTTTACATTAAGGTAGATTTAATAACCTCGCTTCCAGTCTCTAAATGATTTGGCTGGTGGCACAGATTTCATCTGAATTATCAATTAACAACAACAACTTTCAACTGAATTAACCTATTTTAGGGTAAACACGGAATGATTTGATGTGATTTGGTCCAATGCAACAAGACAAAGCAAAGAAATGATTCTATTCAGTTGAATATGCCTAGTTATTTCCCAAATTAAACAACGACCTTTCATAAACAGGTCTTATAAAACCTGACTTTCAATGAACAAAAACTCTAAGGCTTCAATTCTAAAACCTGTCAGGCTGTGATTAAAAAGCAATCAGTAACTCAGTAGTGAACAGAAATATGCATTTTCTATTTCAGAAAAAATAAAACAGATTTAGGTTATAAAAGTTTCCTTTAAAATGTCTTGCTTTATAATTTATTAAACACTAAATGCTCAGGTATCACTTATGAAAGTTAACAGTTCTGACAGTGAGGCAGCTGAGCTGTGCTGAAACCTTTGTTCCTAGGTTCTCCTGAGTCATGGAGGAGGAAATAAAACTAACTGAAAAGCCATGGAAGAGACACTGAAGGTGCTGCTCTCAGTAACACTATACGGCTGGATGTATTTCATCAAGCAGATGGCATATGTAACTATCTTTAAATTACCAGAGTTGTATGAAAGTAGGACAGGAAAAAAAAGTTGCTTACAACATTTGGAGCTCTTCATCCAGAACCAGTCGGAACCTGAGACAGGTCAAGCTGGGTTACAGGCAGACCTCCACATTCACAGCATGTTGCTGTCTCAAGTGTGTTTGTGACGTGATGCATCTACATTTAATCCCTAAAACTATAAACTTTACTGATGCATTCACATGTTGCTGTTGTGGAATTTTCTTATCAAAGTGGGTAGAAGTTGACTCATAACAAGAGAAAATCCGGACTTTGTCTTTATAAGTTTTATTCAAAGGCATTCAGCGTTTGAAGACCCTGACACTGAGGTTAGTCAGTGAAACAGAGCCCCGATCAACATTTACACACAGTATTTATACCAGAACATGACAGTGTTATCTCAACTGCAAAGAGTCTGTGTTTTATGACCCAAACCCTTCTTGAGTTCAAAGGTGACAAGGTTATCTAGGAACAGACCCAACTGCCCTTCCTGACATTGTCCTAAAAGATGAGTCTGAACCATTAAACTTCTGATAATGGCTTTTACAGCTTACTCCCTAACACAGATGTTCACAGAAGTGAGGTAACCCAAAGGTCACACACTTTGGAACACTTAATAAAAGAATTTCCATTACATTGCATATGCGCTTCTGCACACTGAGCCAAGTCACTTAATCTTTACATCCCTAGAACACACTATGCAGGACAAAGGATGTTGTAAGTGGATTTTATCATAAAAAAATGTCCAAACAGCACAGGAGATCTACCTGGTGACTTTTTTTCATGCTTTCTGGCACTGCCCACCTGTTTGACCCCAGTTAGAAGGCTTGTTAAGACCTATGTATAGGTTTACAGTCGCAGTCATTTTACCTGCTTGGTGACGTCACAGGTAAAATGACTCCACACCTTACGTCTCTACACTTTGGCTGAACTTGGCTATGTTTTCATTGTTTAGGCCTCACTGCACAATATACTGTCATAGTCAGATACAATAACTGGGAAGAAGACCTGAAGACTAGCCTAGACTAATATTACTTTAGCTGCTTTGAAAAGACTCAAAGAAAGTCAGGCTGACCAGAAGCAAATGCAACTAGGGAAAACTTAAGACTTTCATCTGGTTTGTTCTACAGTTTAGCTATTCACGCCACCATCTGTCTGCCACTCATCTTCTTCATTATTGTGAGGAAGAATCCCTACACTTTCACTCTCGGAATGGCTCAGGCCCTGGTGACGGCCCTTATGATCTCTTCAAGGTCAGTGAGCCATTTTCCTTTTGCTTTTCACTTTGTTAACTCATATGTGCCACGTCCATTGGTGATGTAAAGTTCGATTACATATCCTCACAATGTGTTTCAGCTCCGCTACGCTGCCAGTCACCTTCCGCTGTGCTGAGGAGAACAACCACATCGACAAGAGGATAACTCGCTTTGTTCTCCCAGTGGGCGCCACCATCAACATGGACGGCACAGCGCTGTATGAGGCAGTGGCTGCCATCTTCATTGCTCAGCTTAACGACTATCCTTTGAATGTGGGCCAGATAGTTACTATCAGGTTGGTCATTTGTTTCCAGCGACATAGGTGATTGTAGAATATACCTTTAGAATGACATAGAAGGAAAATAACTGAAGAAATATTTTGCGCCAAGGAGTTCTACAGTTTGGGGTATTGGATTAAGATGTCACAATGTTTTCAGATATTACAATAAACTATAAGCTCAAAAGGTGTTTTATTTCTTTCCTTTTAGTATAACAGCAACAGTTGCGAGTATTGGAGCAGCAGGAGTCCCCAATGCTGGGCTTGTCACCATGGTGATAGTCTTAACAGCTGTCGGACTACCTGCAAATGATGTCACTCTGATAGTCGCAGTGGATTGGCTTCTGTAAGTTTTGTTTTTCAGCATACATTATCAAAACAAAACGCTGCCTTGTTTTGTTTAGAATAAAATTCTGGGTTTCTTTTTTAAAGTCATAGCAAGTCATTGAGAGGATAAGACACACTTTTACTTTTCTAAACATGGGTTTTCCACTAAGCTAATACTTTCTGTTTTTACTGGCAAACAATTTCTTCAAACAGTGAGGAAAGAGGTTATATTTTTCTTTGCAGATTATTATTTTATAATTGTTGTACAAAACCATAACTTCTCATCTAAAACAAAATTTTAGATAAGAAATTAGAGTACTTAAAAACCTTTGCAGGATTAGGTGCCACACAGGAAATTACACTGTCATTAGCATAGAAGCGAAAGGCTTAGTATGGAATCCTCTTTACTGGATTATTTTAATATAAAGAAAACAATAATAAGCAGTATTGAGTTCCCTGTGGAACGAGCTGCCTGAGCTCCACCAACAAAATCATTTGCAAACTCTTTAAAAAAAACCAGTATCTGTGAAATGTTCAGTTAAAATCCAACAGTGATCAGTATCAAAGGCTTTAGAGAAATCCGAAAACATACAGTATAAAGACTGCCTGTCATCAAGAGCTCGTTATCTTTGATCACCTTCATTGCAATGATAAAAGCTAACTGATGTGGAGAAAGAATTATATATCCTTGCATGCCTTCAATAAGCAGGAATTTAAAATAAAAATGTAATCATACATTTCATGATAGCAAGCATATCATGCATTAAGCAAATATTTAAAACTGAAAATATGAGCAAACCTGGAGATTAACTGTAGCCGGTGTGTTACAGGGATCGCTTCCGTACAATGATCAACGTTCTGGGCGATGCTTATGGAGCTGGGATTGTTCAGAAACTATCCAAGAGGGAATTGGAGAGGATGGATCTGATTTCAGACGTAGATGTTGCTAACCCGTTTGCCCTGGAAGCAACTCTGGACAACGAGGAGTGTGAGAAAAAATCCTACGTCAACGGAGGCTTCACTGTCGATAAGACAGATGCAATTTCCTTTACAGAAACCTCCCAGTTTTAGCTTCCAGGTGGCTCAGAGGAGCAGTAAAAGTGCCACACTTACAGCTGTAAGATGGAAAAACTTTACTTCACCACCATAACATGATTGAGTAGGATCCAACCAGCCCATCCAAGTCTAAACACCAGCCTTCGTTAAGCTTATTTGAACGCGATCACCTTCCATTTTGGACATTGATAACAACTACTAGATTCAAGTGCTTCCTTATTAATCTAAAGCTGTGCCAAGATGTTGAAAAGCCTCATTTGTTTAGATAAGACTGAAATCCTTGTTGCAAGGAGCAGTTTGCCAATGTTTGCACCTGATGATATCCCTATGGAGGGATCTGATGTTTGTGTGCATGTAATTTGAAAAAAACGTTATTGTTTACTCCTTGATTAGGCTAGAAAACTCTAAATATCCCATCATGCACTGCTTGTGTAATAATAATAATAATATGTATATTTGAACTGTGACAAACATATAATAAGATTTATTTTTGCCAAGTTGCATGAAGCAATATGTTGTAATAACTAATCCATGGCTCCAGACTGATTTTCAGTGAGGACATTCTTAAGACGGGTTATGGTTAATGAAGGCTGATGATATTGAAGAACACTGTGAAATTCCATTTTTGTCAAAGTCATCTCATATTTATCTATGTATGGCCAAATAAGGAAGAATATAAAGAAAATTGTATTTATGTGGGAAAATCTTTTGCTGCATTATATATATCTCTACTTCTCAAGCAAGTGTTTAAAGGATTTGTGTTATTGAATCATCTGTGTCTTTTCAAGTGCTTTGTCCTGGTTTGTCAATCATATTTTCACTGTGTTAAACGCTTGTTAAACCCAGGCTGGTTTAACATTTAATTCCGACTGCATCCACCTCCTCCTCACTAGTCTGCAAACAATTCAGCTGAAGATAAGCTCCAAGATGTGAAGAGATAGAGAGCACATTTCATTTCTGTGGATCACAGGCGTTTTCCAAAACCTAGTCAGTATTGTAATATCTGCTGCTTCGCGATTGTCCCTCTGCATCTCGGCGTTAGTGTTTTTATTGCTGCCTCACATCAGAGCTTGTTTTTGTTTTTGTTGGACTTCAGCTTGTGCTGCTTCCCTCTTCTTCTCTGACAGCCGCTTCGTAAGCTTTGATGGATTTGTTTTTTGTAATTTATAGAAATTCTGTCAATAAAGACAGTTTTATGTCTTTAACTGAATAAAAAGTAAACCAGTTAAATGAGCCTAATGGTAACTGTAGCTCTAAAACAACGTTTCAAGGTTGTTGGTTCCTGGGGTGGCCTCCAATGACTCATGATGGTTTTATCAGTCCAGACAACCACAGCTTTCAGTTACTATTTCTGAGTTCCAAGTGGGAAAAATCTAGTGGAACAGAGTTGCAACATGGAAACCATGTCTTACCAACACCAACAGCACTGTATGTCTGCACTGGTATTGATAGTAGTTGGCCCGGTCATTTAACACAACGTAAGCAAATCCTCATCAATTCTCAACATGCAAATGTGGTAACAGGATTTTTGTACACTACAGGTTAGATGGAACATTCAGGTTGTTGTGTTAAAAACAAACGATATACTTCTTTTTACAGTGACTTCGATATGAATATATATGAATATATCTAAGTTTTGAGTTGTGAAAATGCCTTCCTATCTCACAAAATTAGCATATCATTAAAAGGGTCTCTAAACGAGCTATGAACCTAATCATCTGAATCAACGAGTTAACTCTAAACACCTGCAAAAGATTCCTGAGGCCTTTAAAACTCCCAGCCTGGTTCATCACTCAAAACCCCAATCATGGGTAAGACTGCCGACTTGACTGCTGTCCAGAAGGCCACTATTGACACCCTCAAGCAAGAGGGTAAGACACAGAAAGACATTTCTGAACGAATAGGCTGTTCCCAGATTGCTGTATCAAGGCACCTCAGTGGGAAGTCCGTGGGAAGGAAAAAGTGTGGCAGAAAACGCTGCACAACGAGAAGAGGTGACCGGACCCTGAGGAAGATTGTGGAGAAGGGCCGATTCCAGACCTTGGGGGACCTGCGGAAGCAGTGGACTGAGTCTGGAGTAGAAACATCCAGAGCCACCGTGCACAGGTGTGTGCAGGAAATGGGCTACAGGTGCCGCATTCCCCAGGTCAAGCCACTTTTGAACCAGAAACAGCGGCAGAAGCGCCTGACCTGGGCTACAGAGAAGCAGCACTGGACTGTTGCTCAGTGGTCCAAAGTACTTTTTTCAGATGAAAGCAAATTCTGCATGTCATTCGGAAATCAAGGTGCCAGAGTCTGGAGGAAGACTGGGGAGAAGGAAATGCCAAAATGCCAGAAGTCCAGTGTCAAGTACCCACAGTCAGTGATGGTCTGGGGTGCCGTGTCAGCTGCTGGTGTTGGTCCACTGTGTTTTATCAAGGGCAGGGTCAATGCAGCTAGCTATCAGGAGATTTTGGAGCACTTCATGCTTCCATCTGCTGAAAAGCTTTATGGAGATGAAGATTTCATTTTTCAGCACGACCTGGCACCTGCTCACAGTGCCAAAACCACTGGTAAATGGTTTACTGACCATGGTATCACTGTGCTCAATTGGCCTGCCAACTCTCCTGACCTGAACCCCATAGAGAATCTGTGGGATATTGTGAAGAGAACGTTGAGAGACTCAAGACCCAACACTCTGGATGAGCTAAAGGCCGCTATCGAAGCATCCTGGGCCTCCATAAGACCTCAGCAGTGCCACAGGCTGATTGCCTCCATGCCACCCCGCATTGAAGCAGTCATTTTTGCAAAAGGATTCCCGACCAAGTATTGAGTGCATAACTGTACATGATTATTTGAAGGTTGACGTTTTCTGTATTAAAAACACTTTTCTTTTATTGGTCGGATGAAATATGCTAATTTTGTGAGATAGGAATTTTGGGTTTTTATGAGCTGTATGCCAAAATCATCCATATTAAGACAATAAAAGACCTGAAATATTTCAGTTAGTTTGCAATGAATCTAAAATATATGAATGTTAAATTTTCATCATTACATTATGGAAAATAATGAACTTTATCACAATATGCTAATATTTTGAGAAGGACCTGTACACATGTGGAAAGTGGTAGCATGGTAAATGTTTGTGGGAAGGTTCTCCAAGAAATAAAAACTGAAGTAGATCATCAATTTACTGACTGTAGGCTGTCCATTTTTGTTTTAAACAGTAACCTGTGCTCACACAACCAGTACTGATGCAGATGCAACATCCTTAATGAAACATGCTGAGCACTGAAGTGAACTGTAAACTGCACAGAGGATGAGGCAACAATATCTTCAGGTCGGTTTCCCGCTGTATTTTAGGATCTCCATTGGCCAGTGTGAGAATGTATCAAACCTTCATCTTTCTTACATAAGCTGTGTGATACAACTACAGGGGTTGGACAATGAAACTGAAACACCTGTCATTTTAGTGTGGTAGGTTTCAAGGCTAAATTGGACCAGCCTGGTAGCCAGTCTTCATTGATTGCACATTGCACCAGTAAGAGCAGAGTGTGAAGGTTCAATTAGCAGGGTAAGAGCACAGTTTTGCTCAAAATATTGAAATGCACACAACATTATGGGTGACATACCAGAGTTCAAAAGAGGACAAATTGTTGGTGCACGTCTTGCTGGCGCATCTGTGACCAAAACAGCAAGTCTTTGTGATGTATCAAGAGCCACGGTATCCAGGGTAATGTCAGCATACCACCAAGAAGGACGAACCACATCTAACAGGATTAACTGTGGACGCAAGAGGAAGCTGTCTGAAAGGGATGTTCGGGTGCTAACCCAGATTGTGTCCAAAAAACATAAAACCACGACTGTCCAAATCACGGCACAATTTAATGTGCACCACAACTCTCCTGTTTCCACCAGAACTGTCCGTCAGGAGCTGCACAGGGTCAATATACACGGCCGGGCTGCTATAGCCAAACCTTTGGTCACTCATGCCAATGCCAAACATCGGTTTCAATGGTGCAAGGAGCGCAAATCTTGGGCTGTGGACATTGTGAAACATGTATTGTTCTCTGATGAGTCCACCTTTACTGTTTTCTCCACATCCGGGAGAGTTACGGTGTGGAGAAGCCCCAAAGAAGCATACCACCCAGACTGTTGCATGCCCAGAGTGAAGCATGGAGGTGGATCAGTGATGGTTTGGGCTGCCATATCATGGCATTCCCTTGGCCCAATACTTGTGCTAGATGGGCGCGTCACTGCCAAGGACTACCGAACCATTCTTGAGGACCATGTGCATCCAATGGTTCAAACATTGTATCCTGACGGCAGTGCCATGTATCAGGATGACAATGCACCAATTCACACAGCAAGACTGGTGAAAGATTGGTTTGATGAACATGAAAGTGAAGTTGAACATCTCCCATGGCCTGCACAGTCACCAGATCTAAATATTATTGAGCCACTTTGGGGTGTTTTGGAGGAGCGAGTCAGGAAACGTTTTCCTCCACCAGTATCACGTAGTGACCTGGCCACTATCCTGCAAGAAGAATGGCTTAAAATCCCTCTGACCACTGTGCAGGACTTGTATATGTCATTCCCAAGACGAATTGATGCTGTATTGGCTGCAAAAGGAGGCCCTACACCATACTAATAAATTATTGTGGTCTAAAACCAGGTGTTTCAGTTTCATTGTCCAACCCCTGTAAACAGAAGGAAGAGGCAGGAACAGTTCCCCAACAGATCCTAATGTCCCTCAGCTAAAGTTTATTGCTTCACAGTTAGAACTATCAGCTATTTTAGTAATAAGCCACAGTAGCTCACATTGACCACCACTGCCACATACCCAATTTGCTTTTAATGGACTGTGGTTGATTTACCTGAGGACTCCACAATGTCAGCTTGAAAGATTATGAAACTAAGCCTATAATACTGCCTCTGAGCTGTGAGTTTAAGTACAGATGACTTTATTTCAAAATGAAACACATTATTGTGTGTTGCCATTTATCAAACCATAGCTAATGGAATATAGAGGTTGAGGTTGAAGAGTTCATCAAGGAGGCAGTAGTCTTCTTTCCTAAAAATGGTCAAAAGGAAGGAGAAAAGTTTAATGTCAAAGTCAAATCTAGACAAATCTTTTAACCCTTTACTAGCAATTTCCAATCCAATTACAATGATCTGTTGATGCAACCACTCAAGGTACCACTGCTATGTGAGTGCCTGACTATACTCAACTCCCCATGCCTGTTGTTTGTCTGCTGTCTGTAATTTTACGTCAGAAACGAAGGGGCCATGCGGCAATGTATTGCACATCTGATTCATATACATTAGGGCATGTTGTCATGTGTAAAACATGTAATACTGTACTATAGGCTGTGGAATTTTTGTTGTTGATTCCTAACCCTAATTAATCTGTTTTTTCCCAAGAAAGGTGTTTTTTACACTTCACAATGACATTGATGATGAAGGAGAGACTATATGGGCTGCTGCTGCTCTCTGTGTCATGTGACCTGTTCAATGCACTGTGCTTACACGTTTCATACAGGGAAGACCTGTGCAGACAGCAGCTGAAACATTAGCCATTAAAATTTATGACGTTCAAAGCATAATTCCAAGCTAATGAAGCAGGGCAAGTTCTTCCTGTTTATTTTGTTTGGTTGTTTTTTTTTATACACAAATGGAATCACATCAAACACATGAATGAGTCATATCAACAGAGAAAGGTAACATGCAAGTGTTCACCAAGCACTTCAGTAAATTGTTCCTTTAAGAAATGTTATTAGCAAAGCAAGACTTGAGTTTTTTTAAAGCTGAAGCTAGGCACGCTTTAGGTGACGTGTTATAAGAACATTAAATCAGCTTTCTTTATTTAATTAATCCAGTCATGGAGCAGAATATTTAGGATGTTCTACGAACACTACGATTGGAAAAAAATGTCACAGTCAGGAAAAAAACAACAGGGGAGACTGCAGCATCTTGAATGTCATGGCTGTGTGTTTATTACTGATGAAATGTGGTGTGTTATGTTGCTGCACTTGAAACCTACTGAGTTTTTGGGGATTTTTACGCCCTTCATTTTATTGACTGTAAAGAAGTATTAAACTATGATTCTGTATCTGCAAATACTTGAACGGCTTGGATCTTTATTTGGGACAAAAAAAACTTCCTGACCGGAACATACCTACTTTTGAAGATCATCTTACCTGGGTGGACAATGTTAAGTGAAGGTAAAAACTAGTCAAAATCCCCATGTTTTTTAAGACACTTTATGCTAAACCTTACAGCAAGTTTAGCATTTAAAACAAAATAACAAACTAGTATGCATATTATTATTTGTTTGTACAAAAATTGCCTAATCGGAACCATACCATTAGTGTTCTGGTATTTATCTTGAAACATAGGTGATAAAACTCACAGCGACAGAGAAACCCCATCCAAGCTCTTCAGACTCTGGCCAAGTATCAGGGTGGACCTGGAGAAATGGACCTCCTGGCTAAAACTTCATCTACCTCAGACACTGTGGCCCCCTGACAAACAAAGAGCATTTTTTTTTATCTCTGATGTCTTCCCTCTGTGAAGCTGAATGGGTTTCCACAACTATTTTATCCATTATCACTAAACAAGTTGGGATTTAGATATTCCACAAAAGAAGAGGCCAATAGAAAACAAGCAGATCTTTGAGACTGTACTCATTGCGTCTTGGGATAAATATCAGCACCCTGAATAATACACGCATCATTACTTACATAAACAAGTCGACGTAGAGCTTTTGGTGTTGAAAGAAGACCTCGAACATGCTCATGGAGCTCTTCTAATGTTCTGTGAGAACTGGACACAGACAAGCAATAAAACCAACAGTGGTCTAAAGTCACTGACAGTTTATAAAGAACCAGACTGGAGGTACAGCTCCAAAAATTATAATCATAAATTATAATTATAATCAATATTTATTGCCACTTTTATTATAACGTGAAACTTTTTATATACATTACTTTAATATGGAGTAAAATATATTTTACTCCATATTAAAGTAATGTATATAAAAAGCCTATATGTCTTACAGTACTTATAATGAAAACCTCAAATTTAGTGTCTCAGAAAATTAGAATATATGAGATCAATAAAAAGGATTTTTTATCAATAGATTACAACAAAACTGATGACCTGCCAGTTGTCCAACAGGCTGTCATTGACAGCCTCCACAAGGAAGGTAAGCCAAAAAAGGTAATAAAAGAAGCTGCTTTATCCAACCATATTCATCAGAATCAGATTCAGAATCAGAATCAGAAAAGCTTTATTGCCAAGTACGTTTTTGGACATACAAGGAATTTGTTTTGGCGTAGTCGGTGCAATACAATACAAATTAAACTGTATAAATATATATATCTACAATATAATATAAATATATGTGCACAGTTTTAAGTGAGTGAGAGTAAATATAGAGCAGTATAAGATGCAAGAGCAATACAACAGTGCAGGTGATCATTGTGCAAGTATGGCAGTGCAAGTAAAGCAGGAGTCCAAGCTGAGCGTTAATGTAACGCATAGAGTTACAAGTTACGGGTGTCCTGTCAGCAAAAAAAAAAAGGGGGGGGGGGGGGGGGGGGGGGGGGGGGGGGGGAATGTCAGGGTGGTTTCCGGGCTTTGTTAACCAGGCTGGTGGCAGATGGGAAAAAACTGTTCTTGTGGCGTGAGGTTTTGGTCCGGATGGACCGTAGCCTCCTGCCAGAGGGGAGAGTCTCAAAGAGTCTGTGACCGGGGTGGGAGGGATCAGCCAGAATCTTCCCTGCCCGCTTCAGGGTCCTGGAGGTGTACAGTTCCTGGAGCGACAGTAGACTGCAGCCAATCACCTTCTCAGCAGACCGAATGACACGCTGCAGCCTGCCCTTATCCTTGGCTGTAGCAGCGGCGTACCAGATGGTGATGGAGGAGGTGAGGATGGACTCAATGATGGCTGTGTAGAAGTGCACCATCATAGTCTTTGGCAGGTTGAATTTCTTCAGCTGCCGCAGGAAGAACATCCTCTGCTGGGCTTTCTTGATGAGGGAGCTGATGTTTGGCTCCCACTTGAGATCCTGGGAGATGATGGTTCCCAGGAAGCGGAAAGATTCCACAGTGTCAATTGTGGAGTCACAGAGGGTGATGGGGGCAGGTGGGGCTGGGTTCTGCCTGAAGTCCACAACCATCTCTACTGTCTTTAGAGCGTTGAGCTCAAGGTTGTTCTGGCTGCACCAGTCCAACAGATGGTCCACCTCCCATCTGTACGCAGACTCATCACCATCAGAGATGAGTCCGATCAGGGTGGTGTCGTCCGCAAACTTCAGAAGCTTGACAGACTGGTGACTGGAGGTGCAGCTGTTGGTGTACAGGGAGAAGAGCAGAGGAGAGAGAACACAGCCTTGGGTGGAACCGGTGCTGATGGTCAGGGAGTCAGAGATGTGCTTCCCCAGCCTCATGCGCTGCTTCCTGTCAGACAGGAAGTCAGTGATCCACCTGCAGGTGGAGTCGGGCACACTCAGCTGGGAGAGCTTCTCCTGTAGCAGAAACTTCATATGAAGTTGAGTGGAAGGAAAAAGTGTGGTAGGAAAAGTTGCACCAGCAACACGGATAAACACAGCCTTAAGATGATTGTCGAGCAAAATCCAGTCAAGAATTTGGGGCAGCTTCACAAGAAGTGGACTAAGGCTGGAGTCAGTGCATCATGAGCCACTACGCACAAATCAATCCTACACATCGATTCATGTATATAAGCATCTATAAGCATCTCACCCGAGCTAAGGAGAAAAAGATCTGGACTGTTGCTTAGTCGTCCAAAGTCCTCTTTTCAGGTGAAAGTAACATTTGTATTTCAAGGTCCCAGAGTCTGGAAAGGCACAGAATCCACAATGCTTAAAGTCCAGTGTGAGGTTTCCACAGTCAGTAATGTGTGGGTGCCATGTCATCTGCTCGTGTTGGTCCACTGTGCTTTCTGGAGTCCACAGTCAACTTAGCCATCTACCAAGAAATTTTAGAGCATTTAATGCTTCCTTCTACTGACAAGTTGTATGGAGATGCTGATTTCATTTTCCATCAGTACCTGGTACCAGCTCACACTGCCAAAGGTACCAAAAGCTGGTTCAGTGACCATGGTATTTGTCAGTTTTGACCGGTGGAGGCTTAATGTTCAATGGAGAGGCACGGTGATCAAATAAGGTTTGAGGTGGATTTATTGTCGAACTGCAGGTCATGTAGGCTCCAACACCATCTTACACTAAAAGCAACTAACTTCCTTTTAAACCTAGTCTACCCTGAATGACACACAGGTAGAAACCTTGAAAGGAGAGTAATCAGAAAACAAGAAATAAAAAAATATTTACACAAATCCAACATCAATAGTACCCAATAAATATTAACATAAATACACAACATTACAACTAAACAAATATAAAGTCAGTCAAAAGAATACATCAAATTTACCATAACTCTTCCAAGCACTACCCTCCTAATTTCATTGGTTTGTTCCAAGAGCTTTTATGCAGCACCTGGACCATGTCTCTGCCTTTTGCTGCCCTGCCCTGCTCAAGTAAGGTAAAGGTAAGGTAAGTTTATTTATATAGCGCTTTTCAGCAACGAGACACTCAAGGCGTTGTACATACAATTACAATACAATCACAAAGCAAATAAACAGATACAGACACAGAAAAAAAAATCAAATGATAAAATCAAACAACAGGAGATAAACCAGGAACAGGCGAGCTCTTATTCCACTGAACAGATATGTTCTTAAACTTATAAGTTAAACCAGCAGAAGTTTAAGGAAACAAATTGATATCTGAACTGCATTCTCTTCATACAGGGAGGACGGTCGCTCTGCCTCTCAATAATGTGTCGAAAAATGTCTAAACAGAACTGCAATAAAGAACTCAAATAACTCAACTATTTGGTCTGTAACTCAATCATACATCACACAATATCCATAATAACACTTCATGAGGTAATGGAACTCCTGGTCCCCATAACAGTGTTACTCTGCTTGACTAGCCAGCAAACTAGTCTGACCTGAGCCCTATAGAGAATCTGTAGAGTACTGTCAAGAGGAAAATGAGAGCTGAGTGGAAGCAACCTGGGCTTCCACTACTCCTCAGCAGAACCACAGGGTGATCGCTTCCGTGCCACGCCACACTGATGCAGAAATTCATGTAATGGAGCCCCAACCAAGTAGTCCATAGAAATGATCATACTTTTCAGAAGCCTGACATTTCTGTTTAAAATATCCTGTTTATTGATCGTAAGTAATATTCTAATATTCTGATAATGGGTTTGTATTATTTCTAAGCTGTATCATCAAAACTGCAAAAAATAAAGGTGTGAAGTATTTCATTCTATGTTTAATGAATCTATATAATTTGAGTTTACCTTTCTAAAATAAGTAACAAAAAATATTGAACATTTTCCAGACATTCAAATGTTTTGCTGTTGGTAAGAAACAAACCTGCTATGCCGGGCCAGTTCTCTGTAGGATGGCTGTAATGCTGAGGGGACGGGACCATCGTGGCAGTCAGAGGGGTCATGTGCTTCTAAATAGCTAGAATCATACTCAGATGTGCCTCTGACCTGCTGAAGCAAGAACAAAGCATGTAAAATAGGACACAAATCATGTCGCTGAAAAATCAAGCAGCTCTGATAAAAGCTCAGCACTCAGCCGGCGACAGGAGACACTTAACCATACTGCAACATGTTCAGGTTAGACACTGTCTACACTCATCTACACTCCTTCGAGTTCACCGCAGGGAGCGATTTACCCGTGCCACACGCCCAACATCTTGTCCAGCGTTTCTCTTAACCATTCCACACCCAACCAAAGGAACCTGAATTAACCTAAATAAGGCCGAGTCTGAGTCTCAGACTCACTCAAACATACTCGACACTCACCTGAAGATAATGTGAGACAGCACAGAGAGGGTGGTTGTATGTATTCCAGGGGAGTACATTAGGACAGCTCCTGCCTGCTCCTACTTTCTCTTTATTTATATACACTTTCACTGCTCTAACAAGTTCTGGAGTTGATCAGAACTTTGATCTAAGGGTAGCTCAAAGTTTTGCACAATCTGTTAAATACAGTTAGACTCCACCCACTACCTCAGATAAAATGTTCACTGCTCAAAAAAATAAAGGGAACACTCAAATAACACATCCTAAATCTGAATGAATGAAATATTCTCATTGAATACTTTGTTCTGTACAAAGTTGAATGTGCTGACAACAAAATCACACAAAAATCATCAATGGAAATCAAATTTATTAACCAATGGAGGCCTGGATTTGGAGTCACACACAAAATTAAAGTGGAAAAACACACTACAGGTTGATCCAACTTTGATGTAATGTCCTTAAAACAAGTCAAAATGAGGCTCAGTATTGTGTGTGGCCTCCACGTGTCTGTATGACCTCCCTACAACGCCTGGACATGCTCCTGATGAGACGGCAGATGGTCTCCTGAGGGATCTTCTTCCAGACCTGGACTAAAGGATCCGCCAACTCCTGGACAGTAACATGACGTTGGTGGATGGAGCGAGACATGATGTCCCAGATGTGCTCAATCGGATTCAGGTCTGGGGAACGGGCGGGCCAGTCCATAGCTTCAATGTCTTAATCTTGCAGGAACTGCTGACACACTCCAGCCACATGAGGTCTAGCATTGTCCTGCATTAGGAGGAACCCAGGGCCAACCGCACCAGCATATGGTCTCACAAGGGGTCTGAGGATCTCATCCCGGTACCTAATGGCAGTCAGGCTGCCTCTGGTGAGCACACGGAAAGAAATGCCACCCCACACCATTACTGACCCACTGCCAAACCGGTCATGCTGAAGGATGTTGCAAGCAGTAGATCGCTCTCCACTGTGTCTTCAGACTCTGTCACGTCTGTCACATGTGCTCAGTGTGAACCTGCTTTCATCTGTGAAGAGCACAGAGCACCAGTGGCGAATTTGCCAATCCTGGTGTTCTCTGGCAAATGCCAAGTGTCCTGCACGGTGTTGGGCTGTGAGCACAACCCCCATTTGTGGACGTCGGGCCCTCATACCATCCTCATGGAGTCGGTTTCTAACCGTTTGTGCATACACATGCACATTTGTGGCCTGCCGGAGGTCATTTTGCAGGGCTCTGGCAGTGCTCCTCCTGTTCCTCCAAAGGCAGAGGTAACGGTCCTGCTGCTGGATTGTTGCCCTCCTACGGCCTCCTCCACGTCTCCTGGTGTACTGGCCTATCTCCTGGTAGCGCCTCCAGGCTCTGGACACTACGCTGACAGACACAGCAAACCTTCTTGCCACAGCTCGCATTGATGTGCCATCCTGGATGAGCTGCACTACCTGAGCCACTTGTGTGGGTTGTAGAGTCCGTCTCATGCTACCACGAGTGTGAAAGCAACACCAACATTCAAAAGTGACCAAAACATCAGCCAGAAAGCATAGGTACTGAGAAGGTGTCTGTGGTCCCCACCTGCAGAACCACTCCTTTATTGAGTGTGTCTTGCTAATTGCCAAAGATTTCCCCCTGTTGTCTATTCCATTTAAACAAGAGCTGTGAAATTGATTGTCAATCAGTGTTGCTTCCTAAATGGACAGTTTGATTCCACAGAAGTTTGATTTACTTGGAGTTATATTGTGTTGTTTAAGTGTTCCCTTTATTTTTTTGAGGAATGTATTATGTTACCACTTACATTCTTGACATCTGGAGACCACCATGAAACAATGGGGTTCCATGTGTTTAACTGTCCATCCTCACCAATAGTTTTAGGTCTTCCCTGGCTTCATCTACACCATCCTCATCTAAAGTGGGAAACTGGAAGTATCATCGAGTTTAAACTGCCACACACAGTGTCTATTCACGGCTCCCCCCACCAGCCGAGCCAAAGAAGTTCATTTAACCTGAGAGCCAAATGTTTACAGTTTTGCACCTGTATTTTCTAAAATCAATGCATAGTCCTTGCCTCCCCACAGGCCACATGACTGCTATATTGACTAGCTGCCTGATGCCCCCTTGCCCTAAAACCATCATTACAACCTGCACAACCTGTTAGAGAAATTATGGAGAAGCTACATCAAGGTGTTCATGGCGCCAGGCATCATTTGAACCTCCTCTTTTTCAGTAGGTGCTGGATTCTTCTTTGTCAGCAAGAAAGATGGCTCACTAAGGTTCTGCTTCCATTATAGAGGTTTGAACTGTACCCATTATCCCCTCTCAAAGCCACATTCTATGCCACATTCTCTACCTTATCTAAAGCAACTATTCTTATTAAATTAGATCTTAGAAATCCCTACCACTTAGCTTGCATAAAAAAGGGAATTAATTTAAAACTGCATTTAAGATTCAATTACAGCATTTCGATTATCTGGTCATGCCCCTTGACCTTACAAATGCCTCATTAGTGTTTCAAGCCTTCGTTAATGAGGTGTTAAAAGACTTTCTGAACCGTTTTGGAGTAGTCTACTTCGATAAAATTTTTATTTCTTAAACAAAATCTTCTGACCATGAACATCATTTGTGACAAGATTACAACCAGTTTGACTGCGCTTGTGATGAGTTTGTGCATGTGTTTACCCAGACTTTTGCTCAGGATACAGATCAGACTACAGTGGCTTGTCACTTTTGGGTGCTAAAACAGAAGAATAGGCCAGTTGCTGATTTCTCGATTGATGTTCATACTTTAGCAGCAGCATCTAACTGGAACACTGGTGCCCTAAAATCAGCATTTTTTCAAGCTTTAGAAGAGCCGCTAAAAGATGAGCTAGCTTAAATCGATGAACCAAGATACCTTAATGACGTAATTGCTTTAGCAACAAGAGGAGATAACCGCATGAGAGAAAGAAGAAGATCACGAACTGGGCAAGCTGTTGTGAGACCACAGGTCCCCTTACAAGAACCTCTGCCTCTGCCTAAATCAAGTCCATCCCTTCTAGAACCTGTATCTATGCAATTAGGGAGAACGCGCCTGACCCCAGAAGAACGGCGGCATCGCAAGGAATCAAATCAATGTCTCTATTGTGGTTCACCGGACCACTTTATTGCTACCTGTCCCATCTGGCCAAGAGAGAGAGTCCGCCATCTGTAGAGGGTGGATGGATGGACCAACCACAACTCCATAAAACTCCTCGATTTACCTTGCCTGCCAGTCTGTTTTTTAATCAGGACCATTTCAGTCTCTCGGCTCTCATAGATTCAGGATGCGAACAGGATCTGATCGATCAACACCTAGTTGAACAAACCAAAATTGAAACCAAGCCCTCTCCAAGTACTAGCCCTTGATGGAAAAACCATCCAAAGAATCACCCACATTACGTTTTTCCTATCTCACAAAGTTCTCTGATGTTGGGTTTCCCATGGCTGCAGCATCACAACCCCCATCTGAACTGGGCTGAGAGTAGAATTGAATCTTGGTCTACTAAATGCCTATCTTCTTGTCTCCAGTCTGCAGTTTCTCCACACCCACCTTTAGAAGGGGCTGAAGAAACCGAACCCCTTGATTTATCTCAAGTCCCTGAGGATTATCTCGACTTAAAACAAGTATTCAGCAAGTCCAAAGCCCTATCTCTTCCACCTCACCGTCCTTATGACTGTGCCATTGAGCTGCTTCCTGGAGCCCCACTTTCTTCAAGTAATCTATATAACATATCCCATCCAGAACGTCAGTCCATGGAGAAGTATATCTCAGAGTCCCTTGCAGATGAAATTACCCTTCCATCATCATCACCCTTAGGCGCTGGGTTTTTCTTTGTGGGGAAGAAGGATGGAACGCTCCGCCACTGTATAGATTATAGAGGTTTGAATCAGATCACTGTCAAAAACAAGTATCCTCTCCCATTGTAGACTTTTGAACCTGTACAGGGCTCCAAAACGTTCTCCAGAGTTGACCTCCGAAACGCCTACCATCCTGTACGAATTCATCAAGGAGATGAGTGGAAGACTGCGTTCAAAACACCTCTTGGTCATTTCGAGTATCTAGTCATGCCTTTTGGTCTCAGTAATGCCTCAGCAGTTTGCCAGGCCCTAGCTAATGATGTCCTTCGGGACTTCCTAAATGTTTTTGTCTTCGTGTACCTGGATGATATTCTGATTTATTCTAAGACCTTTTCTGAACACCGTAATCATGTCAGATTAGTCCTCCAAAGACTGTTAGAGAACAGACTTTATGTGAAAGCAGAAAAATGCGAGTTTCATCAACCCTCTGTGACATTATTGCGCTACATTCTAGAGGGTGGGCAGGTTCGCTCGGACCCAGAGAAAATTAAAGCAGTGCTTGACTAGCCAGTACCGGACTATGGTAAGCAGCTCCGTTTTCTTGGCTTCGTCAACTTTTATAGATGTTTCACAAGAAACTTCAGTCAAGTGGCTGCCCCTCTAACCGCCCTAACTTCAACCAAGATCTAATTTCAAGTGGTCACCTGAAGGAGAAGCTGCATTGAATGATCTCAAGAAAAGGTTTGCTGAAGCGCCCATCCTCGTTCACCCTGACCTAACTAAACAATTTACCTTGGAGGTTGATGCGTCGGACACAGGCGTGAGAGCTGTGCTTTCACAGTGTTCAGAACCAGATGGGAAACTTCACCTTTGTGCTTTCTTCTCACGCAGGTTGTCAAATACTGAATGAAATTATGATGTGGAAGACCGAGAACTTCTAGCAATCATACTTGCCTTGGAGAAGTGCTATCACTGGCTGGAGGGCGCAGAACATGCAGTGCTGGTATGGACTGATCATAAAAATCTCTCATATTTGCAGTCTGCCAAGCGTCTAAACTCTCACCAGTCCCGCTGGTCACTATTCTTTTCCCGGTTTAACCTGTCCATATCCTACAGACCTGGCAATAAGAACCTCAAACCAGATGCATTATCCCGACCGTTATACCAAGATGACTCAGATAAAGAACCTGGTCTCATCTTACTGCCCAGTTGTACAGTGGGTACTCTCACCTGGGAAATTGAAGATATAATCGCTCAAGCACAACAATCAGAACCTAATCCCGGAACAGGACCCACCAACCGCACGTATGTACCCACTGCTGTCCGATTTCGTTTAATCCACTGGTTTAATGTCTCCAAGTTTTCAGCTCATCCTGGTTCCAGCCATACAGTTGCCCTCATCTCCCGAAGGTTCTGGTGGACATCACTACACAAAGATGTCAAGGAATATGTTAAAGCTTGTGCTACATGCGCCAGAAACAAACCATCCAATCAAACACCATCAGGTTACTTCCAGCCATTAAGCATCCCCAAATGTCCCTGGTCCCATATTGCCCTGGACTTCGTCACTGGCCTGCCCAATTCTCAAGGTATGACCACCATCCTAACCATAATCAACACCTTGATTTAAAAGAACTCAGGGTTTCAGCCTTTTTGCAGATTTCTTGAAGTTTGTTTCAGATTAGTGGAGTATAAGAACTGAATGATGTTTCTATATGCTTGGTTCTGATTCTCGGGATTCACAGTAGGCTTGAACTAGACCTGAGTGGTCTGGAAGGTTGATATAACAGCAATAAGTCATTAATTGAAGTACTAAGCCATTCAATGATCTATACACCAACAGAAGTATTTTCTCTGAGGTACAGGGAGCCACTGCTGTGATGTGCTCCACTTTCTTAGTTTTATTGAGGACCCGGGCAACAGCGTTCTGGATCAGCTGCAGCTGTTCAGGTCTGAGTCCATCACTAGACCCAGATTTTGGTCCAAAAACGGTTTTGGTTTTACTCAACTGAAGAAAATTATGGCACAAGCACTAATTTGTTCTATGTATCTGTTAAGAAGGATTTTAACAGTTTTTCAATAACCTTACTTCTGAAGGGGAGATTTGAGATGGGCCTGTAATTTTGCAATACCAACAGATTGTTCTGTTTCAATAGTGGTTTGATAATCGCTGTTTTTAAGGCTTGGTGGAAAACAACTAACAATAGGGATAAGTTCATTTTTTTGAATCATACAGATGCTATAAAATCTGTGGGTAAAATATTGAGACAGCAAGAGGAAGAGCTTAGTTGATTTATAGTTTCTTATAAGCTACTTTAGTTGGTTTGGTAGGATTGTTTCATTTTGTCCAAATTTGTTTTGATTGGACGCAACATTGGTACTGGATTGATATTGATGCAGGCTAGGAGCATTTCTCCACAGAGATTTCTTCTTACAAAAGACAGCCTTCACTTTAATGCAAGCAATGAAATCAATGATGTCTGAAATTTTAGAATAGACGTTATGTACCAGTCAAACGAAAGTCTTTAAGTGTATCACATAGTTATTTTGCCCCTCTGTCTAACGGTGTGTTCCGACCGAACGTGAATGATGCGACAGGAACGACTGATTTACATTGTCAACATAGACGTTAAGGTCTCCCACAATGATTAAGCAATTGTAATCACACGCACCATAGAGAGAAAATCACTGAAATCACTGAAGAAGTTTGATTTGGGTTTCAGAGACTTCTTAACTTTCATAAACAGGGCTCGAGCAGGACCCTTTACCTGGACAGCCAGATATTCAAAAAAGTCAGGGAGCTTTTGGCAGTTAAGCTGGTTATGAAGAAGTGGCGCCACTGGCTTGAGGGAACAAAGCACCCATTCATCGTGTGGATAGACCACAAAAACCTGTTATACATCCAAACAGCCAAAAGACTGAATCCACGGTAACCCAGATGAGCCCTATTCTTTGATAAATTCGACTTTGTCCTCATTTAACATCTAGGTTTGAGTAATGTCAAGCCTTATTCACTCTCTCATCAACACTGAATAGACAGGGAATCCCAGAACCTTGAACCTAATATGTCTCAATCTATTATTATTGCTATTGTTATATCGGAAATAGAATCTATAGTTAAGAAAGCTCAGAGCCAGCTACTGTTCCTGCTTACCATCTGTTTGTTGTTAAATCCGTCCACCCACAGGTTGTTCATTTGGGTCACGCCACACATCTTACCTGTCATCCTGGGTTTAATAGAACACTGGCCTTTCTAAACCACCATGTCTGATAAAGTTAAGTCCTATATTCTGGCTGCCCAGGGTGTGGCCGATCCAAAGTGCTTTCCAAACCCTCAGCTGGACATCTGCAGCCACTACCTATCTCATTACATCCCTGGTCTCACAATGGATTAGATTTCTTCACTGGTTTTGCTGTTTCCCAAAGTAACTTATCAATACTTGCCAAAGTTAAAAGATTCTCCAAGGCAGCACGTTACATTACCAAGCTACCCTCTGCCAGACAGACAGCAGACCTTCTTGTGCAACATGTGTCCTGCCTACATGGTATCCCTGCTACTATAGGAGAGAGAAGATGCTTACACCCTTTAATCAAACTCATTTGACAGGGGACCTTTGACCTTTAAGGGGGGTTATGGGTGACTGAGAACAGATGGCAATAGGTGGTGGGGGGCATGAGCAAGAAGTCTCACTGACTGTGCTGATTGAATGTCTTCATTACGGATGAACCCTTGGATGGTTCAAGACCTCCCAACAGGTCTCACCAGTATGGTAAAAGTACTAGATCATAGATGTTTAATCCTTAAAGTTAAAAACCTCTATGAGCATGCTTAGAGATTATGCCTTGCTTAGGATTTCTAAGGGATCACACAAGTTCAGGCTGGAGGTAGGACAACATTTATGTTTTTATTAACAGGTTAAGTTGCAAAAAGTGGGAAGGATCTTGTTGGAAGTTCATCTTTGGTTGTAAACAAAACATGTTTTTATTACACCTACGCAAACCCTAAGATAGGTTTAGAGTTAGAGAGTTTTCTGTGTGGTTATTAACAGGCTAAATTAAGCAAAAGTCATGCCTTCCACTTTTATAAATAATTAATCTACTAAACAAATCTTTCACCTAAACCGCATAACCACCTTTTCATCCTAATACAGGAAACAATTGATTGACATAAACAATATGTGGTGTCATCAACTCTAAAGGAATTAAGTATAAAAGAGTTGTTGACTTGTTGTTTAAGAAAAAGACAAGAAATTATGAAATTGATGATGTTCACTTTTACCTTATTTTGAGACCTGTTGGGAGGTCTTGAATCTTTATAGGCCAAAGGTCATGTTACAATTGTTCCATCTGACCTTACTCAAAACCTACAGGATTTTTTAGAAGTTCATAAATCATGACCAATTGCGTTTAACTGACGGGAAAACGTTCAAGATGTGGCAAACTCACTAGATGTATCTCACTCACTAAAAGCCAAAATATTTATTGTCCCAGAATGTATACAAGCCTCGTCTATTACTTCAAAACCCATGGTTTTGATGATCTTCTCTTGATCTAACGATGAACATAAGGCAAACAACTGTTGTACTCAGAAAGCATTAAAATAAAGACTAGGCTACTGTTTACTACAAAACAATACCCTCTGTTTATCGCAAACATCCTTTTATGGCCTAGAGAAGATGAGTTGGGTGGAGGCCTTATTTAACTCACCCATCAAAAACACTGGTGTACACAGAAAAAAAATTTTTCACCACACTAACCCATACCTCTATGATACTCAAATGTTGACAGCTTTCCTCTAAAAACTCCCTTGACCTAAAATCACCCACTTTATTATTCTCATGCTCTCAATAGATACTCTTCTCAAAAACCTCTGAATTAACACTACACATGTCCCTCCCGCCCCTCCCACCTAACCCTACCAGTTCACAAACCTCTGACTCGACACTTTGGGTCTGGAGAAGCAAAGGGAAGAGGGGGGTGGAAGAGCAATAATTGCTGTTTTTCAGTTACTGAGCCTTTTTCCAGCACATTTGTTTTCCTGTTTTAAACATCCCTACAAGTGGTTGCTGCAGATTGTCTCTTTGGATTACTCCAGGTATATTTGCATGAATGGTTTAGCAGAGGTGGGCCTTGGAGTTGAGTTATTTTTTATGTTGATGCAGGAATGGAAGATTCTGTTTGTTCTGCCTCAGTAGGGAAGCACAGTCTTGATTTACTCTTTGTCTTCATATTTTTACATTAACTTAAACTGGCTCATGGTTTTGTAATTTCGACCCTTGCATAAAGCAAAATGAACTTATGATTCTGTCAAGTTAGATCCGCATAGTTCATTTTATCAGGATATCATGTGACAGGCCACGACTAAGTTGAGCGTAACAGAAAAAAGGAAAGGTTGTTTTTTCAGGCGTATGAACCTCTGAAAAGTGTGGCATGAATTAAATTCGGCCTCCTTTATTCTGATATGCAACAATAAAATCCAATCCAGCTAATTGCTTTCAGAACTTCTCTAATTACTAAATAGAGTCCCCCTGCGTATAATGTAAACTATAATTCCAGCATTTTAATGGAGGACTCTGAGATTTGTTGGAGAATATTAATAAACAAATAGCAGCATAAAGAACACAGCAGACAGGTTAGGGTGAAAGTTATGGAAAAGCTTATCTGCATTGATCATCCACCTCTTCTACCTCACTTTATCCTTCCCCTCAACTTTTCATTGATAAGCCTGAGCCTCCCTTGTCCAGGCTTCTAAGAAAATGCAGAAATGCAAATTCCACCGTTCCCCGACTCAACAATACAATGTTGGACAAAAAGTTTAGCTAAGTGCTACAGATCTCCTTTTATAAGTGGAATCTAGAAAAACGATCTCCATATTTTATAGGTCTATATATAATCAAAGCTATTATTAAAGGTCATGGCAGATGGTCGTTCACACTGAGCCAGGTACTGCTGGATGTTTTTCCTACATGCATGCTCAGAATGAGGAATTGCTGCAAAGTCAGTGACACAATGCAAGCAACTGCCCATTGTTGCTACATGCTCATCCAGGAGGAGTAAATGATGCCAGTCAATGACTCTATGCAACTGAATAAACTGATTTGAGTTGAGGCCCTGTGCTGTTCATCTCAGGTTACCTCCATCTCTCAGGATATACCCTAAGTTCCATGTTTCCCAGATCAGACTAGTTAAATCAAGCCCACTGTGCCCATCCTCTCCGCCCACGATGGTTGAACAGCGACCAGCATTCTCTTTGCGCTGTCTACTGGATATTTGTCGTTGAGGACATGGATTCCAGTACCTAAACTGGGAGGGATAAGGATCTATGGAACATGGGTGGGTTTATTGTGTGTTTCACGTCGCTGGATCTTGGACCCCGGCCTGGTCTGTGACTTTCACCAGCAGGTGAAAGCAGGTTCCAACAGTAAGTTGTTGTGCGCCAGGAAGCACTCAAAAAGCAGGGGGTACTGTCATAAGGTTGTCATCTGCCTAGGAAGTATATCATCCTTTCCGCCTTCATCATTTAATTACAAAACAAGTGCCTGGTGGGCTGGAAATCTGTGCAGCTGAGTCTAATCTTCCACCGCCTATGAGAGCCCCAGCTCTATAGCAACTTCTCCCCAGATCTTCAGACTAAGTTCCACAATTAGTTAGAGATAATATTTTTAAATATTAAGAAGGGAATTTCTGTAACACTTGTTTATCCGTTTACAAATCCTTGCCACCTGAAAACTCCTGGTCTCTGGTGCAGCATTTTTCTCAGTAGCTTCTCTCAACACTCAGGACACTGAACAATAAAAAACCTCAAGAGCCATGGTTCCCATTTAAGCAACCCCAATTTCCCTCCGTCACAAGATTTGTAATAAAACAGTTAAACTCCCTCTGAGTCTTGGTCTGTTTTTGGGTCTTTTGGTCCTGCTCTTTACATAAATGTTACAGTTATTCTGGAGGAAGGATTATTGTTACACACTAAAAACTGCTGCATCAATTCTTTGGTAAAACAGAAGCTGGTAGCTTTAACCAAAAACTGTTGAGTCGCATAAGAATTTAAAAAAGAACCTTGTTCTTCTTCACAGACCTCCACAAGCTGATCAAACTCCATTAAACCTCTTAAACAAGATGTAATAATAAATGTGACTGTATAACTGTTCATATCAGAGGGTGGTGGTAATGACTTTACCTCACACTACAAAATGAGTTTGTAAAAGTCTCATTAGCAGTAAGGTTGTTGATTTTTTTCCCCCCTTTTGATCATTTCTAATTTGGAACTAACGTAAAAATGACCATTCAGACCTGCATAGTAATGTCAATGTTCGCAAAACTGCTGCAGTAGGAAGATGGTATTGGGTTTAAATCTTGGCAGGGTAATGTCTGTGGAGTTTGCCTGTTCTTTGGTATTTCTAAATTGCTCTTAGGAATGAGTTAATGCGGGGAAGTATAGTTATACATCTTTATGTTGCTGGGTGATGAATTGATGACCTGTTCCGTGTGTACCCTGCCTCTTGCCAACTGATAGCTTGAGGGAGACACCAGCCCTCCTACCTTCCTGCAAGGAAAAAGCTGGAATAGAAAATATATAGATGGAGAAAAAATTTATTTCAATCCAAATGTTACTGATTTAGTAATGCATTTCAGGGGTTATTATTTTCAACTCCCTACCTGAGACTCTTTACATTAATCAGGAGCAGCTCGGTGATATGAAGAGTGTTTAATAAAAATAAAAATGCTAATTTAAAAAAAGGCTAAACTTACTGCATGAGACCAGCGGCTAAAGACAAGAAGCATCAGCAAAGTGCAGGCATGGACATGGGCAGACAAGGCATGAACAGAAACGGTGGGGATCTGGCAGGGAGGCAGAGACTGGAGACAGCATAAATAGTGAGACAGGGAGACTAATAGGTATGGCACTGGTGGACTGAAGGAGCTAGATTGCATAGTGGCCGTGTCATACTGGGACAAATCTATCAGAGAATACTAACAGAAATGACTCAAAGTATAAAGAACACAAGAATAAAATAGAAAGCTAAATGCAAAGAATGCACTAACATGAAAAACACCCTAACAAATATGAGCTTAAAGCAGTGGTTATATGGCAAACCCAAATAACAAAAATAACAGAATATGGCAAGACCTGTTAGAAGATTACAAGGAAAATGCAAAAAAATACACAACCAAAAACTACAACCTAACACCTCAGAAACGTGACATATTGTCATAATGATTTGGTTGAAAACCTAACCCAGTATGCTAAATCAGACCCATAACCCAAACTTGTTCATTTAAATCAACCTAAGGCTGGATCGGTTCATATTGTAGACTCTAGGACTGATCAGTCAGCCATATTATACTATTCAGTCTAATGTTAAGGGTGAGCAAAACAAAAACTCAATGAGCAAATTCCAAAAGACGGGGCTCCACAAAGGGCTTGACCTGAGAAACATGGAACGTGGGGTGAATCCTCATGGAGTTGGGTAATCTCAGTCGTACAGCGACAGGGTAGATGATCTTGGAGATTGGGAAAAGTCCAACAAATCAGGGTGCTAATTTCCGGGATTCTACCCTTAATGGGAGGTCCTTGGCAGAGAGCCAAACCTTCTGCCCCACCTGGTACTTAGGGGCAGGGATCCATCTCCGGTTGGCCGTTCTTGACTGAACCAGTGACATTCTGATCATCGATCTCCTGGCCTTTCTCCATATTCTTTGGCACCTTAGGGCAGCCGCTTGGGCGGATGAAACATTAGCTTCTCTCTCCTGAACTGAAAACATGGGTGGCTGGAAACCAAACACAACATGAAAAGGGGACAAACCAGTGGCACTTGATTGCATACAGTTCATGGCGTATTCAATACAGGGGACATTTTGTGACAACTTGGTAGGGTCAGACTCACATAAGATACGAAGTTTGGTTTCATCTTCTTGGTTGGCTCTCTTGGTTTGGCCATCAGACTGAGGATGAAACCCTGAGGAAAGACTAACAGAAATTCCCAACAAAGAACAAAACTCCTTCCAGAAACGTGACACAAATTGGGGTCCTCTATCGGAAACAATGTCATTTGGAATTCCATGGAGCCTGAAAACTTCTCGGGTCAATATCTCACCCATCTCCTTAGCAGATGGAAGCTTCTCCAAGGGCACCAGATGAACCATTTTTGAAAATCTGTCAATTATGGTTAGTAGTACAGTGACCATTAGAAACCGGTAGACCTGTCACAAAATCCATCGCAATATGTGACCATGGGCGAGGGGGAATTGGCAAAGGGTGCAACAACCCCGCAGGGGGGGCGACGAGAAGGCTTGGCTCGACAACATTGAGTGCATTCAGCAACAAAGTCTTTGACATCCTGGACCAGCGATGGCCACCAAAACTGAGTTCGAACTGTCTGAATGGTTCTGCTGATTCCTGGATGACAAACTAAACGAGAGCAATGACAAGACTCCAGTACCTTAGGCACAAGGCGTTCAGGGACAAAACAGCAGTCAGGTGGACATGATGGTGGGATAGGCAGATCTCTAATGGCTTCCTGGACCTCCCTTTCCACCTTCACTCGGGACACAGACAACCTGACGGTTTCAGGAAGGATAAGCTCCTCTTCACCCGCTGACTGAGATTCTTCAGGCTCTTGAATCCGGGATAGGGCGTCAGGTTTACCATTTTTGCTCCCTGGCCTGTAAGATAGGGAGAAATTAAAACGACCAAAAAACAAAGCCCACCTAGCCAGTCTGGGGTTTAGCCGTTTTGCTGATTTCAGGTACTCCAAGTTCTTATGGTCAGTCCACACCATAAACGGCTCCTTAGTCCCCTCCAGCCAATGTCTCCACTCTGTCAACACCAACTTAACAGCCAATAACTCTCTGTCTCCCACATCGTAATTCCGCTCAGCCTGTGACAGAGTCCTTGAAAAGAAGGCACATGGGTGAACACGATCATCCTCACCTCTTTGGCTTAATACAGCTCCGACCCCAGTGCTTGAGGCATCCACCTCCACGATAATCTGTCTCTCTGGGTTAGGAGACCGTAACACTGGAGCTGACGTGAAGAGTTCCTTTAACCTATTGAAGGCCTTCTCTGCATCCTTATTCCACACAAATTTCACCTTGGAAGAGGTAAGAGCGTTTAGGGGAGTAGCAACCAGGCTGTAATTTCTAATAAACCTCCTATAGAAGTTAGCGAAGCCCAGAAATCTTTGAAGCTGCTTGCGATCAGTTGGAACAGGCCATTCCAATACGGCCTTAACTTTGGAGGGGTTGACAAGAACTTGATCTGGGGAAGTGATGAAGCCCAAAAAGGAAGTGGTAGTTATGTGGAACTCACATTTCTCTGCCTTGACGAACAACTGGTTTTGGAGAAGACGCAGGAGAACAGCTCTGACATGTTTTCTGTGGGTTTCTTGAGAATAAATCAGTATGTCATCAAGATAAACACATACGAATTGACCCACCATGTCTCTTAGAATGTCATTGACCAATGACTGAAAAACTGCAGGAGCGTTAGTAAGTCCAAATGGCATGACCTTGTATTCATAATGGCCCGTTGGCGTGTTGAAAGCCGTTTTCCACTCATCTCCTTCTCTGATTCGGACCAGATGATATGCATTCCTTAGATCCAGCTTAGAAAATATCTTGGCTCCCTGGATCTGATCAAAAGCTGTGTTCATGAGTGGTAAGGGATATCTATTTTTAACTGTTATCTCATTAAGGCCTCTATAATCAATGCATGGTCTCAATGAACCATCCTTCTTCCCAACAAAAAAGAAACCAGCACCTGCAGGAGAGGAAGAGGGTTGAATGTGCCCTGCCTTTAATGCCTCATCAACATAACTCTTCATGGCCCTGTGCTCTGGACCAGACAATGAATAGGTTCTGCCTTTAGGGGGTGATGTGCCAGGAAGCAAATCAATAGCACAATCATAAGGTCTATGGGGTGGCAGAGCTGTGGCCTTGATTTTATTAAAAACTTTAAATCATGGTATTCTTGCGGTACCTTGGATAAATCCGGATAGGTTTCCTCAACCTCATTCTCCACACTGACCTCCGTAGCAGCAGACAAAAGACAGTCAGCGGAACATGACTCAGACCAACCCAGAACTTCTTTTTTCTTCCAGTCGATGTGAGGGTTGTGTTTCTGCAACCAGGGGGCCCCTAGGACTACAGGACGTTCGGGTGAATTAATGACCATGAAAGTTACTTTTTCTTGACGATTACCTCCAACTGTTAAGGTAATCTCCTCCATCCTGAGATGTGAATTGTTCATGCTGTGACCATCCAAAGCTAGCACATTTCTTGTGTCAGCTGACGGATAAGTTTTACGCCGTTCTTATTTGCAAATGTTTCGTCCATGAATTCAGTATCTGCTCCTGAATCAATAAACACGGCCCCCTGGAGAGACAAAGAAGAGGTTTGAAAATGGGCAGGAAACAAGAAGGAGGAGGCAGATAGTTGACTTCAGCTCAGTAGAGACCTCGCTTCCTCTACTGAGCCTGTCCTTTTAGTGGACACCTGAGTGCTAAATGTCCCTTCTCTCCACAATAAAAACAGAGCTTGAATCTTCTCTGACGATCTTTCTCCTCAGGGGTAATCTTGGTTCTGCCCAATTTCATGGGGTCACAATTATCATTTTCCTCAGTGAGAGGTGACCGACTCCTTCTCTCATACCTGAGTTAATGATGAGCGACCCTTCTCATGGCGCTTCTCCTTCCTTCTTTCTGCCAGCCAAATATCAATGCGAGCAGCCAAATCCTCGAGTTGTTTCAGGGAAGAAGGATAGTCACGGGTCGCTAGCTCATCCTTGATGTCTTCGTTTATTCCTTTCATGAATGCATCCATTTGTGCTGCCTCATTCCAACGGCTCCCTGCAGCCAACAAATGAAAGTCAATTATATAGGTCGAGACAGGCTGATCACCCTGTTTGAGGGACAATAATCCTCTTGCGGCCTCACGACTTGGAATGACCGGGTCAAAAACTCGAATGAGTTCCTTGGAAAAAGTTTCATAAAGATCACAAGATGCAGACCTGTTATGCCATTCAGCAGTTCCCCACTGTTTTGCCTTTCCTGCCAGCAGAGATATAACAAACGCCACCTTGGAACGTTCAGTGGGAAAGGATGACGGCTGAAGCTCAAAATGAATTTATTTAGTTAGAAAAGCTCGACATTGGTCTGAGTCTCCCCTGAACATCTCAGGCGGAGAGAGGCGTGGCTCCCTTACTTCTGCTGTAGTCCGTGTTACTTGGGCGTGGTTTCTTTGTGACGGTGGCGGCTTGACGACAAGATTGCCAGAACGTAATGTGGAAATTATTTCCTCCATGCCAGAACCCAACCAGGAAAGGGTCTCATCAACGTGGGTACGCCACAGTTGTGCTGGCGATGGGTCAATGTTTGGCCAGATTTTTCTGCTATGAATCAGAAAAAGGCGGACCCAAGATTCAGCCAGACACAGTACTGAAAGTTTAAAAGGTTTATTCAGCCACAGGAAAACATCACACAGGTAACACTCCTCACAGCTTCCAGGAATCACTGAGGCAGAAAGAGGGATTAGTGACTTGTAGTCTCTCCAGATTTTGCAGGGATCAGAAAAGCCACTAACCTGCTTTTGTCTTGAGTGGAACTTGAAACCCAGAAGGGATACCTCAGTGGGCGGCAGGCGGTGATCTCCACAGCACACGTAAGAAGTGACTCCAGGCTGAATAATCTGAGGGCTAGGCTGGCTCAATAATCCAAGGACAGAAACAGGGTCAACGATTGGAACAAGAGGCGTCAGGCAAGGGGCAGGCAGAGGCATAAACCAGATGCAGGAAACCAGGTCAACAACCAAAATCCAAATAGTCCGACAGGGAGCAGGCAGAGGCATAAATCCAAAAGGCAAGGCAAGGTCAAGAACAATGATCAGACAGGAAGGAACGCTGGATATCTACTAACACAATGGCTTTCAAAAATCTGGCACCGTCTGCTTGTCAGAGTCAGTATATATCAGGGAAGACACAGGTGCTTGGCATTCCACAGATTGCACTACACTGCAGCAGCCACCAGGTGCATCTAATCTGCTGATTGCAGCCAGGGAGACAGGGTAGAGCAGACGTGCCAGAATCATAACAGTTGCAGATAACTGATTAGGTCTACAAGGCTGTATAACTATAATTTTGATAATAGCTTGAAGGGTCCGCTATCTGGTTGTAAAGTGTGATTAGCATCAGCAACAACAGTCGTACACAAGAGTTTCTACCTGTAGAGGAAGAGCTGGTCATAGGTAAAGAGAGGCTGGTAAACAGTGCAGAGTGTTTGGGTGAGGCTGACCCGCCTGCTGCTGGCCAAGAGGACGGCATCTGGGACAATCAGGACACAGAGATAATGACACCAACTGATAATCCAGGATAAAAGGGTGACAGCTGATAACATTAAACATGCAATCAGATGTTTATCAGTTGCCCATTATAATGCTACATTATCCTGTAGGTCCCTTAGAGAACAAGGGGCACAACAAAAGAGAAGAAAGAAGGGAGTTCATCTGAAAAGAAAGTACAAATGAAAACAGATAGTTAAAGGTTTTACTGCTAGAACTTTACTTGCTATGATCGAAAGCTTAGGATGTTAGCAAAAAGGGTTACACATTTTTTTCTTTGCCTTCTTATATTTGCAATTGTTACCTCAAAAGAATAATGAGCATCTAATACTTCTTTGCACAAAACTGGCAGGAAACTGCCGCTAAAGATTCTGCTGCTGAAAGAACAGTTTTCTGGATCAGCCAGAACTTCAATCTAAAAGTATCAGCTGCAGAGAAGACTTCAATGCCCCTTTTCCAGTTGTCCCTACTCAGCGCGGCTCAACTGGGCTCAGCTCCACTTGATTTTTTGGGTTTTCTATTAGTAGTGGTTATGTGGAACTGTTACTATTTTTAGTACTTAGTTGGACACAGTTCCAAACGAGCCGAATCGTGCTGAAAATGTGACATCAGAAGACGGTTGGTCACTGATTGGGTAGCGGACTTCGTCACTAGTCGCATCACTCTAGCAACTGTCTAACAAGAATTTAAATAAAAAACTCAGAACAACGATTGAGCATATTCTGATATTGAAAGAAAATGAAAGCACTGAAATCGACGGTCCAACGACGAGTTGCAGACATTTTTGGCTGAGGAGAAGATAGAGAGGCAGCTGGATGGAGCAACAAGAAATGAAAAAGTATTCAAAGAGGTGTCCAAGATAATGGCCGCTCAGGGCTACCAGTGAACACCAAACCAATGGCAGGAGAAGCTTAAAAAGTATTTACTGGTGTATGAAGGACCACAACCACCAGAGTGGTTCAAACTGACTAGAGAGCAATGGGAGGGAGAGTGGCCGCGACTTGGCTACTGCAGTGTTGGACTACATGATGGATAATAGGGAGTGTTTTGTGACTGTGGTCTGGCTCTAACACCACCACAAATAAAGGGAAGTAATGGAATAACAAAAAATTAGGTTTATTTAACAAAAAAAAAAATCTAACAAAAACCCTTGCTGGCTGGAGGATAAGAAGCAGGGAAGGGAAGAGGGCTGAGAGACAGCAAGAAGAAGAGAGATACTGTGTTCCAGGAAGTAGTGGATCTTAAACTCTTCTGGAGACACTGGCCAGCTGCCTCCAGTTCCAATCAGCACCAAGAAGGAGCTCTGAAAAACAAACATGTTAGAGACCCAGAGGAAAGACCTTGGGCAGTAGCACATCCTATCGACAGTAAACTTACTTTGTACAAACAAAGATATTCTGACGTCGTCTCCTGCATGAAGACACAACATGCAGGAGACATGTTGTGTCAGGGCCAAACTAACTGTTACACCATGTAGACTTTTTATTTGTCATTAATCATTAATGAGTGATTAATAACTCATTAATGTGACGTGTGATTGCTAGTTGGCATCAATGCTAACTCCGTGCTCTGTTTGTATTTTTCACTCGCTGTGTGTTAAGCATGTTGCAATTACGGGTTGTATGTGTACTTCAGTAATGTGGATTTTTTTCGCTCTGGAATGTCTTTCTACATGAGAAGTATCCTTCCACCTCACATAATTCTGACCCTCCAAGCTCACCTGCTTTTGCCCCTACACCATCCACAGTTTCAACATCAGCTCTGATACAGCCCAGCACAACACAGCAGTGCTGTCCTTGGTAAGAAACAATGAACAAATTTCATATCAATGTTTTTACCCATGGGGGATGTTCTGAATTGGTTAATGTATAGGGAAAATGCCAAGAATACATTCAAATCATCACAAAGTCAACTTAAGTGATATTATTAAAGTACTCACTTTTAAATATACAAAAAGCATAATATCAAAAGTACGTTTCATCCAGCAAACTCTGTAGTCATTCATTCTGATTTAAGGCCAAGGCAAAACCAAATGATTTCAAGCCTGAGGCAGCCTTTGTAAAAACAAAGTGATGCACAGAAACACAACATTGCTGTTCTATAAAACAAAGCATTTCTCACTTTGCATAACTGGCAAAGAAGTTTTTTCTGCAATAGTTTTTAAACTGCCTTTTTGTTAACCATCTCCCATTTCTGCCTTTTGTCTAGAATAAGGATTTGCCATCATTTATCACAGAGATGCAGGGAGAAGATGTACTGAGTGAGGAAGCTTCCTTGCAAAGGGAGGAGTCAGCGCAGAATGCTGCATTTAACCAAGCATTCGTTGGAATGCTGGGAGATGTTGCATCCACCATGGGTCACACATATGTGTGACCGATTCCCCCTTTTACGTAGGAACAAATGTAAATATATCAAGGTTAGATGTCCCACTGCAGAAGAAACCGTACTCTTTATTAATGCAACCTTTATATTAAGGAATTCTATCCAATACTACCATCTGTATTTACTGATACTAGGATAGTGTTTAATGGAATTTCATTTGTTTGAACCAAATACCTTATGGTTCATTATTCACACACATGCACAGAGACCACATGCAAACTACATGCAGAAAGACCCTAGGCTGGGGTTCAAACTCAGGAGCATCTTGCTACAGTGGAACAATGCTCATAACTTACATTGTGTAGACCACTGAGAGCATCTTCTTCCAAAATTCAAGAAGTCACTGCTTTAGCAGGTTAATGTGACAACAAAGTGGATCAAAAATCAGAACAATCCATTTTGGACTTTTATTCAGAAAACAATCCAAATCTGAACCTCACTGAGAACCTGTGGTCAGTTCGCCAAACACAGATGGAGACACAGAAACCAACAAACTGAGATATTTTCTAAGAACTAAAACAAGAAAAGTTCCACATCAGTCAGGATTTGTTCGAGAAGTTAATATCCATCATGTCAGTGTGGTTTGCAGAGGTTATAAAGAAGATCATGAATAGAAAACTTTAAATACTGACTCTTAATATATATTTGATGTATTTCCAAAGAAAAGCATTTGACAAGTAGTTTTTCAAAAAAACCATGATGTTAAACAACAAAGAATGTTGAAGCTACAATACATAAAATGTGTGTCCCTTGGTACATCAGCATGACAGGAATGACAGGAATTTTAATTAAGTGCATTAAGAATATTTTTTTAAACTGCTCTACAATATATGCTTTGTATTTCACATCTACCATGTAATGTTAATCTGTTGGATTGAAAAGTCCATTAAGTATTCCTCTTTAAATCTGAATCACAGGAAGCATATATGGGAGGGTAAATGTCCAAAAACGATCTAAACTGAACAGGTCATAGATAAAAAAGGTTCTGGTATTCACATCTGAGTGCAGGAGCAGGATGTGCTGCATGGGGATGCCCCACACAGCTCTTTTCTGCCACCTGCTGCCTGTAAATGATGGTTAATTCATGATTTTTTAAAAACTGCCACATATGTGTGTGTGTGTGCTTACAGGTTGAGACCTAGTCTCCCAGTCAGAGGTGAGGGGGGGTGCAGAGTCGATGCTGAGCTGGGCCAGGTTCTGGATGTTTTCTCTCCCTGGAGACATGGACTGGGATCTGGGAATGTATAAAAGAGGTTTGACAGTTCTGGGTCTTTCTCTGTCCATCCGAACACTTTCCCTTCCCCAAGCGGTCTGAGGAGGTGTGGATCGAGGTATGCTAGAGCGCCTCAGTTTTCTTCTTATTGCTGGCCTCTGGAAACAAAGGAGTGAAAGCCTCAGAACTACATAAGTAATACACACACAACTGTGAAGTGGAGGGAAAATGACACACCAAAGTCGAAGTCTTTTACAAATGAACACATGAAAAATTTGGAGAACATTTGTACTCAACTACCCGCCTCTCTTGGTTACATCGAAATAAATCTGGTGAACCATTTTCCTTCAGAAGAAACCTAATTACTAAACAGAATCCAGCCATGTGTAATGTAGGCCCTGTTTACATGACGTTTTCTGGTGAAGATGGAAATGTTGTTGTTTTTCAAATGTTTGTTTACATGACAACAGCCCACATTTTCTCTGAAAATGGCACAATTTGAGAACGGGCTCTTAACCTTAGCCTAACTGCAGCTCTTCTGTTTCTGGCCTCAGAGGTTTGTCAGAGAACATTAGAGAAAAAACTGGAGACCAAGGAACACAGCAGCCTGGTCAGGGAGGAAGTTGTGGGGAAGTTTAAAGTAGTTCAATCTGTTCAATCCATCATCAGAACATGGAGGGAGGACAAACCAACTGGCAGACCCACCAAGACATGGATGTGCATCTAGACTAAGAGGCTGCGCATTAATAGAATTAATCAGAAACACAGCAAAGAGGCTCATGGTAACTCTGGAGGAGCTGCAGAGTTCCACAGCTCGATTATAAGAAGCAGTTAACAATCTGGTGTGTATGGAGGACAGCCATGACAGGTTCTGTTTGTAGTTTACCACAGCCATGTAGGAGACACAGCTAACATGTGAAGGAAAGTGCTCAAATCAGTTAAGGCCAAAACTACATTTTATTTGCTCAGTGTGCACAATGCTTAGTGTGACAGAAAACTAACACTGCTCATCACTGTCAACACAGCATCATCACATAGTAGTGGCAACATCATGCTGTGGGGATGGTTCTCTTTAGCAAGAACAGGGAACCTGGTTAGAGTTGATGAGAACATAGATGGAATGGTCTAGATCAAAATATATGTATGTGTTAGAATGGCCTAGTCAAACTCCAGACCTAAATCCCATTCAGAGTTAAAAACTGATGTTGAGGAAATTATATGTGAACTTGTTATTAAAGTTCACAGTTAGGACGAGCTGCTATGTTTTACCAAAGACCCAGATGCATCAGAAAGGAACATCATACACTAATCTGTCTGCTTCTCTCCTCATTGTCGCAAAGACTTCCAAACGTTTGCTCTGAATTTCATAGTAACTGGATCCTCTCTGATGTGTAATAAACCCTCCATGATAATTTAGATGAAAATATCATTACTCTTTATTAAACGTCTCTGTACATTTAAATTTACAGAATATGTTCTTACAATTGGAGTTTTAGGGCAAATGGTGACCTCTGTATCAGGTGGGCATTCAGTAATGGTTGTCCTGGTAGAAAACTCCAACCGAGGAGCAATACCCTGGAGGAGAGACAATAGCGTTCACAAAATGATGCTGGAAAATCCATTGCTGATGGAAGGAAAAGGTTAGAAAATGATCTAGTAGGAAGAAATTTACTTTCATCAGATTGCAGATGGAACAGTTGTTTTAGGGATGTGCCATTAAAACTCCAAGAAAACCTAACTGGGTTAATAGACATTTCCTTACAGGGAAGTGAGCGGCTGTCCTCATCAGAACTTCTCGACCCACTCCAGAGAATGGGGGAACAAGCTTGGGCTCCGGAAACAGGAAACTTCGAGCATCTTCTTCAAAGCATGCCAGAGTGTCTCCAGCTACAAAATGAACATGGTCTGAAAATAAGTGACATCAGCCTTGTGTGATCGTGTTCTGAGTTAACAGTAAAATCTTCATTTTCTGCATCGGCTCTCTAGGTTTCATTAACTCTATGTGTTAGTGTTCACTAGAAGTTATATTTGCTGACATGTTCTTGTGGTATTGTCATCATTTTTTTCTCATCCTGGATGAAACATTTCAGATTGTAAATCCTTCTTACTCCGATCACTTCCACCCAGGCATTGGATCCATTTTCTTAAATAACTCCAGTTTAGAAGCCTCAACAAGAAGTAAGTACAGACTCATCTAACCTTAAAGTTTTGACAAGATAATTCAAAAGGCTATTTCTCAACAGATTTACTCAGTATTTCTATGTTTTCCTGTCCTGGTTTATAACAACAACACCGCCCTGAAGCTGCACTAGTAAACGTATTTAATATGTTTAACAGACATGCATCAAACCTTCTGTTTTGGTATCACTGGATCTGAGTGCTGCATTTTACAGTTAATAATAACATACTGCTTCATAGACTGGAAAAGTAGGCTGAACTCTCTGGTACTGTGCTAAACTAGTTCTTTTTTTTTTTTTGGCAAATGGGGACAGTTTTGTGTCATTTGATAAATATAAATCGAAGACAAATAAGAACACAAGTGGTGTTCGTCAAGGCTCCATTCTCAGGCCTCTTGTCTTTAATTACTACCTGATTACAACAGCAGACTAAAGAGTATTAAAACATGTCTTCCCATGCCTATGCCAATGACACAGCTCTATATTTCTGTGCTCCCACATGATCACAGTATCTTACAGTCACTGAGTAAGTGTGTCCATAATATCAGTGATTCAAAAATGTATATTTACTATTGCATCTAAAATAGTTAGTAATGGCCAAGAAATAACTAGAGTAGCTTTAAGAAAAATACTGACCTTGAGCTCATATTTATACAGAGATGTCAACACTTCATTACTCTGATCACAAATGGTGAAACATCAATTGACTAGATACTATATAATAATTAAATTTCCAATTGAAGCTTTAATATTTTGATTATGAGAATAAACATATTTTCATCACGTGTGCAGTTTGGGCACTGAGAAATTGAGCTAACACTTCGGACACAGATTCAAGACTGATAAAAATAAAATCTTTTATTCAATGAGACTGATATAATTTTATGAAACAAACATAACCAGTCTATCAATCGCTACAGTTAGTGATTCACCATTTATGAGGCTCATCACTTCAGAACTTATTGGTGCTTCCCATGTACCGTGTGTCAGCTTTAGGGAAACATTATCTACATGTCGCGTTCTGTGGTTTAGAGCGACCAACGAGCAGACAAGAGCTAGGCAGCAGCATGTTTAAAGGAGTCTTAAGCTTTATTCCCAAGATTCCTCCAAAACGAAGCAAAGCATTGCAGGTACTTAAACAAAGACTAAAAGTCCACAACTTACAAAATTGGTCTTGGCAGGAACATGGTACAAGCACATAGACATGGGTGGAGAACGAAAGGAACCAGCGAAGTACAATGAGAACCAGAGAGCTAAAAAACAGAGGGGAGTGTGGTATGGACCAATGAAACACTGAGACACGTAATCAGATGAGAATGGAAAGCAGGTGTGGACCAGGCAACTCAGAAATGCATTCTGGCCCAAACCCAGCGCTTTATAGACCAACAACAGAATTTAAGAATCTTTTCTTTGACAAACAGAAAGTCAGTGCAGTAATAACACCGGTCATGTCCGAACTAAAGATCTGGATACAAGCAGCAGATGGTATGCTAAGACAGGTGCACACTGGAACTGAGGCACAAAAAGCAAAGCAAAAGGAAAAAGAAGAGTAAACACTTAGAACATCAATACTTAAAACTTAAACTGTCTAATTTCAGACAATAAAGAACACCTTTAAAGATATCTGGAAGTAAACTGGACCAGTGTTAGCTGCAATGAGATTGACCATCAAATTATTAAGCAGAGAATATAAATGTATTTAATTTGAGGGGTAAAAAGCAGAATATAAGTATGTTTCTTCCAAAGTATATGTTAAATATACTGTTTCCTACCTGGAGGAATCAGCTGCACCAGCTCTATTCTGACAGCTTCGTCTGTGGAGTAGTGTAGAGGTCAACATTTTTAACCATAAATGCACAATTAGCCCACCATCATACACGTTTATTCTATAGTTTGTATTAGGTATAATAAAATCAGCAAAACATCTTCATATTTAAGGTCTAGGTTCTTCAATGTTTTTGTTGCTTGTTTGCATCTCAGTGTCATCATCAGCATAAATACTTTCTTAAACATGGTGGCATCTTAACCGTCAAATCAAAAATGTCTACGTGACTTCAACATGATTATCTCTATATTAAATACAATCTGTGACCAGAAACTAGAACAAAAAGGAGAGACCTACACTTGAGCAGTACAGCAATGTCTCCAGGGTCAACTGCATGCCTGAAAATCTGTGGGAAGACAATGAAAGATTCTTCTGAATGCACAAAAACATAAATGCATTTCTGAAAGATAAATCATGTAGTGTAAAAAATAAAATGTATATATTCAAGTCTTCCATCATGGTCAAACTTCAGCTGTATAACTCAAGTAACAGAAAAATAAGCCACATATGGAATAATTTATGAATGAGCTCATAAACGTGAAACTCTCAGTACTCTGGCCTCACTATATTTTACTGTGTAATAAATGAGATCTGTGATAACATTTGACACCCAGGTGTGTTTCTATCCTTAAATAAATAAAAAATGTATATAACTGCCTTTTCAAATGTCATCTTCTCATGGAACAACAAAGGAAAGACAGCAGGAAGAC
The DNA here is from genome assembly GCF_021462225.1 of Girardinichthys multiradiatus. Classification (NCBI taxonomy): domain Eukaryota; kingdom Metazoa; phylum Chordata; class Actinopteri; order Cyprinodontiformes; family Goodeidae; genus Girardinichthys; species Girardinichthys multiradiatus. The sequence continues at coordinate 43,110,592 of NC_061807.1, forward strand.
ATTCAGACTGATGGAACTGGCCCATGAAGTCCATTCTGAGATAAATATCATCTTTGGCTGACAGATGAACTCCTGGACAAGAAACCTGAGAACATTAGAGAAACAAAAACAGAGTCAGAAGGATGCAAGTTAATTAATTTCCTCCTGGCCACCGGTAGAGAGTGTTAACAGGACTAGAATATTTAATACTGATTAAAAGGAAATAAGATTTCATATTTCCACATTGTTAATAGATAGATCATTATAATTTCCCTTTTTAATATCTGTACAAAAAATTTATTTCAGCCTGTTTTGTTACATTTATGTTTGTGTAACAAAAGTGGGACAGAATTCTGTTTCGAAACTATAAATAGGCTGTAAATAATTTACAAAGTTGCAATAAAAAAACATGAAAATAAATCTTGATTCTGCTTTCGTGGATTAGAGCAAGTATGAGAACTAGCTTAGCTTTAAACCATTTTTGTAATAAATAATAAGGTTACTGAATTCAAAATTTAAAGCTGTGAAAATACTTTAGAAGTTTAAAAGTAACAACTAAAAGGAAAAAAAACCGAATAAATCACTTTTGCCCTTCATGTTGTAGCTAGTCTGACAGCAGTGGCAATTCTAGACCAAATTACCAGGGGGGTCAAGGTGGGGCCAGTGTTTTGTCATGGGGGCACAGAACGAAAGTATGAAACAAAAAAAAGCAGCAATATTTGATTGTTTAATATATTAAGGGAGCCACAGAGCCCCTTGCAGCTTTGGAGCTGCAGGTTGCAGACCCCTGATCTAGCAGATGGAAAGTGTGATCTTATCTCAATACGGCTGAAGCTAAAAGTGTAAAACTAAAAGTAAAACTGTAAATGTAAAAAATGAAATTGGTCTAAGGGACCAATAAGTTACGATTTCTGTGCCAGCGCATATCATCATAAGAAACTGATTTTGTATCATGTCTTCAGTACAGGGGCCACAACAGGTGTCAGGACCAGTTCTACAGGGGCACTGGCCCCTGTCTAGAACTGCGCATGTCTGACAGACTTAGCCTCAACCAGTCTCGTTTTTGAATTCACTGTTTCTATTGACGTTTCAACAAGTTATAAAACACAGCTCCACTGAGGGAACAAAATGCAAATTAATTCATATATTTACACCACATTCTCTCAATATCCTACAAGGTTTCTGAAAACTAAACTATATGTAGAGAGCTGGGAAACACCAAAAACAAAAACAACTGAAGAGGTGGATGACAGCTACTCTTACCTTATAAAGACTATTACATGCGTACTATGTCCTACGAAGCATCTGCCCTTCTAAAAAGTACAAAAAAGTGACCATATTTTCTTAAATTTGTCCCCTCGAACTTGTAAACTAAACTTGATCTTCTCCAGGTCCAAGTGCATCTTTACATCTCTCAACTAGTCTGCATAGGTAGGGGGCTCGGTTTGCTTCCAGGTCAAGAAAGTTAACCTTCAAGGAAACAATCATGTAAATCATCCTGCGCTCTGATTGAATTTTTTGCTATCTTAGCGTCTCCTATTCCCAGTATCGCAGTTAGAGGTTTAGATCAATAGGCCTGCGTAAAACCTCCAAAAATATTGAAGAAATATTTGACCAAAAATTTAACAGATGAGAAACTCTAGAACATATGGGTCAAAGAAGCTGATGCTGTCGTATCCTCTGACCTGGAGCTGTTAGTTTGGGTTGGTGTCTCTCTCTCTTCTTCAGGGCGTGACCGGCAGGTGCTGCTCCACAGCTGCAGATTATCTTAATCAGAAGGAGCATAAAGGGTTGCAGTGTCCTCGAGGCTGATGTCAGATTGTTTTTGCCCTCCAGCTTGGTAATCTGATCTACCCTCTCTGGTACTTTGTCTCAAAACTATTTTCTAATAGTTCTCTCTCCCGCAGACATCGCCTCTTGTCCTGACCCGAGTGCACTTCTCCTTTGGAATCCAGAAGTCTCTCCCTGGGATGTGCCTCAGTGTACCGGCTTGCCGCATCTCTAGTTGCCCTCCTTTTGCCAGCTGCACCTCGGATGTCCCTCACTCACATGCCTGTCTCCCCTCCTACACTCCTTGCTAGACATGAAACGCCAGCCATTACCAAACCTCAACCCATCATCATCCGACAAAACAAAATCCAAAACCTCATTCCTTCACAACCTTCCTCTGGCCGCCGGTGTTAACTCCATTCTCCCTTCATCAGTGCTCCCTCTGGAGGCCTGTGTGGGATCCACCTTAAAGAAACTGTTTGTTTGCCTGTATAATAAACCTGATTCAACTTTCTACATTGTCTGTATTTGCGTGTGTTTGATAAAATTATGTGCTTGCAAATGTTTGAAAAAGTGACAACTAGGCAGATTACATTTTTCTTTAAATTGTTTAAATGAAGGTAATAGGTCATCCATACATAAATCCATAAAACTGGAAAGACCTGCCCTATGCCAATCTGTGAATTAATTTTTCCCAAGAAACATTGCAAACAAATTATTTTTCTTGATGGTTCCCAACAGTGGATTGGGAAATACAACGTAATGCTGCCTAAGTGACCTCTATATTTAAAGTGAGTGAAAAAAACCACTGCGTTGTCAATAGTTTTAGGAGTTTGTTCTTGAAGTATTGCTAAATTTTGGTTATAAAGGTCTTTAAAAGACTTTGTGACATTTACTCCCAAGGATTTACATTAGTCTGAGACCTTAAGGGGTAAACTGCAAATGTATTTATCTAACAATAAGTTAATTGGAAATACTATACTTTTACTGACATTTCATTTGTATCCTGAAATTGAAATAAAGCTATTGAAGGTCTTCATTATTGTCAGGATAGACTTAAGTGGATTTGAAACATACAACACTACATCATCAGCATAATGAAACTTTGTGTTCACAGCCTGCTCTGACAATACCTGTGTATCCAGGCAGAGTACGCAGTGAGATGGTTAGTGACTCTATTGCCACAGAAAAATGCTTAGGGACAATGGACATCCCTGCCTTGTAGATCTGGTAGGGGAAATTAACCTGATTTATAATTGTTAGTTGTACAGAAGCCACTGGTGAAGCGTACAATAGCTTGAGCCAGGAGATAAAAGCATTACCAAATCCAAACCTTAACAGGGTGGAGAAGAGGTCCACTCCACCCTGTCAAAAGCCTTCTCCACGGCCATAGTTATAAAGTCTTGGCCCAGATGTATAAATAACATTAAAAAGATGACGCAGGTAAATAATTGCCTATTTTTTATAAAACCATTTTGGTCCTCATTTATCAATTTGATAGAACCATCTCAATGACCTGTAGGCCAGCACTTTGGCTAGGATTTTAATATCCAGATTTAAAAGGCTAATTTGTCTATATTCTTGTGGTTTTCTTGAGTCCTTATCCTTTTTGTGTATCAAAAATACTGCTAATTGATAGAGGTCTGGGGGGAGTTTGCTTGCTAATTCGATCATAAATAGGGCCTCAGCCAAATTCTGACATTTTAGAACAGTTTTTGATAATACACAAGTTTTTATTATCTGCTGCCAGGTGGTTCTCATCTTTTACTTTTAGGAACTCTCTTTGCTCGGAAAGGTGAACAAAAGCTTTTGGAAAAATAGTAGAATCTGTTTAGGTAGACTTGACATCACTATAGGTCCACTTCTGTGTACTCTTACCACTGAGACAGGGCAATGAGGAGAAGCCAATAAAGACTGATGACAATGATGGACTGAACAACCAATGCACAGAACCAAGAAGCTTTGCCCAACAGAGTCAACCAACTCAAGTTTGATCCACTTGTTTAAAATTAAATTGACTTGTTTTTATCACCCTAAGATGTTTTCTTTAAGAAAGGGAAATGCTTATGATTCAGTTCTAAATTTCCAGTGAGAGGAACTGTAGAACCTCCAACACCTGTGCCAAGACAAAAACCCAGTACCTCCCCAGGGAGAAGGCCCTGTGGTTGGGTCGAACGAACATGCTGAGATCCACCCACGGAGCTGACGAACGGAACGTTCAGCTGCAGCTCAGGGGGACCCAATCCGGTTCATTGAGAGATGACAAAAAAAGACCAAAGTCTAAATGTAAGGTGTCTTATCAATTCCTCTCTACATGCTGGGCCTCAGAGGCCTTCTTCTGTTCAATTACTCCATTTTTTTTTTTTTTTTTACTTTCCCTGAAGTTAAGACAGTGAGAAAGACTATTCTCAGCTAGAAAATATTAAAGACATCTATACATTTTCCCTAGTGTGGATGTTCCAACTAAATTAACCCCAGCTCAAAACATAAGACTGTACAGGATTCCATTTAGCAGCAGTATTTAATTTAGCTTTGGTATTAATAAAGTATATTTGATTAAAATTTAACCACCTGGACATCTAAAACACCAGTTGTAAATAATGGTAGTAAACTTGGTTTCTCACATAGGCCTTATTGGTTTTTGCTTCATCACTGATTAATAAACGATGACAGAGTGAAACCTGTTCTGTTTGAACACTTGCGACTAGATTTGAATAATTTAATAACCTGCTAAAGATAAAATCCTTTTAGTCACGTCCTCATTTATAATAGAACAAGCTTTAGTTTAGCTTTCCCCTGACTGAAGGTGGAATGACAGATAGTATTTAACACATATGTTGAACAGATGTTTCCGTGTCAACAACGGGATCTAGTAGAACTGACAGACTGAGCGCAGGTACCGTTCTGATCAGAGCAAACATCCGGCCTGACCTGCGGTTTGTTTCCACACTAACACCAAGCGATTACAGGCAGATTCTTACCGCTCGAATCTTTATTTCAGCCAACACTTTAAGCGCTTTCCGGGACATTCAAAGAACTACAGTAGCACAAAAAACAATAGCTTATATGACGTGTGGCATACACCTGTTTAGCGTGATTTGGTTACCATGGCTTCCAACACTTCCGGTTTTATTGTAGAGACGCATGCTGTACTTCCCGCATTATTTCTCTTTTTCTTTGTATTAATCTCAGTACTATAATATCAATACATTTAAACAAATGTTCAGATGTTAAACAATATCTAAGGCGAAAAGAGGAACAACCTATAGAATAAATGAAAAATCTGAATTATGTTTATATAGTAAAGAACTGGTAAAACATGTAAATACATTCCATAAAAATTATGCATATATAAATATCTATGATTTAAATACTTAAAACAGATGAAAACCTTCACTAAAACCTGAATTCTTTATATTTTAAAATAAGAACTGATTATTTCACTATTTATTCTTTCATGGTTGCTGTGCTGCAGTGGGCCATGAAATAACTGAACGTGTCACCCTACAGCCTCCCAGAACTCGTGGGAGGGACTCTCTGTATTTCAGTGTGTGTGTGTGTGTGTGTGTGTTAGGTGAAACTTTGGAACAGTCTGGGATGCGGAGCTACAGCAATGTCCAAATATTACACAGTTCAAAAAGTGGGACAAGAGCAGTTATAGATGAATATACAATGTAAACTGTCATTACTAGTGTTTTAGCATCACTTATAAATATGAACCATACTATTTCATTTAACATATGTATTTATGTATGTATGCATGAATATATATGGGAATTGTTGTACTTATGTAAGCAGAAGCAGATTAAGATATAATGTATATTGAAAAGAAAGTGGTTACACAATATGTCTGTATTATGCACTCCTTGAAAAAAAAAAAAAAAATGTCATTAACTGCTCTTGTATTAGTTACAAGTTCAACAAACTTTAATTGAAATTCAATATATCCCAGTAAACTTGGGAACGCTTTGAGGTTTCCCAGAATTTGGGTGTCACCCAGGAAAGGGATGTCTGGGTTTCCTCCTTGACCTATTACCCTGGCGACCCAGTGCAGGGCTTTGAGAGTTTGTAATTGTATGTATTAATATTAATCTTCAGAATAAAATATCTAACTCTGTTCTGATTCAGTGTGAAAATGAGTGAACATGACTTGTACTGAAGATACCGATGAACGTCCAGAGAGCCAGAACATAAATTTGGTTTACTTACAATAAAGTCCAGATAGCTCTGGAGGTCCAAAACAACAAACAGGTAGGTATTTTAGCTGTTATGCATCTTTTTATTTTAAGTTCTAATTTAAAGTCCAAACAGCAAAAATATAAAAGGAAAAAGATGTGCATGAAAACTGTTGAGAAACACATCATTTCTACAAATACATGAAGCAAAGTAAAATATCGCAATAAATATCCAGTAAAACAAAATTTCTGAAAAACAAAATAAAGTTTACATTTTCAATTATTTATGTCTTAACATCAGATGATGGAAGTCTGCTGGGATGTGACCGCCTGTCCTATATTTAAGTCTCTGATTTCTGTTTGCTCTGTATTGTCCCGGTCCGAGTCAGAACTGGAACATTCTTCTTCATCGTCATCTTCGTTCTCCTGAGGGTTTGTTCCGTCCTGGCTGATGGCCACGGCTCCCTTTCTCTGAGGGAGGATGGTGAAGAAAGACTCCTGCCAGCTGCCCTTCTCAAGGTAAGCCAGGATGATCTCAAAAACTGTAGGAGAAATAAGAACGACCATTCATCTAAACACAGTTTTTATTGAACTTGATACCAAATACTCAAGACTGAAGAAAAAGTGACACTTTCAATGAACGTATTTTATTTCTGAGCCAGATTCACTTAAACAATTATTTATATGTATAGTTGTAGTGGAAATAGGAAATGAGTCAAATCATTCTTTACCATATAACATGTACAAATAGTTACATCAATGGAATAAGTCAGGAGTTGGAATTGTAAGCATTGATTGTAGCGTTTTATGCTGTAGACCGTTGATTATATGCTTTACTTGAGATAATATAAATCTACATATAAATGTAAACTTTCTGAAAGTTTACATATACGTATATACAGTACAGACCAAACGTTTGGACACACCTTCTCATTCAAAGAGTTGTTTTTATTTTCATGACTATGAATATTGTAGCTTCACACTGAGGGCATCAAAACTATGAATTAACACATGTGGAATTATATACTGAACAGAAATGTGTGAAACAACTGAAAATATGTCTTATATTCTAGGTTCTTCAAAGTAGCCAACTTTTGCTTTGATTACTGCTCCGCAAACTCTTGGTATTCTGTTGATGAGCTTCAAGAGGTAGTCACCTGAAATGGTTTTCACTTCACAGGTGTGCCCAGTCAGGTTTAATAAGTGGGATTTCAAGCCTTATAAATGGGGTTGGGACCATCAGTTGTGTTGTGCAGGAGGTGGATACAGTACACAGCTGATAGTCCTACTGAATAGACTGTTAGAATTTGTATTATGGCAAAAAAAAAAATCAGCTAAGTAAAGAAAAACGAGTGGCCATCATTACTTTAAGAAATGAAGGTCAGTCAGTCCGAACAAATGGGAAAACTTTGAAAGTGTCCCCAAGTGCAGTCGCAAAAACCATCAAGCGCTACAAAGAAACTGGCTCACATGAGGACCGCCCCAGGAAAGGAAGACCAAGAGTCACCTCTGCTGCGTACAATAAGTTCATCCGAGTCACCAGCCTCAGAAATCGCAGGTTAACAGCAGCTCAGATTAGAGAACAGGTCAATGCCACACAGAGTTCTAGCAGCAGACACATCTCTAGAACAACTGTTAAGAGGAGACTGTGTGAATCAGGCCTTCATGGTAAAATAGCTGCTAGGAAACCACTGCTGAGGACAGGCAACAAGCAGAAGAGACTTGTTTGGGCTAAAGAACACAAGGAATGGACATTAGACCAGTGGAAATCTGTGCTTTTGTCTGATGAGTCCAAGTTTGAGATCTTTGGTTCCAACCACCGTGTCTTTGTGCGGCGCAGAAGAGGTGAACGGATGGACTCTACATGCCTGGTTCCCACCGTGAAGCACGGAGGAGGTGGTGTGATGGTGCGGGGTTGCTTTGCTGGTGACACTGTTGGGGATTTATTCAAAATTGAAGGTATACTGAACCAGCATGGCTACCACAGCATCTTGCAGTGGCATGCTATTCCATCCGGTTTGCATTTAGTTGGAACATCATTTATTTTTCAACAGGACAATGACCCCAAACACACCTCCAGGCTGTGTAAGGAGTATTTGACCAAGAAGGAGAGGGATGGGGTGCTGCGCCAGATGACCTGGCCTCCACAGTCACCGGACCTGAACCCAATCGAGATGGTTTGGGGTGAGCTGGACCGCAGAGTGAAGGCAAAAGGGCCAACAAGTGCTAAGCATCTCTGGGAACTCCTTCAAGACTGTTGGAAAACCATTTCAGGTGACTACCTCTTGAAGCTCATCAACAGAATACCAAGAGTGTGCATAGCAGTAATCAAAGCAAAAGTTGGCTACTTTGAAGAACCTAGAATATAAGACATATTTTCAGTTGTTTCACACTTTTTTGTTCAGTATATAATTCCACATGTGTTAATTCATAGTTTTGATGCCTTCAGTGTAAAACTACAATATTCATAGTCATGAAAATAAAGACAACTCTTTGAATGAGAAGGTGTGTCCAAACTTTTGGTCAGTACTGTGTATATATATATATATATATATATGTACACATATACACACTACACACACACACACACACACACACACACACACACACACACACACACACGTGTTTAAGGACCATGTCACAGAACAGCTCCTTGTTAAAACCCTGTGCCTTCAAAAAATGTTGCCACGGTATCAACTATTTTTCTTAGAATGTGTATTGAATTGAGTAATGTTGGTATCATGACAACCGTAGAACTCACAGCTAAATCTTAAACATATGGATTTGTTTCACTCAATGAAAGTCACTACTTACCATGGTTGACTGCCAGAACCTTCCGACTGTTCATTTTAACAAAACTGCTCAGAGGAAGTTGTGCATGCCCGATCCCTAGCTCCTTCGCCCGCTCATAAGTAATGCCCTGCAAAACAAATGCCTGCAGGTTATTCAAAGTCCGACAGTGAGGACTGATACCCAATATATGGCAGCAGCAGCGACACAGGGCACACCTTATGGTGGTTGTGGTCCACCAGGCCTCCAATCACATAGGCCTTTTTTTGGTCCAGCTCCTCCAGCACATTGGGAGAGTCCGAGGTCAGGTACACGAGCTCATCCTTGACCACAACTTTGCTGTAATGTTCCTCTGTAATGGTAATGTCCTGAACACAATAGAAGCATGCAGTAACAAACACAAGACAGAAACAAAGATAAGAAACACACCCAAAAACATGATGGCTATAACTCTGTTACAGAGAAGGGGTCCTACAGTCAAGTTTGGGCCGTATGAGGTTATAATAACAAATTTTTTAAACCTATGCTATTCACCCTGAAACCGAAACTGGTCCCAGTGAATCCACAGACCAACAAACCAGTTAGCTCTGTGGAAAGGTAGAAGAGTGAAAGGAGAAGATTTATTTATCTCTATATTGTCATCATCTTCCGCTTCATCAGGGATCGGGTCACGGGGGCAGTAGACTCAGCAGAGACACCCAGACGTCCCTCTTCCCAGACACCTCCTCCAGCTCCTCTGGGGGGAACCAAAGGCGTTCCCAGGCCAGCCAAAAGACATAGTCCTTCCAGTGTGTCCTGGGGCGCCCTCTGGGCCTCCACCTGGTGGGACGTGCCTGGAACACCTCCTGAGGAAGGCGTCCAGGAGGCATCCGGTATAGATGCCCGAGCCACCTCAATTGGCTCCTCTCGATGTGGAGGAGCAACGGCGCTACTCCGAACCCCTCCCAAATGCCAGTTCAGAGGCACTGTCCCTGACCGCCACACAATGTTGAAGAGGCGTGTCAACCATGACAGCCCCACAACATCCAGAGACCTGAGGTACTCAGGGTGGATCTCATCCAGCCCCGAAGCCCTGCCACCGCGGAGCTTTTTAACCACCTCAGTGACTTGAGCCTGGGTGATGAAAGAGTCCAACCCCGAGTCCACGGCCTCTGCTTCCACCAGGGAATGTGTGACGGCAGAATTGAGGAGATCCTCGAAGTACTCCTTCCACCTTCCAATGTCCCCAGTCAAGGTCAGTAGCTCCCTACCCCCACTAAACAATGTTGGCGAAGCACTGCTTCCCCCTCCTGAGGCGTTGGACGTTTTGCCAGAATCGCTTCGAGGCCAACCAGTAGACCTTCTCCATGGCCTCATCGAACTCCTCCCAGGCCCGAGTTTTTGCCTCTGCCACAGCACCCTCTGTTGTCTCATGGTACCTGTCAGCTGCCTCAGGAGTCCCACAAGCCAACCACAGTTGATAGGACTCCTTCAGCTTGATTATTGCCGGTGTCCACCACCACATTCGGGGATTGCCCCTGCGACAGGCACCGCAGACTTTACGACCACAGCTATGGGCAGCAGCATCGACAATAGATGCAGAGAACATGGTCCACTCGGACTCTATGTCTCCAACCTCCCCCGGAATCTGGTCAAAGCTCTCCCGGAAGTGGAAGTTGAATACATCCCTGGCCGAGGGGTCCGCCAGACGTTCCCAGCAGACCCTCACTATGCGCTTGGGCCTGCCAAGTCTGTCCGGCTTTCTCCTCTTCCAGCGGATCCAACTCACCACCAGGTGATGATCAGTGGACAGCTCAGCCCCTCTCTTCACCCGGGTGTCCAAAACATGCAGCCGAAAGTCTGAAGACACGACAACAGTCGATCATCGACCTCCTGCCTAGGGTGTCCTGGTGCCGAGGGCACTGATGGACACCCTTATGTTTGAACATGGTGTTCGTTATGGACAATCTGTGACTAGCACAGAAGTCCAATAATGAAACACCACTCGGATTCAGATCCGAGTGGTGTTTATACCACTCCAGTTTGTGTTTATATCATTAACACAAACCATTCAATTACCATGGCAACGTTCTGAAAAATAGATCTATTTGTTCATCAGTTCAAACTGGTGTTTAAAAGAAGCTATAGATATTAAATCTAATAAATGAGTATATTATAATCTAAAGTACATTTCTGTTTTTTTATATAACTTTGATTTGTATTAGTCTTTGTTTACAGGTTCTGATGCTAAACTGCATGTGTTTAAGTTTGGACCAGGGTTACTCTGTGCAAAATTTCCCCACTCTAAATTAGTGTCCTGTGTTTATTTTAATTAGTTTTTTTCTCAAATCAATCGAAAAAGATCTTGTTGAATTCCTCCATACAATATGGGTCTGGACATCAAACTGAGCAACTATAAGTGGAGTCGGTACACTTCATAATCACCAGTAAACAGTTCTTGCTCATCTGAACTCTGGATGTCATAGGTCACAAAATGAAAAACAGAAGAGGCTGAAAGTAAAAACAAACCCAATCAGTTTAAATAAGTTCTACCATTTCTGTTCAAAACAAAAGATCAAATATTCACCTAGAATTATGCCCAAAGTCGTTCATGGTTACACAAGGCCTGTAATCAAGGTTCAGCTTTTTAAGGGACATTTATACAAAGGTTAAGGTAGTGTATGTATATTTTTGAGTTGGGCTGCATAACAGATAGTTCCCACATGACGTCACATGTCCTACATACAATTTTGTTGTATTTATGATTACGATATCATGCTATGAGCATATAGTCTGATGCAGTTCAGTAAAAAGCCTTTAAATCCGTTCAGTATAATTTATTTGTACGTCAAAACAAACATGAAATGCTATCACTCTCACACAAAGAAAACATAATACCATTTGCACATGCACAAAGTATGAAACGAAAGTAAGTACAAAATGTAGATGTGCAAATGTACATGTACATATTTCTTCTTATTGCAAGACGTGCTTGAAAAAAAAAACCGGTTAAAATCCTTCAAGGACCGTAGTTTCTCCATAACTCCGCTGACAGTTTGCATCTGTACACCTCATATGGATCTATACCGATTACAGCGATCTTTGATTTGTAACTATTAAGGATACAACATTTAAAGAGTCTCTGTAACGCCTTCCAGCACTTAAAAAAGCCATAGCTCATAAAAATAAAATAAATAAAAAAAACAGAAGAAAAGCTGCAGTAAAGCTGCACGTAATGCATTTCCTAAGTAACACCGTTTACAGGTAGACTGTCAACATGGCACATTTCCGGAGTCACTTACAACCCGGCTCGGTCTTGGGGGAACTATCTATTGTGGTTGTGTATAGATTAAAGAAGAAGATCTAACTTGTGCCTCTAATTCCTGTTTTTAGAAATCATTGGGTTGTGTCATCATTCCCCCCTGGAAAAAAAGCTAAAATTCATCCTTAAAAGAACTGATTTGAAATGACAATAATGGCCATGATGATTATTTAAATCAATAAATAGCCTAAACATCCCATTCCTCTGAAAAGACTGGACTAAAAGATGAGCAACAAAGCAACCTAAATGAGGAGTGACTGAAGACTTAACAGTTCTGTTAACAACCCAGATCAAATCTAAAGCTAGACTCTGATCAAAAGTGAGCTTTTCTTCTGCCAAGAGGGATTTTTTTTATCATCTTGGAGATGCAGACATTCCTCACAGCTCAATATCATTAGATAGTTTAACAGATTGAGCAGATGTGTCTTAAAGACCAGGACTGGCTTCCTCTTCTGCCTTTTGTGTGTTCAAACCCATCTTTAGAAAAAACGAGTTTTTTCAACAGTATCTTTCAGTCTCTGAATACAAGATGGCAGATTCTGATTGGTGCAAGTCAGAGACTCAATAACCAACTTGCTATAAAAATAAGAATGCAAGGATAACATCTGAATGAATCATTCCTTTAAATGCTTTCAGAAAAAGCAGCAGGATTCCAAAAAAGTAAATGGAAAACTGGCTGCAGGTACCTTCCAGTTCACCCATCCTTTGTCCTTTTCATCCATGTTCTGCTTCAGCTGTCCTCCCAGACTTGTTAGATAAAACTTGAGAAGGGAAAAAAAACGATGTGTGTTACACATATTCATGATTTCAGACACTCACACAAATGTAAGCGTGTTAATCACTAACCTGAACAGGATGTGAAGCTCGTCTGTTCTCAGCATAGCAGCGCTGGATCTGTTTGTGGAGCTTTCGAACGTCCTTAAGATACAGCAGCAATAAAAGTAAGGAGGACCAGTCTACGTCACTGAGGTGACTTCAAACCTGCTTACCTTGATGAGCATGAGGTTGTCAAAGCTACAGTCCACCACCAACCTTAGAGAGCTGGGTGTCAACTCTCTGCGTGGGCGTTTCCGGGCACTCTGACCATCTCCTCTGCTCTCCTGCTGGGAATTCTGCCTCTGCTGTTTGCGATGCTGCTTCCTCTCCTTTCTTCTCTGTCTGGTGCAGACACAAAGTAAGCATTCAATTCAATTCAATTCAATTCAAAGATACTTTATTGATCCCCGAGGGGAAATTAGAATTCCAGTACAACCCATCCAAACATACATCATGACACAAGACAATGGGGGGACGGGTCACCGAGGCTTTGCTGCCCACTCACAGCAACCCTTGTTAGATGAGAAAAGAGGCCACATTAGGTAAGTAGAGGGAAAAAATCATATTTCACACTTTATCCTCAGCAGGATACAGTTTGAGATTGCAAAAAACCTCAGAACAAAGAAGCAACAAATTTACAAAACAACATCATGCCGGGAACGGTGAAGGTGGTGTGAGGGGGTGCATATGTTTATCTTGAGCATGTGTGTGTGTGCGAGTGAGTGTGTGCAAGTAAGTCCATGAAGCACTGTCCCAGAGGCCATTGTCCTTGATGGTATGTTGGAATGTTCATCAACTGGCCACAAAGTTCTGAGCAGGTCCACAGATGTCCTCAGGGAAGGGAGGGGCCAGAGGGAGCAGAGCGTCATGTTTACATAACTTCTAGGAGAAGTTGAAGATAGCCAGCCATCAAGGCCGTGCAGGGGAGCCAGATTCAGAAAAACAATAATTATTTGGGTTAGGCTGACTCTTAATTTTCAGTCAGCCTTGAGAGTCTCACTGGTGCTTCTCAAAGGCGAATCCAAACAGCCAAATTCATGGTCTTTCTGCCAGATCCGAGCGAACAACTTTCTCCAAGATTTATCCCATTTCACCCCTGAGTCCAGGAACCGCAACCTGCCTGCGATCCTAAGGATCACATCCAGTCTGCGATTCAGCTCACGTAACATCTCAGTCTGAGTGTTGATCGCTCTGAAGATCCCATCATACATGCCAGGCAGCCTTACAATAGCCAGAACAGCTGCTGACATTCTCCGAATTTCTCGATATGCCAGGTAACCGCTGACTCCAAAAAGCAGAAATCCTGATATCAAACATCCAATTATATACACATCTTCCACATCCTCGACTGACATTATCGACAAGACACACAATCCTCCACTTCTGCCAGGAGTCCATCGTGTATCCAGAGAAAAATGTCCCGTCCGGACAAGTTGGCTCTCCTTCACTCTGTCTTCTCATCAAGAAAATTTGATCAATTGCATTGAGAGACCAGCTGACCAAATCCATAACTCAGAATTTGGAAGATATGCAAAAAGAGGCTCCAAAAAAGAAGACAAGACACAGAGCTGAAGCAGGGCAGATATGGGAGGGGTGCGGGAGACAGAGAAAAAGCGTCCTCCTCCACCGAGAGCAGAAAGAAAGATCACAAGTTGGATATCATAGACAACTGAATGCTTGGAGTAACTGGTCCGAAATATAAATTCGACACTTCTGACCAAGCTAGCCATCCCATTGTTTTTTTTGTTTTGTTTTACATGCGTCCATGTTGTGGTGAAATGCAAAAATTAAACATTTCACAAGCTCCAAAGGCTATTGAGATGAGTCAACATTTACTGTGTTAACCTTCAATTATCCACTTTGCAAGTCTGGCTCTTTATTCATGTCAGAGTGCTCACTCCCCTGGATCAGAAACAGCCTGACACAGGGATTCTATCAGGATGCTTCGCTGTTGGCACAGCACAGGCATAGTGGAGCTCACTTTCCTTATCCCAAAAATTATATTCTAGATGTCTCAAATATTTAGAAGCAGGATTTATGAGAAAAAATACATTAGAACGAGTGTTCTGCTGTCCCTCCTTTTGTTTCCTAAAGAAGTTCAATCTGTTTTCCTGGACAGAAGTGAGTTTTGTTCTTTTTTTAAATCTCCTCATTACAAGGATGTTGTCTAAAAGTTTCTGCACTCATACCTACTTGTTGACTACTTGATAAACAAGCTCTGCACTGGTGAAAACATCATTCTGCAGCACATTCCTCAGGAGGAGACGGCCGCTTGCTTTGAAGATCTTGATCATCCAAAAAACTACACATACTTTATATATATATATATATATATATGTAAATGCCTTTTATTATTTCATTAAGGAACGTAGTTTATAAGACAGATCAGACACCCTCTGTCCAGTTTTTGCTCCTTGATGAAGTAGCGTTTTATCATCTTAATTTTTTTAAACAGCCTTAAAATACCTCACCACAACTCAGAAAAGGCTCAATGCCTTGAAAGGTAAGAGTACGTGTGTTAACTAACAGAACTTCTCATCAAACATTCATTTTATTTCAGTTATCCAAACTGGTCATGCAGTAAAACTAACGCATTAAACAACAAGATACAGAGTTACGTACATAAAGGTAAATGTCCAACTGACAGTTTGGTCTAAGTTTGGTCCAGCTTTACCAGGAGCTTCCACAGATCCTGAAATTCTCCATCTGTAACACAGTGTAATGCTTACTTTCGCAGCTCCCTCTCTTCTTCCCATTTCTGCTGCTTCAACAGCTTCTTCATCTGCCTCTTGGACAGGGTCTGGTTTTCTAAGGCACCGTCTCCAGTCCCAGTCCTGCAGTCACTCCTCTGACCACCAGAAGCTGCAGCTTCCCCGCTAGCATCATCCATCTGGGACACGGTGGCTGTCCCAGACTTGTGAGCTCAACGCTCACAAGTCCTTTACAAAGCTCAAATCACCACAATATTCAAGGATGACAGAACAACATACGAATATCTCTCAGACACACGTGTTGTTTTGGGCGCATATGTGACGTCAGTCAGGAGCGACAGATGCCTTCAAAAACAACAGAATTATTACTGTTGTATGATTTTGCTAAAGTGCTGTTGAACTTACAACGCAGGAATTTTAATTCAACAAAACGCAAATAACTAAAAATGTTTGTACAAAGTTTTAAAGCAACGATAAACTTTGCTAATCCAAATCACGACGCATACAAGGCGAATACATCGGTCAAGTACACAATGCGGCGTTTGAGGACGTCGGATTTGTGGTCTCAGATTAAAATCTCACATTCAGTGGGTACGTTAGCAAAATTTTCAATAAAGTTATACGCCAAAAGAAACGCTTATATGGATATTAAAATACGTTTTATGTCCCTAATAACCTATTAAAAGCTGTGAGCCCAAATCTAAAAAATAAACAAATATATATATATATATATATATACACACACACACACATGAAAAAGGCATTCTGCTTACATGCATTTTAAAAGTAATGATGATAGTTATGTTAACAAAAATAAGCAATAAATGGACTTCAGAACTTGGTTGAGATAGAAAACCACGTGGTCATGTATCAAATAAGCATTCTAAATATAGATAGTTGAAAACATTAACTAACAAACTTTTTGGTCTATTTGTACATTTTCTTCAGGTGATTCAAACATGTTTTTGTGCAGTGTTGGTTAAGGTATATGATAGGTATAAAAGTATATGATATGTTTTTGTTACGTTACAAAACGGTGATGCTCACAACTGCAACATCACATTAGCAAAAAAAGGTTATTTTGATGTAGGATGTGAAATCTGCAGTCAAGGAACTGGAGCCCATAATGCAGCTGTATAGTAACAAGCAAAAAGAAAAAGAACAGGACTGTAAAATTCAGTTTTGTGGTTGAATAGTGTATCCAGTTGATAACAGAACTGACTGAACTTAAGATTTAATTTTATTTACTGGAGATACCAATGACAAAAAAAAAACTCAAGATTTAACAAAGATATTTGGGAAAACTGGATTGAATCTATGGTTGAACTTTACATTATATAAATTCACTCATATCTGTTACAACTTTACAATGATTGTAGGATTCATTTATCTAATGAGCCTAAATCATCAATAGACAAGGAAATTAGTTGGACTTTCAAAAGAAATCTTCACAGAGAGTCCTCAATACAAAGGTCTATAATTTTAATAGGTTAGATAGTTTGATTGTTAAAAGGCATGAGGCAGGAATAACAGTGTTCATGAGAGGAATCCAGGGATTTGTGTTCTTGTGTGTGAGTTTCTGTTTGAGGTTCTTAGGTTGTCTTAGGTTGGAGGGTGCATCACAACCTAAGCTATGGAGTCTGAGGCTTGATTGCTGCAGGTGTGCAGTAGCACACCTGTTCTGGATTAACAGTCTGTGGAGTATATGAGGAGCAAGCTCCTTCAACACTTGACTGTTAATCTACAGTGGTAGCCCAAGTCTTCTGAGTCTCCTTGTGTTTTGCTTATGTGTCTGCTTCTGCTACATTCTCCTCTTGCTTGTTCCTTGTTAAAGGATTTCCTGTGCTGATTAGTGATGGCGAGATGAAGCCTCTTGAAGCACTGAGGGTTTCCATCCAATTGCTCAATTCATGAGCGGAGGCATCAACATGCTTCATTTGCTCTACTGCGCCATCAAGTGAACAGAAAATGTAAAATAGGCAGAATTATTATAATGACCTGAATTTCTAGTGTAAAGCTTTAAATTAAATAAATAAATGGTGTTTGTGATGCCAATATATTCTGAATATGGTGTCAATATGATCTTAATGTGTCTTTATGATACAATGGCTGGATCAAATGGAAGAGTGGGAACAAATAATGCAGAGGGTTGTGATGTGAATTTGCTTATGTTACTTACACCTACAATGGTTATAATGACGTTCTTTATTTAACCAGGTGAAGTCTCCTTGAGATTAAAACTTTTCCAAGATAGATTTATAGAAATATGTTCCCTAACTGGGAACCCAGATAACATGGGCGCACGAGCCAACTCTTAACCACTGGACTACGACCGACTGCAAATGATCCTGGGGAGCAATTTAACCAATCACAATTTTATCCAAGTTGTGATAAATATATTCCTATTTGTTCCAATATTCTCATCTTTCTCGCTGATTCCAAAGGAAAAAAAGACACTGAAACAATACGATCCCAAGGCAACTAAAAGTAACTAGGAACCAGCAACATTGTGCTGTCCCCTGTACTTCGAATCACGCGCAAACTGGTGAAGCAGTTCCTGAAACACCCTCATGGTACGGCCCACTTTCGAGGCCTCGAACATCACCACATACGTCATCAACACATGCCTTGATACACGCTTCACAAGTAGTCTGCCTGGATTACTCGACACACTCTCCAAAGCATCGGCACACTGGACACATTACTGGTGCTGACTACTAGTCTACAACTGAGTATTCCTGGATCTTCTGTCTCAAGCCATTTACCCTTGAACAATAACTTCTGAAAGAACATTCCCATGGCTGGCAATCTTCAGGCTCCTCACCTTCCTCCTCTCTGTGTAACCTGCCCCTCCCCCAGTGCTCACCTCAAGACCTCCACCCTCCTTCTCTAACTCACAACACTTGAATCTTGTTCCCTGATTCTGCTAATTCCCCTGGTATCTTCACCCACATCAACCAGTAAGCCTCCAAACTCAATTCCTTCAATACCAACTTGGCTAATATTCTATTCAAGCCAGGTGAAATTGGCACTTCCCAAACAAATGAAACTCCCCTTCGGGATAAATATATCTTCGAGCTCAGGGACGGCCTACCGCCACCCTAAAATAATTTAAAAAGGCTGTATATCTAAAATGTCCCTATTGTTAAAAAGCAGCCAGAAGAAATCTAAAAAGAAATTGAAAACAGTAGCAGGCCAACCTACAAAGAGAACAAGCTATGTTAGATCAGCACCCTAAATAAAAAAGAATAGCACGAGATACTGATCCACTTATCTCCTGATAAATGTTGTAGAAACATAGTTTGGGTGAACTTACTCCTATTATTAAACTGTGTAAACATTATCAGTTGAACACAAAGTACTCTCCTGCTCTTCTCTTCGCAGCATGGTACAGTTAAGACAGTACTGTCCACTTGCTTGGAATTCAAATCTCTTTTGAATCCTGCAAAAGTTTAAGTAAATATCTGAGTTTATTTATTTTTTAAAAAGGATTCCAACTCTTTCTTAAGCTGATTTAGATCAGAATAGTACTTCCCCTTTAACAAAAAACCCAGTTGTAGGTACGGTGGCCCGGAAGTGCAAACCACAGTTACTAAACACAACTACAAATTATAAAACACAACTACATTTCAAAAAACACAACAACATTTCAAAAAACAAACATTACAAAAACGCAACAACATTAACTAAGCACAACAACAAATTAAAAAACACAACATTTCAAAAAACACAACATTAATCTACCGAAAAAGGTAGGTACCAGTGGAAGACATGAGACATCACTGATTGGTCGACCGCGCTGTTGGACAGACCAAAGCAAGTTTTGGCACAGTTCTTGTTCCGCCCATATCGAGGATGCATTGATGCATCCTTCTGCGGACTTGGGTAAGCTAGGTTTCCCACAATACACTCACCAGCACCAGTCAATGGAGAAGGTGAGTGCAGACATTTATCGTTTTTATACCACTATTATTTTCTGACAAAAAGTAGTTTTAAGGTGAAAAAGTTGACCTCAAAACTTCATCCATGCAGTCAGTTTACCAAGAGTGACCCTAGTTTGAAATGTGCTGCAGACTGACCTCAGCCAGTCACTCTGTGATTTTCTGCTACCTGTTATTTGTTTGCAGCGGCTGAAAGTTGATATAAAGTTGTGTGTTGTTGTTGTGATGGGTGTGCTGTTTCAGATCCTTCCCTGTTTACCACAGACTGGCCGAAAACTTTCACCCTTCCAGATGCTCCTCCTGACTCTAATGCATCTGAGGCTGAATCTTCCCATCCAGCGTATGGCACACCTGTTCTGCATCGACCGATCAACTGTGTCCACCACGTTCACAAATACCATAGATGTCATGTTTACACACCTTGCTGCGGGGTAACATACCACTGAGCATGGTGCTGCCATGTGAAGAGGTGGTTTTACTGGACAAAATTGTGAAGGTGTGCTGTGATCTGACCTATATGTGTCCCGGTATTGTTTTGAAAGTGTAAACCCTAACAGCTTTGTGAAACTTGTGTTAAGCAGAAAGCAGTGTACCTAGGTTGCCTTATGTGAATAAATGATGGACAACTTAAAGGTTCTTTTGCATCTTTATCAAACTGTAAATGCATAACTTCTGCAAAAAAGTCAAATAGTAAAAACAGCATTACTGTGCAAAGCACTGGAGCTCTGAGGTAAACAGAGGAACAGAGCGTATTTAGTGACGTCTCAGCTATATCTTTCCTGGAGTTTCAATAAATGGTACTGTTCTAATTGGGAATGTGATTATTTTCATGTTTAATAGTTAATAAAATCAAGAAAAAATTTGTATTTAACAAATATCAAATACATTAGTAGAAATCTTTTAAAATAAGCTAAAGTTTTTATTTTTTGATCATAAAAAAGCTTTACTGAGTGAATAATGGTGGTTTTATGATTGTCTCCTAAAAAAAATTTAAATCTTTACTCCCTTCAAAAAACTTTGCTTAAAAATTATTTTTTGTCCTAACTGACAAATAGAAGATGATAAGCAACTTCAGTTATACAGTTGATTCTTGAATTCCATTATTCCTTAAGTTGCTCTGGATCCATAAGCAGGGAATGTTTTAACCCTCCAGCAGTCTTGGAGGGGTCGCATGGACCCCCCGTGCGCTACTCGTGTTCCCCCCCCCCCCGTGTCTTTCATGGTTTTCCCACACACTGGGCTGCAGGGAGCCCTCCACATCACATTTCCGGCCATTACTCTAGGTTTCTGGTCCTGCGGGGGTCAGAGCAACTCCAGGTGCAGTTCTTTCTGGGGCCTCCTGTGACATCTGCCTCACTCTGTACTAGCGCTTAGCCAGGACAGCGGGAGGTTTAAAGAATTACTTTACTTTAAACTTTTTACGAACCTGTATATGGCCAGAGTTTTTGTTTTACAACTGCATGTTTCATTTACAATAGCTACTAAACACTGATCACCACACTTTTTCTTCTTTTTAATTATCTTCAGGTAAACTCATCAGATAACTACAGCACAAACAGAGACAAAATGTTTGTAGTAAAATCTTTATTGGAATAACAAAAAACAAAACAAAAATAGATAATCAGCCAGCAAGTACAGGAAGTTGATATCTTGACTGTCTAATCATAAGCTATTTAATATAATGTAAAAATGTAAAATAAGATGAGGAGACAGTGGAGCAGACAACGGCAGGGCATGATGGTGAAAATTCCTGGGAGCTTGTGGGAAAATGCATCCAAACCTGGAAGTGTGCTCTCTCCTCCTGCAGAGCTGTCTGCATAAAACCAGGAAATGTACAAGGAAAATAATAATAATATATAGACTTTATTGAACTCACAATGAAGAAAATGTCCTCTGCATTTAAACCATCCCTTAGGGAGCAGTGGGGAGCAGCCCAGGGAGCATGCTAAGGGTCTTGCTCAGGGACCCAGAGTGGCAGGCTGTATTTCGAACCCGGGTACTTGTGGCCTATAAAGCAAATCCCCTACTCTAACTACTAGACCACCACTTCCAAGACAAAAGTGAAAGAGCTCTGTTTGATCACTAGCTATGGCCCTCATGTACAGACGGCGACGGTCCGAGACAAGAGCCTCAGCACTTATTTAGATTAAACAACTAAAAGTTAGAAACAGTTTGAGAGTCATTCCTTTAGGAGCAAGTGTTATTTAGAGTGTGATCGCTTCTGGGGACCAAGGACTGGAGGGACTCCGAGGCGTCTGACTGCCAACAGGGTGCGGTAGCTCGGACAAATGTTAACATTTTCAAAAGAAAAAATATTATATTTTACATTCTGGTACTTGCAGTTATCCACCACAAGTTATTAAATGCTTTATATCAACGTTCAGCTGCTGCAAACAAATAACAGGTAGCAGAAAATCACAGAGTGACTGGCTGAGGTCAGTCTGCACATTTCAAACTATGCTCACTCTTAGTAAACTGACTGCATGGATGAAGTTTTGAGGTCAACTTTCTCGCCTTAAAACTACTTTTTGTCAGAAAATAATAGTGGTATAAAAACGATAAATGTCTGCACTCACCTTCTCATTGACTGCTGCTGGTGAGTGCATTATGGGAAACCTAGCTTACCCAAGTCCGCAGAAGGATGCATCAAAGCATCCCCGATATGGGCTGATTTTGCGCAATTCTCCACTGTGTGCAGTGCACAGAATGTGCACGAAGGATTCTCCAACCGCAGCAAGTTGACGGAGGTTTGGAAAAATGCTGTTGTACATACCAATGTTGACAGCAGCCCCGTCTGAGCACACAGCCACCAACTTTGTTGTCCAGTCATCCAACCTTGTGTAAAGGAAACGTCCCAGAAGTCCGACTGTTAGAGCCTGCATGGTTCGTTCAGCATCCAGTTCAATCAGTCCAAGAAAGCCTGAGGTAAACTTTCCGTTGCTAGACACAGACACAATGAAATCGATTTCCTGCTCAATTTTTGTGATGTCCTCATATCCACCAAAAAGCAGCCCCCAAAATTGAGCAGTTTGAATGTTGGCTCTTAACTCCCCGCTGATGGTATGAGCGATGCTCTGCGCTCTTCAAGTGAATGATAAGCACCTCCAACATTTACCTCTAGCTGCTTCAGTAAAGAAATATCCTCAGAATAGTAGGACATGGGCTGGCAGGTTTAGCTTTATGGAAGACAAGGAGAAAAATATTAAATAGAGCTTGCCATAGTTCTTCATTCAGTCTCGCCATTTGGTAAGAGGGCGGCTCAACATCTTCTCTCTGTTAGTTTGTTTTTTAGCAATAGCTGGTGCCACATTCATGTACTCCTCGCCTTTTTAATGTTTGTCAAATAAAGGTTGGTTGAAATTCTTTCAGGCTTTATAAAACGTACCTATTTTGTCTTCTAGATGCCAGCAATACATTTTTAACCACATACCATATCTTAAAGCTACTTTTCCAAAAAAAAGTCTATGGTTAAATTTTCTTTGTAGGTGGTGAAACTCCAAAGATGCTGCTTAATGTCTGTTGTCTTTTGGACATCTCTGACAGAAGTTGACTATGTATAACATTAGATGAGATGGCGGTGTTGATGGCGTGACGGTCAAGTATGCAAAGTTGCGAACAGAAGTGACATTGAGCATTACATCTGTACCTGCGTACCAGTTATGTGCACCCCTGATTATGACCCTCTCATGATGAAACATCTTTTATCAAAGTAATATAAGTACTGTATAAGTAAGTATTAGTATAAGTACAGCTGCATTCCAGAATTTCTCTGCTCAGGTTAAATGCAAAGAAGTATTTTAAGCCGGCGTTGACATTTTTATGGTCTACCCAAACAAAACAAAAACTGCAGTGTTTGACTTAATCAGAAATTAAGATAAGAAGCTTGACTCCAAACTGGACTTTTTTCCACATAGTGTTTCAAAGGGAAGACACACATAATTTTCCTTAATTTGGATATTTAAATTTTGAGATTTGGGGAGAACATTTTTACTAGAACTCCTCTTTTACAATCCAAATGCTGATAAATGTTCCAATATTTTATGATTTAGTAATGTGAAATTACCCTGTGTACCTTTCTACTCCTATGTATTCTTTTAATCTTTAAACCTTAAGAAATCAAACAAGTAGACTAGAGTTTGAGCCGCAGGTCCTCTTAGTGTTAAGAGAACCTTTATTTCTTTTGCCTTTTTTTTTTCTTCTAAAATAAAGGACTTTACTCTTTATTCCATTATAAAGAATCTTAACCCTAGCTCCAAAACAAAACTCTTCAGCCCCAATCTCTGTTCCCCAGAGTAGACATTTTGAGTATTATTGCATTTCAAAGCCATCAAAATGACTGCAATTCATCATTGGCTTAGATGTGTTTTTTAATAGGTAATAGATCTACCTTTAATTAAGTATTATAATTTTATGGACCCAAAATCTATGGCTCACGGGCTTCAGGAGTCCAGGAACCACAGGTTGAGGACCGCTGCATTGAACAATGATGCTAGCTTTCTGCAGAGATTGTAGGATTGGCTAAATATCTCCAGACCTATTAGTGTATTATTTCTGGCTTGGACAATAATCAGATTTAGGGATTGCAATCACTAGTTCGCAGCTCCTAATTTGCCCCACATCATATTTGCTTCTAACCCAGTTCATAAGAAGCTTCAGACAAACATTATGCTAAAAAAAAAAAAAAAACACATATGTGTTTTAAAATAAAGGAAAAGCATGCTTAAAAAAAATTTGGTACTGTGGTGGTAAAAAAAATCCACAGTTCTGGACGAAGACTTTTTCTATGCAGAGTATTTTAGAGAACATGAGATTAGTTTAATTTTGTGTGGTACCACTGTCCAATCAGATTCTTTCTTACCTTCAGAAACAAAAATAACCCAATTTTTTCCATTCTCATTTTAAAGGTTTGCTTTGCCAAGGAAAATTTGTTTAACAAAAACAATTACTCTCAAAGGTTTTAAAAGTTTTAGCTGGTGATATCTTAGGGAAAACAACAAGTGTTTTTTTCATATTTATGTGCAGCACAGAAGTGATTAGGCTTCTCTTTCCTTTCCCAGAGGAAAACAAAAAGAAACTGCAGAACCAAGCCTTTCATAGTTTTTGTCAGGACCTGATATAAGGTACAGTGTAAATCAACACACTGCATGAATCAGAAGAGGGAGGAACAACAGCTAATATAACCTCTTCCCAGCAGCTGCTGTGAAAAACAATGAATTTGTACTTTCCATAAGCGTAATTTCACACTTGGGGACAAAAACTGCACCCCACTGTAAATACTGTGTCAGAGACTGTATGAAGACCATCTGCAGTAGAACTAAGCCTGTTTTAATGAGGTCTCTGCCCATTAGATTTATGGGATATAAACTCTGACAACAGAAAATAATACCTGAAGGAGAAACCCATCAGGTGTTACGCATGCAATGGGTTTTGAAAAATGCTCCTTCATGAGATCTGTCCTGAGAATAACATAGAAACACATGGTTACAACTGAGTTTTGGAGATGTTGTAACTTCCTCTGCATTTTAAGAACTTTTAATAACTAGAATAATTGACCCTGAATATTCCACGACGAAAGAGAACTTGTTTCTCTAAAAGAATTAACTGGAAGGTATCAAATGAGTTAAGTTATCACCCTTTTGAAGATACTTTTCTAACCCTAAAATAATATTTTAACTCGCTATATCTGTCAACGTCAAGCAAGCGTGACACATGAGCAGCGGTTAATAAGCGTTCTTCGTTGCAGAAAATAGGAAAAGATTTATGCAAATGTGTGTGTGTTTGTACGTTACCCCCATCAGTTTCTTAATCGCTCCAGAGTCAGACTGTCATGGCACACAGTTCTCTATCAGTCCAAAAAACAACCAGGCCCTTCCCAGGTCTGTTGGTGGGACATTCACTCCTTCCTTGTCCACTTTAACTTCTCCAGGAGAGAGAAATAACTTTGCTCTGGCCTGTTTCTCTTCTGCCCGCATAAGATGTGCTTTCAATATAAATCCAGTGTATCACTCTTCTGGCTCTGACAAACAACATGGATCGTTGTCCATCTCAATGGGTTTGGGGCCAGACTTCTTCTGAGTTTCGTTCTGGTGGAAACTCACACTGTCATTTGCAGCAGATAGGCGGGCAGGTACAGAGGTTTCATGGCTAAATTGGACCAGCCTGGTAGCCAGTCTTCATTGATTGCACATTGCACCAGTAAGAGCAGAGTGTGAAGGTTCAATTAGCAGGGTAAGA
This sequence comes from Girardinichthys multiradiatus, assembly GCF_021462225.1. Lineage (NCBI taxonomy): Eukaryota > Metazoa > Chordata > Actinopteri > Cyprinodontiformes > Goodeidae > Girardinichthys > Girardinichthys multiradiatus. The sequence goes on from NC_061807.1 coordinate 43,136,309, forward strand.
GCACAGTTTTGCTCAAAATATTGAAATGCACACAACATTATGGGTGACATACCAGAGTTCAAAAGAGGACAAATTGTTGGTGCACGTCTTGCTGGCGCATCTGTGACCAAGACAGCAAGTCTTTGTGATGTATCAAGAGCCACGGTATCCAGGGTAATGTCAGCATACCACCAAGAAGGACGAACTACATCCAACAGGATTAACTGTGGACGCAAGAGGAAGCTGTCTGAAAGGGATGTTCGGGTGCTAACCTGGATTGTATCCAAAAAACATAAAACCACGGCTGCCCAAATCACAGCAGAATTAAATGTGCACCTCAACTCTCCTGTTTCCGCCAGAACTGTCCGTCAGGAGCTCCACAGGGTCAATATACACGGCCGGGCTGCTATAGCCAAACCTTTGGTCACTCATGCCAATGCCAAACGTCGGTTTCAATGGTGCAAGGAGCGCAAATCTTGGGCTGTGGACAATGTGAAACATGTATTGTTCTCTTATGAGTCCACCTTTACTGTTTTCCCCACATCCGGGAGAGTTACGGCGTGGATAAGCCCCAAAGAAGCGTACCACCCAAACTGTTGCATGCCCAGAGTGAAGCATGGGGGTGGATCAGTGATGGTTTGGGCTGCCATATCATGGCATTCCCTTGACCCAATACTTGTGCTAGATGGGCGCGTCACTGCCAAGGATTACTGAACCATTCTTGAGGACCATGTGCATCCAATGGTTCAAATATTGTATCCTGAAGGCGGTGCCGTGTATCAGGATGACAATGCACCAATACACACAGCAAGACTGATGAAAGATTGGTTTGATGAACATGAAAGTGAAGTTGAACATCTCCCATGGCCTGCACAGTCACCAGATCTAAATATTATTGAGCCACTTTGGGGTGTTTTGGAGGAGCGAGTCAGGAAACGTTTTCCTCCACCAGTATCACGTAGTGACCTGGCCACTATCCTGCAAGAAGAATGGCATAAAATCCCTCTGACCACTGTGCAGGACTTGTATATGTCATTCCCAAGACGAATTGATGCTGTATTGGCCGCAAAAGGAGGCCCTACAGCATACTAATAAATTATTGTGGTCTAAAACCAGGTGTTTCAGTTTCATTCTCCAACCCCTGTAGGTAGGCAGGCAGACAAACCCTCTCTCTTCCAAGCCATGCTGAAGAAGCGTCTCTGATGGAGTAGCCATGGGGAGGGCAGGTGTCTAATGTGCAGACTCAAAATTTCAAGATGGCGCCGCAGATGGTCGCCTCGGCGTGTTGGTGCGCATTGTTTTGTTTTGTTTTTTTGCTTTAAAACGGTCTTCTGTGATGGTACCCGGAGCTCTCTCACCAGAGAAGAACTCATGAACATCAGGGCTACTACACCAGAGGAGTTATTTCCAACTTTTCTGCCTACTGCTCTGGAATTTTTGGACAATCTGGTCAAAGGTGCGCTCACCTTTGTTCACGCGGTGAAACGCCGGAAGAGAGGGAAACGGGCTGGGGTGCTGGTACGTCTTCGCCAGCGTGGACTACGAACACCGTTACCTGGAATATTTCTCTCTAACGTGTGCTCACTTCCCAACAAAATTGAGGAACTACAACTGCTGTTGGGGCAAAACAGGGACTTTTATTCATCGGCAGTTTTGTGCTTCACGGAGACGTGGCTGTGTGGATTAATACCGGACTCTGCGCTGCAGCTGGCAGGATTCCAGCTCTACAGAGCGGACAGAGACACGGAACTCTCCGGCAAAGTGAAAGGTGGAGCAATCTGTTTTTACCTCAACATAAACTGTAAGCCTTTCTATTCCCCCCGTGAGTTCGCTTCGTTCATCCTGGTCGGTGTTTACATCCCGCCGCAAGCTAACGTGCAGGTCGCACAGCGCATGCTCGCCGACCAGATACTGAGTGTGGAGCGGACCAACCCGGACTCCTTAGTAATCGTCGTTGGTGACTTTAACAAAGGTAATCTGACCCACGAACTCCCCAAATATAGACAGTTTATAAAATGTCCGACCAGAGAAGACAACATTCTGGATCACTGTTACACCACCATCAGAGACACTTATCACGCCGTCCCACGTGCTGCACTGGGCCAATCCGACCACATCATGGTCCACCTGATTCCTGCATACAGGCAGAAACTAAAGCTCTGCAAACCTGTTGTGAGGACGTCAAGGAAGTGGAGCAGTGAGGCTGTGGAGAATCTCCAGGCGTGTTTAGGCTGTACAGACTGGGATGTGTTCAGGACTACTACCAACAGTCTGGACGAGTACACAGAGGCTGGGACTTCCTACATCAGCTTCTGTGAGGACAGCTGTGTATCATCATGCACCAGGGTGAGTTACAACAACGACAAACCCTGGTTCACAGCTAAACTCAGAAGGTTAAGACTGGATAAGGAAGAGGCCTTCAGGAGTGGGGACAAAGACATATACAGAGAGGCTAAGTACAAGTTTGGCAAGGCAGTGAAAGAGGCCAAACGACTGTACTCTGAGAAGTTCCAAAACCAGTTCTCAGCCAACGACTCTGCGTCTGTCTGGAAAGGGCTCAAGCAAATCACCAACTACAAGCCGAAAGCCCCCCACTCCATCAACGACCGACGCCTCGCCAACGACCTGAACGAGTTCTACTGCCACTTTGAAAGACAAAGGGACAGTCCTGCAACCATCCCCCACGACGCCCCCCAACAGCTGCAGCCACAATCCACCACCCCCACCTCCCCAACCTCAAGAGGGGCCTTGGCACCTCCAACCCCCACCTTGAAGTTCCCCCCCACCAGCCCCCTACCCACGCCGAGGACGGCTCTTTCCATCCAGGAGAGGAACGTCAACAAACTCTTCAGGAGACAGAACCCCCGAAAAGTTGCTGGTCCGGATTCTGTCTCACCAGCCAGCCTGAAGCACTGCGCTGATCAGCTGTCTCCAGTCTTCACAGATATTTTTAACACCTCACTGGAGACATGTCATGTGCCAGCCTGCTTCAAGTCCTCCACCATCGTCCCTGTTCCCAAGAAGCCAAGGACCACAGGGCTTAATGACTTCAGACCCGTCGCCCTGACCTCTGTGGTGATGAAGTCCTTTGAGCGCCTTGTGCTCTCACACCTAAAAGACATCACCGACCCCCTCCTGGACCCCCTGCAGTTTGCCTACAGAGCCAACAGGTCTGTAGATGATGCAGTCAACCTAGCCCTTCACTTCATCCTCCGGCACCTGGACTCCACAGGAACCTACGCCAGGATCCTGTTTGTGGATTTCAGCTCTGCCTTCAACACCATCGTCCCAGTTCTGCTACAGGAGAAGCTCTCCCAGCTGAGTGTGCCCGACTCCACCTGCAGGTGGATCACTGACTTCCTGTCTGACAGGAAGCAGCGCGTGAGGCTGGGGAAGCACGTCTCTGACTCCATGACCATCAGCACCGGTTCCACCCAAGGCTGTGTTCTCTCTCCTCTGCTCTTCTCCCTGTACACCAACAGCTGCACCTCCAGTCACCAGTCTGTCAAGCTTCTGAAGTTTGCGGACGACACCACCCTGATCGGACTCATCTCTGATGGTGACGAGTCCGCGTACAGATGGGAGGTGGACCATCTGTTGGACTGGTGCAGCCAGAACAACCTTGAGCTCAACGCTCTAAAGACAGTGGAGATGGTTGTGGACTTCAGGCAGAACCCAGCCCCACCTGCCCCCATCACCCTCTGTGACTCCACAATTGACACTGTGGAATCTTTCCGCTTCCTGGGAACCATCATCTCCCAGGATCTCAAGTGGGAGCCAAACATCAGCTCCCTCATCAAGAAAGCCCAGCAGAGGATGTTCTTCCTGCAGGCAGCTGAAGAAATTCAACCTGCCAAAGACTATGATGGTGCACTTCTACACAGCCATCATTGAGTCCATCCTCACCTCCTCCATCACCATCTGGTACGCCGCTGCTACAGCCAAGGATAAGGGCAGGCTGCAGCGTGTCATTCGGTCTGCTGAGAAGGTGATTGGCTGCAGTCTACTGTCGCTCCAGGAACTGTACACCTCCAGGACCCTGAAGCGGGCAGGGAAGATTCTGGCTGATCCCTCCCACCCCGGTCACAGTCTCTTTGAGACTCTCCCCTCTGGCAGGAGGCTACGGTCCATCCGGACCAAAACCTCACGCCACAAGAACAGTTTTTTCCCATCTGCCACCAGCCTGGTTAACAAAGCCTGAAAACCACCCTGACACTCTCCCTTTCCCCCACACCCCCCTTTTTTGCTGACAGGACACCTGTAACCTGTAACTCTATGCGTTACATTAACGCTCAGCTTGGACTCCTGCTTTACTTGCACTGCCATACTTGCACAATGATCACCTGCACTGTTGTATTGCTCTTACATCTTATACTGCTCTATATTTACTCTCACTCACTTAAAACTGTGCACATATATTTATATTATATTGTAGATATGTTTATACTGTTTAATTTGTACTGTATTGCACCGACTACGCCAAAACAAATTCCTTGTATGTCCAAAAACGTACTTGGCAATAAAGCTTTTCTGATTCTGATTCAAAAACGCGTACGTTGCACTCAAATCCTATGTGTGTGTGTGTTGGTGTGGGTGTGTTTGTGTGTGTGTGTGTGTGTGTGTGTGTGTGTGAGAGAGGCAGAAGAAAAAGTTTAGTAAAGGTTCAGATTTTGCGCACAGAAATATTATCAGTCAGTCAGTTGTCCACATGCCTGTCACTTCCTTTGAATTCTACTTTCTGTGTCTTCCACATTCTTCCTTCCATAACATGCACTATGCTCCTTTCTAAAACAACTTTCTTTTCCCATCTCTAATGTCCCTTTTCACTTTTACCTTCTTTTCAGACTGATTGCAATATTTAAGACAAAAGAAACTTCCTGCAGGAAAGCTTTAACTCTTTAACCCCTTAATTGATGCACTCGGTGCTTTTTGGTCCATATTTATTTACCATGTAGTCAAACATTTCTCCCTGATGAGGAGGTGTCTCCTTAGAACTTCGTCAGACCCATTACGCATCGGTTAATGGGGGAATATTCCTTAAAACCTGCAGACGTCTCCACAGGAGTTCAAGGCTTTCTGGCACCCTGATAGCCTTCCTTCCAGCCAAGTAGTCAGGAGAGCCTTATTTACATCACACGGTAAAAAAAAAAATATTGGAGAAATCCAAGAACATTATCCACACACTGCTTCTCCAGGTAGGCCAGAGCTCGGTGCAGCAGGTAGATAATGGCATCATTCACCCTGAAGCCAGGATGGTAGACTCACCGCAGCAGATCCAACGAAGACTTCCACAGGGGGCAAAGATGGTTGAGGACTAACCTCTCGAGGGTGAGGTCAATGCTACTGGCCTGTAGCTGCTGAGGTACTTTGGATGTGTGGTCTGCAGCACTGGTACCACAGAGGAGGTCTTTCACAGCCGTGGTACCAGCTTTAACCCTAGTTGAACATGTATCCCATGATGCCACACAGGTGATCTGCACAGTAGTTTAGGAGCCTGGTGCTGATGCCATCAGTACCTTCAGCCTTTCACAGGTCAGAAGGGTTGGATGATGGCTGAGAAATGTGTTCTAGGAAGAAAAGCAGGCAGCCGTTAAAGATAAGGGGGGTTGCAGCAAGAGTGACTGGGCTCAGGGAGCGGTGAGTGTCTAATCACACCTGTTGAAGAAATGGTGCAGATTATTTACCCACCCTAAATCTCTTACAGCCTGGGAGTTTGGTTTGTGGTCTTAAATTGTTTTCAGGCTTGTCCTCCATCTTCTTCCTGCAGATGTTTTTTTTCCATCCAAGAGGGAGAAAATGCTGGGGATTTCAGCCAGAGGTCTCTTTGCTGTGAGCCTACAATCCTAACGACTACTCTCATTAGGAGTCTTTTTTCAGCTATTCTGTTGTAGATCCAATGTCAAGCTGTGAGATATTGACCAGTTTACAATTTAATTCATGCTGAAAACTGGGGTAAAGTTGTACATATTTAACAAACATTTCCGAAGCACACACCAGACATCTTGGCAAATCTAAAACTTTATTTTGTTTGTCCTTTATTTGCATTTTCCTTAACCAATGAAGAGTTTTCCCACAAGCTGAAATTGTTGGACAAATTTAATACTGTTATTAATAAAGTGTCTATTTAAAGGCCAATGTTTCTAAAACCCTTTAAGTCTGTTATAGTGTTAATTGCAGGCTGCATTGCACATTAGTCAGGGTTATGTGAGTGTGTGGTATGGCTCCGGGTGTGATGGTATGTGTCATCGACACACTTAGATTGGATGACTCTGAGGATATACAGTTGGAGTTCTGCAACCTGACCCTGCATGTACCCCACCACCACCTCCGTCCTCACCTGACACACTTACTGTGTGTAACCCCCAGGCAGCAGAAGAATTTTTTTAATGCTTACTGCAACTTACTGCTCTGCATCAACAGTGCAAAGTTAATTTTACACTGCCTGAAAACCAGACTCTCAGGCAGGAGATGGCTGTCTAGCTGTAGCTGTGTTCTTTTAGAATGAGCATTACCAAACCCACCTGAGAGTGTTTGTTTAGCTCTAATTATTTTGGAGAAATCTTTTTAGTGCTTCATATTTTTGGGGAGAAGAGGTGCTCCAGTAAAAATAAAACCTTCATTTTAACATAGTCAAACATTATTTTTTTATTGTGTCCTGTTCTGGTAGCTTAGGCAAACAGCATGGTGAGTCTGGCTGCCTTGCGGTGTCAAAGCAGATGTGGTACATATTGTCATGATAGCATTGCACAGTTTCGGCAGATTCGCCAGCTGAAACTCCATAATAAGATTCTCCTGTTCCATCACATTCTAAAGCTGCTCTGTTGGACTGAGATGTGGTGAATGTGGAGGCTATTACAGTCCAGTGAACTCATTGTCATGGGATTTTATTTTTCTTTTAGTTTTATCATTAATCCCTCTCTCAACATTATATCATATGCTTTTTCTATGTCAAAAACACAGCTACCACACTTTCTTTATTAATCTGAGCTTTCCTGATTTCATGCTCAAGACACAAGACTGGATCCATTCTGTTTCCAGCTTTTCTAAAACCACTTTGATAATTTAACAGATATCCTGTCTTTTCCATATAGTATGTTAATCTTTCATTTATAATTCTTTCCATAGTTTTTTGAAAATGTTAGTTGTTAAAGCAATTGGTCTATAGTTGCCTGCTTTTGTTTTGTCCTTTCCTGGTTTTTGTATTAATATTAGTTTCTTCCTTTCAAGACTTTGCTATTTCCCATCCTCGCAGAATATTATATTATTCTAAAATAACGTCTTTTGATAACTAATTTCCTAAGATGTTTTGCTATTATAGAACACATCTGGGCCTGTAATCTCATAGATTCTCAGAGTCCTCTCAGAGAGCTCATATCTTAACCTGAAAATTCCTACCAAGGAGTCTCTGTTTAAGAGTGATCCAGAGGAGAACAAAAGGAAGAGAAAATCGCACTGAACAAGGAGCAGAGCCTACTGGTGGAGGAGAAGAGAGAAGGGTTGAAAGGTAGATTCATTTTTCTTATCATAGATAGATAGATAGATAGATAGATAGATAGATAGATAGATAGATAGATAGATAGATAGATAGATAGATAGATAGATAGATAGATAGATAGATAGATAGATAGATAGATAGATAGATAGATAGATAGATAGATAGATAGATAGATAGATAGATAGATAGATAGATAGATAGATAGATAGATAGATAGATAGATAGATAGATAGATAGATAGATAGATAGATAGATAGATGGCACACCAAAACTGCACATCACATCAAATTAGTCAGCCAGTTAATTTAACGTTTATTTTTTTGTCATAATAAACCACAATATCAGAGCAGAAACCCCTTGACATTTTTATTTTGCAATAAACATTTAAAATTCCAACGTACTATTTTATTTATAAATCACAGCATTTACCAATTTTACATCAACAAGGTCAAGACCTAACTTTAATAGTCAATATGTTACACAGAAAAACCAAATAAACTCAGTTAAACAAAGTGAAAAATATGTCATACAGGTCATATTCAGATTTTTGCCCTACCTATAGAAAGCCCCTCCATTCTTCACTCTTACGTTCTTCACAAATTCCCAAACATTCATCTTCTCATCTTGCAACCCCTACTTCCAATTACCTCCAAAGTCCTGCTGCCTTTTCAGAACGTCTATGCCAACATCTCAGTGTAAGACTTTAAAACTTTAAAACAGCAAAGTGTGCCAATATCAGGCCTGCTTTGGAAAAACCACAGTATGTACAAAGTATACACAGAGTACATTTCCCCCAAATCACACAAAGAAAACAAATGGAAAGAATGACTCATATCTAGAGAAACTGGTGACTGGTAAATGATGTACTAACCTCCAAAGAAGTGGGATATTATGACCAAAACCATAAGTAGACTAGTAAGGTTGAGAGGATGACTCCATCAAAAAGTGGATTATTTTAGTTTTACCTAAAAAAGCAAAAACTATATACTGTGTACATAATATATATAGGTCAAGACCTAACTCATTTTGAGTAGTCTAAAGCATTTCAGATCAAAATTTAAAAAAGAAAATCAAAACATTATTTCTATAAATCATAATAAAATAGTACTCTGGAATAATGATGATGCCAAACATCTTAAAAATCAGAGTAGCAACGACTGTCCAGCAGGTCCACATTCTCAAAGAAACTGGGTACAAATAAAAGGCAACATGTGACATTACTTCTATTTCAAAATTAATGTTTGAAAAATGTGCATTAAAGTAAATTATGCACATTAAGTGCTTTGAGTCAGCACCGACCTGTGTGCATCATAAAGCACGAACACATAAGAAATCATCATGACAATTCAAGTCGTAAAAACGTTTCAGTAAATTCAGCAAAATAGAAACATACAGGTAAGAGGTACTTACATTAATAACTGTTCGAAGATGTTGTCTAAAATGGTTTTAATAAAACTGATTTCTTCCAATTTTAAAATAAGAGTTTGACATATTAAATAAAGAATTTTCTAAATCAAACCCTATTTAGCTTTAAGAGTGAATAATGAGTCACTTCAACGGCAATTCATTCATTCTTTGTTTAACAGTGATGTAATAAAAGCATGAAATACAGGCCTGTAGAAAGTCAAAAATGTGAAGCAGCAGTTAACATACAAATACCTGAACAACATATACAGCATATCATTCATCATATTTAACATCAGTGTAAAACAATGAAGAGGACCATCCCAGAGCAGGCCAATAACCTCAGAAGCCCCAGTCCTGCAGGGACGAACAAAAACAAGAAAGTTCTTATGAACACAGCATTATCCCAAAAAACCCAAATCACTCCACTCAGCTTGATGCTGCTGTGTTGTGTGGGGATGGCGTGTGGAAACTGTGTGGAAACTGCAAATTAGACTCTTCTGGCTTTCTTCATGTCAGTCTGTTTTTCTTTAATTCTGTGTTTTTCCTGTACGGCACTTTGGTTAGTATTGTTATTGGTGTTAAAGTGCTTTAAATATACAGTGGTATACTATGGTACAGTGGTAATAAGGCATGAAGGGGAAATTTATAGAGTGCATCTCCAGAGTTAGCATGGGCCTTGTGGCTAGTTCTCTGATTAATGCTGTCCTTGCCCAGCCAGTTTAGGTGGACGTCCATGTCTTGGTAGGTCTGCAGTTGGTCTGTCCTCAGATGATGGATTGAACAGAGTTCTGTGAGATGTTCAAAGCGTGGGATGTTGTTTTAGAACCTAACCCTACTGAAAACATCTCCACAACTTCCTTCCTGACCTGTCTGCTGTGTTTCTTGGTCTCCATGATGCTGTTTTGTTCTCTAGTGTTCTCTAACATACCTCTGAGGCCAGAAGCTGAAAGGTCAGTGAGACGAGAGGAAAGTAAACTAATGTCAATACAACAAATTTTATGTGAAAGGTCTTACAAACCAGCTCAGGTAGGGATGAAGGAGAAATATGGGCTTGCCACCATCAAAGAGAAGACATGTTAGTTGTTAGCACTGCTGCCTCTGACCAAAAGGTCCCGGGTTTAACCTCACCTGGAACCTCTGCGTGTATGAACTTTGCATGTTGTCTCTGTACAAACTCCTGGGACATCTAAAAATAACTGCCCAATTTAAAGTGCTGTAAGGTGATAAGTATATGTACATTTTTGTCTGCCCTGTCCCACTGGCCACCCTGTTTATGTCCCCTATCTTTTGCCCATCAACCTCAAGAGATAAGAACCTGGTCCACCAATGACCCTAAAAGAGTAAAGCAGGTGAAGAAAATATGTGGATGGATCATTTGGGGAGAAGTTCCGAGCCTTTGAGGTTTAAAGGCCTCTTTACTATCACCCTAATCTTCGTCTCCCTCCAAAGATTCCCTATTGGATTCAAGGCAAGACTCCAACTAGTTGGCTTTAAAATATTAATATTACTTCCAGTCAAAAGAAGCATGTTGGTCAAATTAAAAGATTAATTTTAACCTAAATCTGCCAGGGTATTTATAATTTGAGGTCTGACTGTAGCACCCTCCCAACATGAAGCTTCAGCCTGAAAGTAATCTTAAATGTATATCATTTCACCACCATGGGCTGTTTTTTAATGCACAATTTCTCCCCTAGAACTCTGGTTTAGCCCTGATCCCTGAAGCTAAAGTGCCTGGAGTAAAATGCACCTGTAAATTACAAAAGAGGGCAAAACAGTGTTAAGAGATCAATTTGCCTGACTGCTCTGTTGGATTTTAACAAGCATACTTCTCTTCAGTGCAAGCATTTCCAGCCTGTAGAGAATATCTGCAGCCAGACTATCTTTTTCTTTGTAAACATAACTGAGCTCTCCAGTATGTGGGTATTATTGTCAAACGAGAAGGGGAACTCCAAATGTTCCTCCAAAGTGCAGCTGAGGCTATTTGCTGCTGTGTTGCATGCTGTGTTTGTGTAATGAACCTGACTTCTCACTCTCTCCATCTTTAAATGACTGCTCCTATAAAAAGCCAGCTGGTACTGCTGCAGCTCTAAACTGCCAGCCAGAATCCTGATATCCGGCAGCAGCTGAGAAGCCCTTCAGTACACACAGATAACAGACACCTGCCAACACCTGACCCTTTCCTCCTGAGCGTTCTCATACAAACATGTAACATCCTTACTGATGAAGACTCTTATGTCAATATAATCTTTTGATAATTTCATAAAGTCATTTCATAAAAATGATTATGAGTCTTTGATGTACAGAGGGGCATTTTATCACTTTAAAACTGTACCATGGCTGTTTCACTTATCATGCATTGGAGCTTAGAATTGTACGTGATTCATTGCAAACATCCTTATCATTCTTATCCAGAACTGAAAAATTAAATGATTTTTGTAACAGTGAATATGCTTACTAAAACAAGCCAATACAATCCTTTCTAGTTCCCAAGAAATTCAGGGTTCTGTTCAGAGGTTTCTTCCACTCCTCATGCATGTAAACGTCATAATTATTTTAGGCATTTAATGACAATGTTGAGACACCCTTCTTTTTTGCAATGTTTTTTTATTTTGCATTGCATTTTTTAGTTGTCTGTTTGGTAATGATAAATTTAGCTGCTGAAATCTCCAGCAGAGAATGTCTTCACTGTATCTTTGAAGTGATGGCTTGTCATTTTTACTTTTGCACCACATGTAAACATCAGTGGCCATCTTCACAAACATTGTTTTCTATAATATGAATGCTACTTTCACTGCATTGTTATTGAGATATATTTTCGCTTTTTCCTTTCATGTCTTGCGTAACTGTCACTGGACGACATCATTTAAATGTTTTTTCTATATTGTAAACACAATGGTTTTTCAGCTTTCGCTTTGTTGGACATGTCCCTGTAAATATCTTTTCTACGTTGAGTTTCCCATTTGGACGGTAGTGGTTGTTCTTGTGTGGATGTATTTTCTACACTGTGTATAAGGTTTCTTTGCCATGTAGTAAACAAGATTTCATTTCAACATTGTGAATAATGTGCAGCTTTTTCTCTTTGGTTTTTCAAAGAAATGTATATGTTGCTCTTGTGGAAGGCTTTCCAATGATCTTTTGTTTTGGGGGCAGGGGCAATTTGACTTACGTCATTTCAACAGCCATATCTCACTTCTAAACACTTTAATTCACCATGTACCTGTAGTGCACCAGCCATGGATAGAAACATGGATTAAATATGGAATGAACTGTACACAATCAAAGAGACTGGTAGAACTCTGCATCTTTCACGTCTTGTCACAGCTGGAATCTCAGTGATGTCATGCAGTCACTGAAACAAAAACACTTTACTGGTTGAATTTCATTCTCTTCCATGAATCCCAGAGAGCTGGACAGGAGAAGCAATGTGCCTGAATGTTCGACTTTCCAGAGTTGACTAAGATCTGATGGTCGAATATGCACCGATTGACTGCAACCACAAAGTTATGTATGATCTGCTGCCCAAATAATCCAGCGTTTATGCAAAAGGGTTAATAAGACAAGCGTGCCTTGATCTTTCCTTTTTGAGGTTCTACAGAGAAGCAACATCCGAGATTTACCAACAAAGACCCTATCTCTAATCCTGTCAAGTGAAGCAGATTTCCCCACAACGTGGAGAAGAAAGTATCTGAACCATAGCTCTGCATGCTGATGCAGCCTGTCCCCTGCTACTACTGACAATAGCTTTAACGTATCTTTGTTTGTGCCCACCACATGGCTAGTCTGGGCCAACTCCACCACAAATCACCCATTGGACCTCACGTCTCCCTTCTTCAGAACGGTTCACATAAGAGGTGGTGTTTGAGCATAGAAAATTAGTTAAAGATTAAATAATCTAAATATAGTTTATTTGATGATGTTTTGCTTGGTTTGTTGTGCAAAAGCCAAACTATTTTTAAGTGCTAGCATGCTATTTGCTCAGCTAATGTGAACTGATCTTTCAGCCTTGAGGCAAATTTTTTGTTCTGTGTTGTATATTAAAATTAAAGACAAACTTCATTTGCCGGGCAAAGGTGGTGACAGTGGTAGAAGTTAGTTCTGTAACCAGTGGGTTGTAGTTATTTACAATACAATGAAAGTAGCATTATATTTTAGTTTGAATCTGTGCTCTGTCTGTCTCAGTCGTGTCCTTGGGCAAGATACTTCACCCGCCTTGCCTGCTGATGGTGATCAGAGGGCTTGGTGGCGCCACTTCTGTCAGTCTGCCCCAGGGCAGCTGTGGCTACAATGTAGCTTACCACTGTCAACGTGTAAATGGGTGGATGACGGATTGTAGTATAAAGCTGTTTGGGGACTTGATAAAGCGCTATACAAGTGCCGTTTACCATTTGGTGGTTTTAAACACAGGTCGGCCGTAACGAGCCGTCAACGCCAATATGCATATTAATCTTTGTATTAATGGTATTTTCAAGGTACATGTTTGAATTTAAAGAAGTGGTGAACAAGCTATAATCTTTCCTCTGTTAGCTACAACCACTAACGGCTAATGCTAGCGCTTAGTAAAGTCAAATGTTTACACACGACATGTCACCTTTTTGTGAGTCAATAGATGTTCCTCGTCACCATTTCAGTAGTCTGTTACTCCATGTGATGGCTAGTTAAGACATTAAGAATCAACCATCCAGAACGGTTATTAGTTTCCAATCTAGAAAATAATATTTCCTCAAATATTATTTTACTGAATAAGGACAGCTAATTAAACAACATTGAGAGTTAATTATCGAGAAGGTTATTTTTTTATTCAGCAAAACAGTCTTTAAAATATAATTTTTATAAAATAATGTTGTATCTACTCTTCTGATTTGTTTTCATTTACAACTTCCTCCAGATAAACATTGGTTCTCAAACATAGATAACACTGAATGGTACTATTGCATTATTTTGGTCATATTATTGGTTAAGGTTTTATGGGTTCCCTTGCTCCTTTATTTGTACATATTTTATTAGTTTCTTTATACCTTCATTTCTCCTAGTTTAGTTGAATTGTTCTAGCCTAGTAAAGAGTTTGTTACTTGTAATTTGTCCAACATGAAATTAAATTATTTTGTTGATAAAGAAATTGTTTTGAATTTATTCCATGTGTGTGCAGAGTTTTGCTGATCAGTAATGCCAGAGCTTAATTCGCTCTTTCATCTTTTGTCCTAATGTCACCGGCATATTGGGCTGGTATTCCAAGGACAATACTTGACAGACTTGGTTATTTATGGAAATATTAACTAATATAAGCATCCAGATTGCACAACATACCTCAAACAAGTCTCACTGCACACTTGAAAGACTTTCGTGAATACTCTTCTTCTAATGGTCAAATGCTATAGCTAGTAATAACAACTGTGATCAATCAATAAAACTGTTTAAGGAGGTTTTCAGTAAAACCAACACAATGTTTAAATAGAGTATTCATTGCTTTGGGTAAATGGTCACCTTTGACAACTCTAACAAGTAACTGGATCCTAAAACATGCAATTAAGACTCATCTGAATACTGACAGGGTGACACATAAAGGCCCACAGAGACTGAATATTACTTGTCAGCAAGAAGAGAAACTGAGGGTCATTCCTCTGCAAAATGAATGATGATCCAAGTTATATATAAAATATGTTTCATACTTGTGTCCTGGTGCAGATTTCCTGGTGACATTGTTTTATATGTAGCTGCTAAGAACATTGAATCTGTTTCCACACAACAGTACTGATATTTGGAGTTTGTGGCTGGATGGGTCCTCAAGGGTCTGATCTGTGACTAACAGTCAGGATTTTAATCTACTGGTAAATGGAATAATTATCAAAGAAGTCTCAGAAGTAAAATATCTTAGTATCGTCTTGGATTCTCAATTAAAATTTGACAAACGTGAAGATTTGAAGCAGAATTGCAAGCTAGCTTGCATATTTTTACAGTGATTAGAGACTATCTACCATTTCATGCTGCAAATATTTATTCATGCATTCTGTGATTTGTTTTTCTCCCTACCCATTCAGAGTAGTGAGGAAAACATCAAGAAACCTTTTGGTTCCCTTCAGAGCTTCTGGTTCAGTAACTTGATGAGCATTCATCAAGAATTGTAAGGTAAAACAGATGACACACTTGGCCCTGTCTTTCAGTGTTTAACCCTGTCTCTTCTAGACATAACTGGCTGAGCTTCTACTATGACTAACTGTATGTGCTCTCTTTCATATTCTAGGCTTGAAAACTGGTTCAGAGTTCATCTGCTTAGCTGTCTTTCTCTCCTAGATGACGCCACTAAGCCACTTTATCTTTTATCTTATCTTATCTTATCTTATCTTATCTTATCTTATCTTATCTTATCTTATCTTATCTTATCTTATCTTATCTTAAAGGAGCTATAACCATTCATGTTTTATTTTTCTTTCCCATAGAAAGTACTCCTGGATCATTGCTTCTGTGTTCTTTTTCTGTCTCTGCTCTGTTCTCTCAAACCTCCAGTGGGTCATGGCAGATGGCCGCTCACACTGAGCCTGGTTCTGCTGGAGGTTTCTTCCTGTTAAAAGGGAGTTTTTCCTCTCCACTGTCGCTACATGCATGCTCAGTATGAGGGATTGCTGCAAAGTCAACACCAGTGACTGTCCACTGTCTCTACATGCTCATCCAGGAGGAGTGAATGCTGCAAGTCTCTGACTAGATGCAATCTGCTGGGTTTCCTTTGATAGAAAACCTTTTAACCACTCTGAATAAATAACTGAATCTGACTGCACTGTTTGATAGTTAGGATTAATTGGAATGTATGTACCTGACTTGAAATCTGTATGATTCAATTGAATTGACTTTGCAATGCGCCTTGAGATGACATGTGTTGTGAATTGGCGCTATATAAATAAAACTGAATTTAATTTAATTAAATTAGAACCTCTCTGGGACAGACAGCCTTCTCTGTCTGAGGGTCTACATGATGAACTCTTCACCCATAAAACTGTACCTGGAGGAGTTGCGTAAAAAGCACGTTATGTGGTCATGAAAGATTGCTATCATTATTTTTTTTTATTTTTTTTTTTTGATATTGTGTTTTGTTTTTATGAACATTCTTGCCTGGTTGAGTGTTATGTTTTTACTCTCTTTTGTTTTTGTATTTTTAAACTTTGTATAATTTATTTTGTTCTTATGTAAGCAACCCAACTGGGGACAGGCTTTGTAAATTAGCTTCGGCTAGACATTATGAAGTCTTTCGTTAACAGACACCAAACACTAGTCATTATAAAAATAAATAAAAAGAAATAAAGTAATGCATTTCCAAATCAAAAGGTAAGATCTGGTGCAATTACATTGGATATAACAAAAAGTGTTAAAATGAACAAGCTGAATCATCTCAAAGCCCTTTTCACCTCTAATGTAACTTTTGACTTGCAAATTTTATGAAAAATGAATGCATCTTTTATTGGGGAAAATTTGAAAATCTAAAAAGGAGAAATAACCTGGTTGTAACACCTCTAAGGTAATCTTTTGCTGAAGCAGCTTTTGATTTAGTTTCAGCATTCATTCTTCTTGGGTTCTGTTATATCCATCCATCCATGCATCCATCAATCTATTTTCTATCCCTGCTTGTCCTTGCAGGGTCGATGGTGCCTATATTTATTATGCGAGAGGCAGGAGACACCTTGGACAGGTTACCAATCCATCACAGGGCAACAAAGAGAGACACAGATAAAACAACCATGCACACACACACTCACACCTAAGGGCAATTTAGAGAGATCAATTAACCTAACAGTCATGTTTTTGCACTGAACTAAATATATACCATAACACAGTACGCTTCTCCTGATGGATTCTGTAGAACAATAAGAACATTCTGATCCTTTTAAACCTCTCTGCAAATAATGGCTTTAGTTGAAAGATGCAATGAGCAAGTTTTCAGAAATTTCTGCTAGGAGAGCTCAGTTTTTTTATTATTAATCAAATTTGCTATAAGTGATTTTACTCAAGAAGAATGGTGGTTCAATAAAGTTTGGTTTAAGGATGTGCAGACTTCTACAACCAGATTATAGCAGCTTTTTATCTTCTTTTAATTTTTTTACTTTAACAAATATATTTTTTAGTTTAATATTACAGGATTAATATCATTCTAACAATGAAAAAAGTTCAGAAATTATTTATTAATGGTATTTATTGCCACTGTAGCTATGCAATGAACACTGTCTTTTGTCTGTTGTTTAAAATGTTTGCATGATTGTTTTATTTCAACTTGCAGAAAGTTCAGATGCTGTGACAAAAGATTTGATGAACAAATAAAATAGGTCTTGTAAATAATTACAGAGAAAAGGTCAGTTTTAACCCTACTTTCAGTGACTTTTTAAAATTATCCAATCATTTCCTTAAGCTTAAACTCCTGCTTATTTTCTCTAAAACATTGTTCAGATTTAGTATTTTATACTGACATTGTTATTTTCCCCAAAGAAAGTAACTTTAAAAATAAACGACCGAAGCCTCTGACTGGAATGATTCTGTCCAACATGGCAGTACAGTTTTAAAATGACCAAGAACAAATGATTAATGTGGTTTGTGATTTTCAGTCCCTCCGGAGGCAGAAATAAGGGAATATGAGAAGGACTTACCTGTCCACCTGAGCTGCAGTTCATCTATGCTCTACCACAAAACTCATGGTGGTCCCGTCGAACGAGGGTGGGGCGATGATCCGTGGCCCTTGCTGGGAGGTGATGCTGATGACTGGCTGATTGATGCTGGAGAATCCATGGTGTGGCCTGTTGGATGCGCCCTGCTGCTGAGCCCCTGAAACTGCCTGAGGAGACATCCCAGTTGCCATATAGAAGGGACTCTCCATGTACATTCCCTCAGCCAGCTGTGACGAAGCCTTCTCCACGCTCTCTGTCTCCAATGGCACTGACATCTGTGACTGTACCAGCGTTCGGGCAGGTATCACTGAAGATGCTGACATGAAGCCTGGGTAGATCATGTAGGCTTGACCATATGCCCCAGGACTGAGCGCCAGCGGTGAGATAGGCATTGGTACCGGTGTCATCGGATGCTGCGGCATTGGTACATCCACGTACTGGCCTGTTTCTGGGTCAAAAAGGCGCTTTGTGGCTGGGGACACTGGTGTGTCCACCAAGTAGTAGTTTCCAGTGGTGGGATCCAGCAGCATTTTCCTCTGTGTGGCCTGAAAAGGGTCCAGGGTGGGAGCTGGAGTTATTGCTGGGGAAAAACAATACACCTGTGGCTGATTGGCAGACACAGCCAATGGCAGGGACTGATAAATAGCAGCAGAAGGAATCTCTGGTGAATGGGTCTCCATTACAATGCTGGAACGTTTTGTCCTCTGACTGTGGTCCTCCTGACGTCTAGAGAAATATTCTTCATGTCCTGCAGGAGGGCTTGGCAGTGTTTGATGGTGAAATGTCTTTACTGATGTTTTATCTGCAGATACAGCAGGTTTGCTGTTGCTGGGCTGAGATTTAAGTGGGATGGTTAAGTAGTTTTCATTGTCAACGGATGTACCTGAAGTTTGATGTTCAAATCGCATCACACCCCTTGATTCACCATCTTCCTTCCCACTAATTCCTGTCCGACTGGTTTTTAATGGCAAAGGCAGTTTAGGGGACTTTGGTGCAAAGGTGTTGCCACTGAAAGGTGTGTGCATGATGGTGTTTGGTTGACAAACATTAGCAGTGTAGGCCTTGGGTTTGGAGCTAAAGCTGGACATGTTCTCGTTCCCTGTGGTGCCAAATGTTTGTACTGATTTAGTAACCAACCTCTCATCATGACTGTTGGATGTCTGAAACACTTTAAGCAGATCTTTGTCCACCCACCTTAGGGAGCTGTCAGTGCTGGGGGGTGCTGATAATGCTGGGGGTGTCTTGTCTATATTGAGGGTGAGGTCTCTGGTGACTACCTTGTCTATGTTGAACGCTCTCCCTCCTCTTTCCTCAGACTCATGCTGCTCTGCGCTGGCTATCAGTGACAGCACATGGCTGTCTGTCAGAAGCTGAGGCTGATTCTTTCTTTTCCACTCATTTTTTTCGAACACATAAAGTTGCTCCATGGTTTTCACAGCCGCCTGGAGTTTCTCCAAAGCCACCTGATTTGCCACCTTTGACTCTGGTTTATTTTCTGCCATCTCTAAAACTGTTTCTTGCTTTGTTATGCCTATTTTGCTCTCACTGCTCATCCCATTGCTTCCCTCTGAGTTTTTGGAAGTATTTGGTGCTCTCCCTGATGCCTTCTGGGGTGGAGCACTCTTAGCGCCCTCTGGAGACGATCTGCGTGTGTCAGACTGCTCCTGTTTAATTAACTCAAGGCTTCCTGTAGGTTTTTCGGCATTGTTAGTATTTACAGACTGACATTTTATCACTATAGGGGATATAGAGTCAGGATTCCTATTGTGCAGTTGCTTATTTTGCTCGGAGTGACTTTCAGAGCTATTAGAGCTGGATTTGTTTTCGTTGTTATCCAAAGAAACAAAGTGATAACAGCTTTTAACCAGTTTACGCACATCTCTGACTTGGTGAATGGGAGTTTGTAACTTCCCTTTATTATCTCTTATGTCTCTAACCATGAAATGTGGAACTTTATCTGAGGACTCACCCTTCAGAGCCGCAGCCAAGGCTTGGCATTTAAAGTCCTCTGTTCTGATCAGGCCCGGTGCGCCAGAGGTGATATTCGGGGCGCGCAGCTTGGAGACCCCAGACTGTTCCGTCTTTTTGTCTCTGACGCTTCTCAGGTTGATTTTAATTTCCGGGGATTTGGATGTTGTAGAGTTCCTGGAGTCTGTGACGTATAAAGTGTTGCTTCCGTTTCGGGAATAAGCTCCCCTGTGAAGCTGCGGGCCCACCTCTCCGTCGCTGGGCAGTAGCTGGATACTTGGCACAAACAAATGAGACATTTTAGTTAGTTTACCGCAGCCTGCAGAGGACGGACCCGCCTCACTTTCTTTGTCGTTAACTGGAGGGAGCTTGTCCTCCAGAGTTTGATGTTTTTTATGATCCTTTTGAAACCCTAGCTCCTCGTCCTTCCAGCATCTGAATGCGCTATTTTGGCTGCGAAGCAGTGCGCCTTTTTTAGTATCAATCTCAGCTTCATTGGCAGAGTTTAAATTAGTTTGTGTTGCGGGAGCAGACTCGTCTTGCCTCTTACTATTACATGAGCCGCTGTCCACAATGCCCCCTAATTCATCCACGCACATTATAGCATAGTCGGATCCGCTCTCAGATAACTTGGAGTTCTGTCTGTCCAGCTCCCTGCTCCCCTTACTGTCTCTTTCCTGCTGCACAAAGCACGGAGAGGGCGCCTGGTGTGGCTCACTGATCTCCCCTCGCTCCATCCTGCGCTCCTGCTCGAACTGCATCTTCTTAGAAAGAACATTTTTGATCAAACTGGAGGCGAAGATGGCTTTCTTATGCGTATCTTCCATGATTTTAGAGGGCTGCTTGCTGGCCACTCTCTGCTGGCTGCTCTGTAGGTTCTTGGTAACCTCATCCGTGGAACGTGATCCTGCAACATTTTGCACACCGTTAGTGCGCCTTTCTCCCCCAGACATTCCTGATTTTACATTGCAGCGAAAATTCAGAGTCTCTGTGAGTCTGATCACTCCACTGTGGCCCTGCCCAAACTTCCCCATCAGCTGGATCTGCTTGGATGACGAGGCGCTGTGGGGGTTGGCATTCAAAGTAAACATCTTGCTGGTGGGCGGTTTGATGCCCTTATAACCTCTGTTGTCCCTGTTTTTGGCTGTTTCATATGAGGCCGCTGAGTTTTGACAGGAAACCACACTTGGATCCAGTCCCTGAGACATGTTCACGTTGCCATATTTCAGATCCAGAAACGTGGACCACTTGTTTATCCCTAGGCCATGCTCTGATGCAGACGACTCACTGGAGGTGCTGAAATTGATAGCATCAAAGTAAGGGTAGGCCAGGCTCTTGAAGGCTCTGGCTGTGAGGTTGCGCACCTCCTTGTCAGCGTCGTCCAGCTCGCTGACGGCGCTGGACGTGCCGCTGGAATACTCTGGGACCTCTTTTCCCCTCAATCTGCCGCCAAAGTGCATGCGTCCGGGAGCGGCTATGAAACACTTCGCCCTGTCACACAAGGTCTCTGCCTTCCCATCCACTCCCCTGAACACATAGCGGCTCATGTCTCCGGCGCGCCTGGCATGATAAAGGATATTTTCCTCGTCTTGGATGCTGCTGGGGTCATTTATAGCTCGGGATGTGGTTCTGATTGACAGGTGGATCTGTCCCCCGCTGCTGCCACCGTGCTGCTTCTGTTCGGGCTCGTCTGACCCGCAGAACTTGGCCGCGTCGCACAGATCACTTTCAAGCAGAGTGCTGACCGTTGCTGCAGCCGCTGCGGCATCCTGGGAGCGGGGCGGACGACCGGCCCCCCTCTCCCCCGCAGCTCCGCCGCCCTCGAAGGAGTAATCCACAAACGAGTACACCTGACTGTCATCTTCAATGTCCCAGCTGGTGGAGGAGCCCACGCCCAGGTCGTAGTCCCCTTCATGGTCAGAGAGCTCCGATAGCTGAATCCCGTGCGTGGTAATGTAATGGTCCTCGGTTACACACGGAACAGATTCATCAGAAAACACCAGACTGACATTATCCACCTCCTCACAGTCCTCCCACTCACTTCTCCCACTCAGATAGCTGTGGGTGCTGTGGGATTCCTCGTCGTGCTCTGCGTTCCCACTGCCCTGTCCTTTGGACACCTTGGTGTGCGTCACTGCACTCTCTCCACTTTTCACTCCTATTTGAGGGCAAGCGTCATTGTTTTTCAGGCAAGGTAAGGAAGATGGAGAGGGAACATTTCTCACGTCTTCCACACATTTCTCGCCTCTGGTATTGTCTCCTTCCTCCGCATTCATCTCGCTCAGATCAAAGTTTGGTTCCGAGGCGCAAACAGGTTCGAATACACCGTTTTTAACAATGACAGACACTCGGTTTCTCTGACCAAAGCGACAGTCTCTCTGGTCCTCTGACTCCAAATCAACGTACCTGGTTTCGTCCTTCGTCTCCAAGATGTGTTGCCCGTCTTTTTGGAGCAGATCTATCACCCGTCCGCTCGTTGACAACGTTTGGGCGCATCCCCTCTCAGTCTTCATGTCTGCAGCGGCGGTTCTAAGCTTACGTTTAGTGCCTGACACAAAGCAATCAGCGGAGATGGAGCCACCCAGGATCTCCGCTTCGTTCAGGCAGAGATGGTGCTGTGCACAAAGCTCTGCGTCCGGCGAGACAGACTCCTGTGACACCGGAGCGCCAGACATTCCGTCTGAGCGCACGTGAAGTCCTAAAAGGAACCAGAGACATAACTGGGTTCTGTCTAAGACACATGACTCAAGTCTGGGTCGGTAACCCTCCCCATGTACATTTTTTATATTTGCAGTTAAAAGTAAACACGTTAAACACGCCGAACAGTTTAGTAAGTATGATGTGCTCCATAAAGATGGAAAACATCCCATTATCTTCCATATAGAATAGATCAGAGGCACAAAGATCATTAGCCTTGAAAACAAAACTCATTATACGGTTTTCATTCATCTCAGTTTTCAACTTTGCGTTCAATTCAGTTTTTAAATTAGTTTATTTATACAGCGCCGATTAACAATATATGTCGTTTCAAGGCACTTTAAAAACCAAACAGATGCACTTTATATACGGAAACATACAGTCATATTCAATCAGTTAGAATATGCGTTCCGACTAGGCTCGTACCTTTAGAAAATAACAACCTTTAAGCAGGTATTAAACATACTTTCACTAAACTCACATTTCTGTATCAAAAAAATGTGTTTTTTATTGGTCTGATATAATAATCTAATCATAAAAAGAAAATCATCATAATTAACAGAAATAAAGGCTCCAAAACATGAGTCTGTATGCAATAATCTATATAACGTGTTTCACCTAATAAATTAAATTACTGAGATAATGAACTTTTCAGTAATATTCCAATTGATCAAATATGACTGTATATAATCGATTGAATCTAATACAATCAGATTCAAGTTCCGTTTATTATTCCAATTAGTAAAAAAAAAAGGTTTTCTATCTGCAGGGTCAGTGACTGCATCGAGTCACTGACCCTGCAGCAATCCCTCATACTCAGCATGCATGTAGGGACAGTGGACAGGAAAACTCCACTTTGGTAAGTCAGACCCTTTCTGTTATGTGTTCACTTTACTTCCTGTTTTCTTCCTATTTCTGAGTCTCTTGTTGGTTTGGATTCTTCTCTTCTGTTTGTGTTCTGCTGACTTGTTTCTGGTCTCTGTGTTTAGGTACTGTTCTGCCATTTATTGTTTTTAGTTCTCTCTGTTCTCTGGTTCTCATTCAGTTGCTCCCACTCTATTAATTAGTCTCATCTGTTTCATCTCCTACTGATCGGTTCTCCTCAATATATGTTCCCCTTTGGTTCTTCAGTCACTGCTGGCTCATCTGCCCTTCTCTGCCTCCCTCCATGTGCCTGGTCTCCATCCTTGGATTTGTTCAGCTTCATGTTATTTAGTTCACAGTTTGGGATTTTGGAGCTGGGACTTTGCTTTTGTAAGTTTCCGTTTGACTTATTAAATTACTCTGTCCTTGCATCCACCTCTGCCTCCCTCTCGCCTGTATTTGGGTCCTCCACACATCCACCTCTGCAACCGTTACACTAAGATTAGATTTAGAAGAGTAAATCAAATAATTACCCCAATCCTAGAAAAGGTTGACATCAAAATTTAAAAAGAAATTGTCTTTCTGACCGACTCCTACATGACTGGCTCAGCCCTGCCCGGAGCACAGATAAGATTTCTGCACAGAGCAATGACTTGGTGTCTGTTTTTAGAAATACACTCTGACTAAATGGGAAGAGTGCAGCTGTGAGAGGTGGAGATGGTTGCAGAACTGTGTGGTGACCCCCTCAGATGGAAGCAGTGTGACAGATAAACGCCTGAGTGAGTACAACTCATCAACAACATACCAGCTATTAAAGAGAGAGCCACCCAGGATATTTAACTGCTGCTGCTTGCACTGGGGTCAGTCTGTGTCGGCAGGGGCCACGCTGGAGTCCAAGGACCACCAAGAAGATTATATCACTGATTATGTAAAATATTGACTTATTGTTCTCTTATCTAATAAAAATCTGTCTGAAGGGTAAATTGTCTTCATCAAGACAACTAATTACACAAACCTCATACAGAAGAATGCAATGGAATATATTATAAAAATTAATTTATTCACCGAATTATAATATTGACGCTTCAGCTAAGAATCAAATTATTATTTTGGATTCAAACAATAATTGAAAGAATCAGTTATTAATTAACCTACAACTTATCACACTCATATAGTTTAAGAAAAATGTAAGTAACAAAAAATGACAAAAAGATTAAATCAATTTACCCAAAGGGGAATTCTGGGAGGAAATGAGAATGAAAGTTCACAGTATTATTAGCTGAGTAAAGATTCAGCTTCATTAAATTCCCCCCCTCTGTCTCTGTTTCCCCCTCTCTCTCTTTCTGAACGGTGAACTGTAGGATTTTGTGCATACTTTGGATTTTCCAATACTTCACTGAAGTCTGAAGAAAGGTTTTGGAGAACCAGGAAAGGAAGGCTTCTAAGGTCTGGCAGAACCTAATGAGACAAACTGATAAGGGACCTTATTATTTAGCCTTGGGTCTCATTCGGTCACCTCAGCTATTCCTCAACTCAGTGGATGGAGAGTCTCAACAGTTGTCTGAGCCACCCTCAGAGTTGTCACTTTAATGAGGCACCGCCAACTGTTTTCATCTGGGCACAGGTGTTGGATGTTTGGTGGTTCTTCTCTTTGGAATTCAGAAATAAATCGTGACCAGCCAAAGGTAATCCTGGTGAAAAGGTGGACTCTTCTCTATCCCAGGTGCTCAACGAAAGGTGGAAACAAATAAACGCTTGCTGTGAATAAAAAACAATACATTTTTTTTAACAAGTGTGTCATACCTGCTTTATTATTGTGACAGGCATCTTGCTTGATGGTGCTGATTCTGGGGGCTTCTCTAAATTGTCTCTCATTCTATTCTCTGCTGCAGTAATGAAAGCCATTGCAACCAGCCTCCACCATCCAAACTATCTTGCCAAAAATCTCATCCAGGGGGTTTGTGATTCCAAAATCCACTGTCATCTGTTCTTAGAGCATCCTGAGCACGTTGGCCTCAAAAGATGGTGGTGTGCAGCTAAGCTGTCCTTGTATTTCTTGTAGTGGCACCTTTTTCAGTGTGTAAGTTGTATCCATGTTTCATCTATTTTATTAACTGCTGTAATTGTGTTCAGCAATACCTGATGGGGTCCATCCCACCTGGGGCATGACCATTTTTTCCTTTTGATGACTTTTTTCAGAACCAAGAACTACACAAAGAAATTAGCCATTTTGGGGTCAAAAAGTCTTTGAATCTGATTCAAGACAAGTTTTACAGGGTCAAAATGCAGCAGGGCACAGAACATTTTGTGATCCGTGTGTGAAGTATCTAAATTCTGAGTGCAGCCAGAGTACCACTGATGCCCACTGTGACAACCCATCCACTTGAACTGGTTTCAATTGACTTTCTGCATTTTAGAGGCCTGCAAGCAATGTTATGAGTTTTTTCTGATAGTAAGGGATCATTACACTCGCTTGGCACAGGCCTATGCCACGAAAACTAAATAAGCAAAACCTGTTGTGGAAAAACACTCATGACTTCATCCTTCGCTTTGGGTTCCCTGACAAAATCCTCCAAATCATGGGCAGGGTATCTGAAAATCAGTTGATGGCACGGTTGCAGTGGTAACTGTCTGTTAGCAATCACAAGGTAAATGGCAAGTGGAGCCATTTAGGATGTTTTTAGGTGTTTTCTACCTGAAACAGCTATGAACTGGTGTTATTTATAGTTAGCATCTGTTGATATCCAAAAAGCCAAAAATTGTATCATTTTAATTAATATTTATGTGTAATTTATGTGGGAATTAAGTATGAACAGAAAGTGGGTCTTTGCTTAGTATTTCTGTCAGTGTTATTTTCCTGTATGCGCTTCTCTTTCATAGAAATAAATCTGATACTGAAAACAAAATGGGAACTGTGTATTTCCTCTTTAAATGATACTATCTGTTTGTATCTGTAATTTATTTTACAAAAGAATCCAACACCTTCTTAGTTTTAACAGAATAGGATAACATAAAAACGTAATATATAACGTTTTCAATATAACTGGATAGTTGCAGTTAACATTATTGGACTGTGCCTTTAATGCTGGTGAAGAACAGAGCTGCTCTAAATGTTGTTTGGAACATTTTCCTCTTTCTCAGGTTTTTTGTGTTTTTTGAATGTGGTTCATATTGCTAATCTGTTCTTGTTTAATGTTGAGGGACTGATTTTCTGAGGTTTTATTTATTAGACTTTATTAAAAGAAAGCAAAGCTGCCTAATTGTAGATACTTTAGCTGCCATGTAACTATATAAGAGTGGAACATCCTCTTTAATTTAAATACGTAATCTCAACTATATCTCAACTATAATCTCAACGATAATTTATCTTGAATACATCAGCATAAACCATTTGTCTTCTGCTGAACTGATTATCTCTGAGATGAACTGAAGAATCATTAAACATATCTGTCCACACATGGAGGTTCTGAAAGTCTTTTTTGTGTTAAATCACGTAAACTGTAAACTTTTCTACAACCTTCATAGAGACAAAAAACAATGTGGACTGTAGCTTTCACATGGATTCTAACTTTCTTTTTTATACAGCTTTGCCACACATTGGGCCTTCTTCAAATTTATTAACCAATGGAGGCCTGGATTTGGAGTCATACACAAAATCAAAGTGGAAAAACACACTAGAGGCTGATCCAACTTTGATGTAATGTCCTTAAAACAAGTCAAAATGAGGCTCAGTATTGTGTGTGGCCTCCACGTGCCTGTATGACCTCCCTACAACACCTGGGCATGCTCCTAATGAGATGGCGGATGGTCTCCTGAGGCATCTCCTCCCAGACCTGAACTAAAGCATCTGCCAACTCCTGGACAGTCTGTGGTGCAACGTGACGTTGGTGGATGGAGCGAGACATGATGTCCCAGATGTGCTCAATCAGATTCAGGTCTGGGGAACGGGTGGGCCAGTCCATAGCTTCAATGTCTTCATCTTACAGGAACTGCTGACACACTCCAACCACATGAGGTCTAGCATTGTCCTGCATTAGGAGGAACCCAGGGCCAACCGCACCAGCATATGGTCTCACAAGGGGTCTGAGGATCACATCTCGGTACCTAATGGCAGTCAGGCTACCTCTGGCGAGCACATGGAGAGCCATGCGGCCCTCCAAAGAAATGCCACCCCACACCATTACTGACCCACTGCCAAACTGGTCATGCTGAAGGATGTTGCAGGCAGCAGATCGCTCTCCACGGTGTCTCCAGACTCTGTCATGTCTGTCAGATGTGCTCAGTGTGAACCTGCTTTCATCTGTGAAGAGCACAGAGCACCAGTGGCGAAAATGCCAATCCTGGTGTTATCTGGCAAATGCCAAGCGTCCTGCACAGTGTTGGGCTGTGAGCACAACCCCCATTTGTGGACGTCGGGCCCTCATACCATCCTCATGGAGTCGGCGTCTGCACAAATGGTTAGAAAGATGACCTCCAGCAGGCCATTTTGCAGGGCTCTGGCAGTGCTCCTCCCGTTCCTCCTTGCACAAAAGTGGAGGTAGCGGTCCTGTTGCTGGGTTGTTGCCCTCCTACGGCGTCCTCCACGTCTCCTGGTGTACTGGCCTGTCTCCTGGTAGCGCCTCCAGGCTCTGGACTCTACGTTGACACACACAGCAAACCTTCTTGCCACAGCTCGCATTGATGAGCTATCCTGGATGAGCTGCACTACCTGAGCCACTTGTGTGGGTTGTAGAGTCCGTCTCATGCTACCACGAGTGTGAAAGCACCACCAACATTCAAAAGTGACCAAAACATCAGCCAGAAAGCTTAGGGACTGAGAAGTGGTCTGTGGTCCCCACCTGCAGAACCACTCCTTTATTGAGTGTGTCTTGCTAATCGCCAAAGATTTCCCCCTGTTGTCTATTTCATTTGCACAACAGCATGTGAAATTGATTGTCAATCAGTGTTGCTTCCTAAGTGGACAGTTTGATTTCACAGAAGTTTGATTTACTTGGAGTTATATTGTGTTGTTTAAGTGTTCCCTTTATTTTTTTGAGCAGTGTAGGTGTTACCTGTTTACACAGGTTACACCTACTGGAACCATTCTTCAAGTTTTCTACATGACATTTTCAAGCAGATGGCTTTAATATCATGTAACCCAAACGTTGAAGGAGGCGCCAAATCATAAATCATGCCTAGATAACCTAAATGGCTAGAGCTAGCTCTGCTTATAAACAAGTACAGGTCCTTCTCAAAAAATTAGCATATTGTGATAAAGTTCATTATTTTCCATAATGTCATGATGAAAATTTAACATTCATATATTTTAGATTCATTGCACACTAACTGAAATATTTCAGGTCTTTTATTGTCTTAATACAGATGATTTTGGCATACAGCTCATGAAAACTCAAAATTCCTATCTCACAAAATTAGCATATCATTAAAAGGGTCTCTAAACGAGCTATGAACCTAATCATCTGAATCAACGAGTTAACTCTAAACACCTGCAAAAGATTCCTGAGGCCTTTAAAACTTCCAGCCTGGTTCATCACTCAAAACCCCAATCATGGGTAAGACTGCCGACCCGACTGCTGTCCAGAAGGCCACTATTGACACCCTCAAGCAAGAGGGTAAGACACAGAAAGACATTTCTGAACGAATAGGCTGTTCCCAGAGTGCTGTATCAAGGCACCTCAGTGGGAAGTCTGTGGGAAGGAAAAAGTGTGGCAGAAAACGCTGCACAACGAGAAGAGGTGACCGGACCCTGAGGAAGATTGTGGAGAAGGGCCGATTCCAGACCTTGGGGGACCTGCGGAAGCAGTGGACTGAGTCTGGAGTAGAAACATCCAGAGCCACCGTGCACAGGCGTGTGCAGGAAATGGGCTACAGGTGCCGCATTCCCCAGGTCAAGCCACTTTTGAACCAGAAACAGCGGCAGAAGCGCCTGACCTGGGCTACAGAGAAGCAGCACTGGACTGTTGCTCAGTGGTCCAAAGTATTTTTTTCGGATGAAAGCAAATTCTGCATGTCATTCGGAAATCAAGGTGCCAGAGTCTGGAGGAAGCCTGGGGAGAAGGAAATGCCAAAATGCCAGAAGTCCAGTGTCAAGTACCCACAGTCAGTGATGGTCTGGGGTGCCGTGTCAGCTGCTGGTGTTGGTCCACTGTGTTTTATCAAGGGCAGGGTCAATGCAGCTAGCTATCAGGAGATTTTGGAGCACTTCATGCTTCCATCTGCTGAAAAGCTTTATGGAGATGAAGATTTCATTTTTCAGCACGACCTGGCACCTGCTCACAGTGCCAAAACCACTGGTAAATGGTTTACTGACCATGGTATCACTGTGCTCAATTGGCCTGCCAACTCTCCTGACCTGAACCCCATAGAGAATCTGTGGGATATTGTGAAGAGAACGTTGAGAGACTCAAGACCCAACACTCTGGATGAGCTAAAGGCGCTATCGAAGCATCCTGGGCCTCCATAAGACCTCAGCAGTGCCACAGGCTGATTGCCTTCATGCCACGCCGCATTGAAGCAGTCATTTCTGCCAAAGGATTCCCAACCAAGTATTGAGTGCATAACTGTACATGATTATTTGAAGGTTGACGTTTTCTGTATTAAAAACACTTTTCTTTTATTGGTCAGATGAAATATGCTAATTTTGTGAGATAGGAATTTTGGGTTTTCATGAGCTGTATGCCACAATCATCCGTATTAAGACAATAAAAGACCTAAAATATTTCAGTTAGTGTGCAATGAATCTAAAATATATGAATGTTAAATTTTCATCATGACATTATGGAAAATAATAAACTTTATCACAATATGCTAATTTTTTGAGAAGGACCTGTATATAAATGCTTCTCATAGGTAAAATTATCAGACAGTATATGATAAATTTCCACTGTTATGCTTATGATACTTAACTTTATTCACCCATAAATCCTGATGAATCCAACAAGTTAGGTAGACTACAGATATGTCTTGAAGACATAAAAATTGGACCGGAGTCTTTAAAAAAGAAACTGCTTAGTCAATCAATTATTGTGGAGGGCATTAAATTGGCTTCCAGTCATAAAGTAAAAATCTTTGGTGTTATGTTTGACCAGGACATGTCATTTAAATCCCATATTAAACAGGGTTTTAGGATTTCCTTCTTTTACCTCCGGAATATTGCCAATATTAGAAATATCCTGTCCAGACACTGAAAAACTATTCTATGCATTTGTTACCTCACGGCTGGACTATTGTAATTCTTTACTATCAGGATGTCACAAAATAAGGTTAAAAGCCTTCAGCTGATTCAAAATGGTGCAGCAAGAGTTCTGATGAAAATTACAAAGAGAGATCATATTTCCCCTATCTTAGCTTCCATTCATTAACTCCCTGTTAAATCCAGAACAGAATTTAAAATTCTCCTTCTCACATATAAAACATTTGATAATCAAGGAAGAAATAACTATTTTGACTCACTGTGTTACATTTTCCTACTACTCTCCAATATTTCAGCTTTTAAATGTATGTTTTCTCTCTGTTTCTTCTCTTCATAGAAGGTACACTTGGCTTGGCTCTTTGTTTAGCTGTGACACCTTCCTGAAGGGGCAAGGCCTGAGATGCTGTTGCCAACAACTTAATGTTCTCCTTCTACAGATGATACACTTGGCCCTGTCTTTCATGTTTCTCTCCCAGACATAGCTACTGGTTTAGCCTTTACTGTTTCTAACTATATGTGCTCTCTTTCATACTCTAGACCTAAAAACTGGCTCAGAGTTCATCTGCTTAGCTGTCTTTCTCTCCTAGATGAAGCCACTGAAGGAGCTACAACTGCCTTTAACATTTTACTTTTATTTCCCATAGAAAGTAATCCTAGATTAGTGCTTCTATGTTCTTTTGTGTCTCTGCTCTGTTCTCTCAAACTCCTAGTCAGTTGTGACAGATGGTCGCTCACACTGAGCCTCGTTTTGCTGGAGGTTTCTTCCTGTTGAAGGGGAGTTTTCTTTTCCACTGTTGCTACATGCATGCACAGTATGAGGGATTGCTGCAAATTCAATGACATGGTGCAAGTGACTGTCCACCGTCACTAAATGCATGTATTTACTCAACTTGTAATTTGTAATTGATTTTGTAAAGTGACTTGAGACAACACGTGTTGTGAATTGGCGCTATTTAAATAAACTGAACTGAATTGAATAATAAGATACTCTAAATGTTTTACCAGAATCAACTTACTCTTCTGCTATAACACCAAAATAATACTAAGAACACAAAAAACCCCCAAACAAGCACATTTTTGCCTAAACGTTTTTGTTGATATGGCCTATTACCTCCCTCAATTTTTAAATCTCTCCAAACATTAAGCAAACAAACATTTGATTTCGCATATTGACCTCTTACTGAATGTAGTATTACAAGTAAGGCACAAAGCCTACAATTCATTACCTTCATAAAGACATTGTTCTAATACTGTCCATTACTAATACAGTGCAATACAATCACCTCAGATTACACATTTTCATTTAAGAGTAATTCCAGATCTGCTCAGAATGGGTCCAGTGTAACACAGCCTCAGCTTTGGCCACAGTTCATCTGCTGTCTTTTTTTTAACACAAAAATTAAAAATGTCTTATTTCAAGAGTTTATTTACAGTTTTTTAGTCAGTTATTTCATTCATCTGAACTATGCCCTTAACTCTGTGTACTGATATCTTTACAAGTTAGAGTCATACTCACATATAGGTCATTAACACCTAGTTCCACTATGGTTGGCTTAACCATGTTATGGTTTGCGAGATAGAACCCCAGAATGCAGACGAGCAGGCAGCGTGATGGTGAAAAAAAACAATTTAATAAAAAACAAAAACTCACTCTAAAAAGAGGCAGGAACAAAACAACGAACGGGCAGGCAGAACAGGCAAAAAACAGACTTGGCCAGGCTGGCGAGACAGGCGTGGCGTGACTACAGGACAGGAGCATTATCTGAATAATGTTTCCGCAATGAACAACTGAGCAGGAGTGTATATATGGAGAGTAAACCAGGTGGAACTAAGAGACAGATTAGTTTGGAGCAGGTGAACCAGATAAAGATAATTAACAGACAGAACAGAACATGGCTGGAGCAAGAACAGAGACTCTTGAATACAGACAAAAAAGCCTGCCGAGAACCAAAAACCAAACTTGACAAAACATGAACAAGACTAAAACATGACCAGAAAAATAATAAACAGAAGCATGATTCAAAAACTGTGAGACAAATATAAGAAAAACCCAGAAACCAAAAACCAAACAACCCCAAATCATAACAAACCAAATCTCCATTAGTCAGCATCCTTAGACGCTACCTCTTTGGATAGCCAGATGCAGATGAGAAATTTGGATCATCTTTCTCCTCTTAAACTGTTTCTGTAAGTGGATTAGGAAGACCCATGTTCCATATCCTGGCCTCCACCATCTTCCTTTGGTGTGACATCATCCAGTTAGCCTCAGTTTTCCACGAGGTAAAAACTCCTGCAACTCTCAAATTTCCCTCCTGGTCGTTCAGACATGGCATAAATAGCTTGCATTTAGCTGTAAACAAGCTCGGTGACTGTGGTGCTGTGCAGACGGACATCAGCACACTAGCTCCATGTATTCACCATTCTCACCATATCTACAGGTCCTTCTAAAAAAATTAGCATATTGTGATAAAGTTCATTATTTTTCCATAATGTCATGATGAAAATTTAACATTCATATATTTTAGATTCATTGCACACTCACTGAAATATTTTAGGTCTTTTATTGTCTTAATACGGATGATTGTGGCATACAGCTCATGAAAACCCAAAATTCCTATCTCACAAAATTAGCATATTTCATCCGACCAATAAAAGAAAAGTGTTTTTAATACAAAAAACGTCAACCTTCAAATAATCATGTACAGTTATGCACTCAATACTTGGTTGGGAATCCTTTTGCAGAAATTACTGCTTCAATGCGGCGTGGCATGGAGGCAATCAGCCTGTGGCACTGCTGAGGTCTTATGGAGGCCCAGGATGCTTCGATAGCGGCCTTTAGCTCATCCAGAGTGTTGGGTCTTGAGTCTCTCAACGTTCTCTTCACAATATCCCATAGATTCTCTATGGGGTTCAGGTCAGGAGAGTTGGCAGGCCAATTGAGCACAGTGATACCATGGTCAGTAAACCATTTACCAGTAGTTTTGGCACTGTGAGCAGGTGCCAGGTCGTGCTGAAAAATGAAATCTTCATCTCCATAAAGCTTTTCAGCAGATGGAAGCATGAAGTGCTCCAAAATCTCCTGATAGCTAGCTGCATTGACCCTGCCCTTGATAAAACACAGTGGACCAACACCAGCAGCTGACACGGCACCCCAGACCATCACTGACTGTGGGTACTTGACACTGGACTTCTGGCATTTTGGCATTTCCTTCTCCCCATTCTTCCTCCAGACTCTGGCACCTTGATTTCCGAATGACATGCAGAATTTGCTTTCATCCGAAAAAAATACTTTGGACCACTGAGCAACAGTCCAGTGCTGCTTCTCTGTAGCCCAGGTCAGGCGCTTCTGCCGCTGTTTCTGGTTCAAAAGTGGCTTGACCTGGGGAATGCGGCACCTGTAGCCCATTTCCTGCACACGCCTGTGCACGGTGGCTCTGGATGTTTCTACTCCAGACTCAGTCCACTGCTTCTGCAGGTCCCCCAAGGTCTGGAATCGGCCCTTCTCCACAATCTTCCTCAGGGTCCGGTCACCTCTTCTCGTTGTGCAGCGTTTTCTGCCACACTTTTTCCTTCCCACAGACTTCCCACTGAGGTGCCTTGATACAGCACTCTGGGAACAGCCTATTCGTTCAGAAATGTCTTTCTGTGTCTTACCCTCTTGCTTGAGGGTGTCAATAGTGGCCTTCTGGACAACAGTCAGGTCGGCAGTCTTACCCATGATTGGGGTTTTGAGTGATGAACCAGGCTGGGAGTTTTAAAGGCCTCAGGAATCTTTTGCAGGTGTTTAGAGTTAACTCGTTGATTCAGATGATTAGGTTCATAGCTCGTTTAGAGACCCTTTTAATGATATGCTAATTTTGTGAGATAGGAATTTTGAGTTTTCATGAGCTGTATGCCAAAATCATCTGTATTAAGACAATAAAAGACCTGAAATATTTCAGTTAGTGTGCAATGAATCTAAAATATATGAATGTTAAATTTTCATCATGACATTATGGAAAATAATGAACTTTATCACAATATGCTAATTTTTTGAGAAGGACCTGTAGTAAAGAGAATTGGCCCAAGCACTGAACCCTGTGGTACAGCAAGTAACCTCGGAGTTTTAAGAAGATTTATTATTTACATGAATACATTGGAATATGTCAGACAAATAAGCTTTAAACCAGCTTAGTGCTGTTCCCCTGATCCCTACACACTATTCCAGCCTTTCTAAGAGAATATTGTGATCAACTGTATCAAATGCAGTGCTGAGATCTAACAGAACCAGTACAGACACAAGTCCATTATCTGAGGCCATAAGAATATCATTAATGACTTTCACCAGCTCTGCTTCAGTGTCATGATGAGCTCTGATGCCTGACTGAAGCTCTTCAAGCAGATCATTGCTATGTAAATGCTCACACATTTGATTAGTAACTATTTTCTCAAGAATTTTAGATAAGAACAGAAGATTGGACATAGGTCTGTAATTTATTAAGTTATCTTTATCAAGGGAAGGTTTCTTAAGTAAAAGTTTAGTTACAGCAACCTTAGAAGCCTGTGGTACTGATCTGTTTACTAAGATTATATTTTTATTAGATTTAGATCATATATAAAATAGGGGCGGTAATGAAATGGAACACTTTCTTAAATAATTTGGTTGGGATTGGCTCTAACATACCAGTTGAAGGTTTAGATGAAGCTAATATTTTGATAACTCAGAAAGCTTAACTGGATATGGCGCGACAGTGGCTAGGAGTTAAGCGCGAGACCCATGTACAGAGGTCTTGGTCCGTGATGCAGCTGTCATGGGTTTGAGTCCTGGCCCATTAATGTCTTTCCCCACTCTATACCCCATTACCGGTCAGCTCACTAGTGCCAAAAAAAACTGTCTAACACAGATGAGGTTCTACAGTTACCTCCGATACTGTCTAAGTTACTGAGGATGAAGTAATCAAGTTCAGAAGGATGCCAATGATTTTATTTTTAATAGAATGAATTTTATTTATAAAGAATACCGTAGAGTAATTACTGCTGAGAGCTAAGGGAATAAATGGTTCAACAGAGCTATGACTCTGAGTAAGTTTGGCAACTGTACTAAATAGAAACCTAGGATTATTCTTATTCTCTTGTATTAATGATGAAAAATAAGCTGTTCTAGTTTGGCGCAGTGTCTTTTTGTACAACAGTAGGCAACTTTTCCACATCAAGTAGGAGTCTATTCTCTCCTATTTTATAACATTGTGGTTTAAAATATGCAGCTCTAAATTAAACCAGGGAGCCAGCCTCATATAAATAATTGCCTACTTTTTCAAGGGGGTAATATTGTCTAATGCACCACATAATAAGGAAGTAAATACAAGAACAAAAAAAATCTATTTGTAAAAGGGAAGGAATTAAATTTCTGCCATCCACTGTGTTTTCCTGTGATAATGAGGAAATTAAAAAAGGAACAGATTATTTAATTGTTACAGCATTGTCTGATAATGATCGACATTAATGACATTTTCTTTCAGGTGTGGAGTACTCAGTAAATTAAAATCAAACGTTTTTAAAAAGTTGTCAGACAGGACAGGGTTATTTTTCTACACTCGATGCCATATGTCAGCAAAAGGTCCAGAGTAAGAAGACAAACGTTGGTAGGTTTGAAGATGTTTTGAGCAAAGCCAATTGAGTCTAAGATAACATTAAAGGCTACATTTAGGCTATAACTTTCAGTGGTCAACATGTATGTTAAAATCCCCCACTAAAATGACCTCGTCAGTATTCAACACTAAATCAGATAAGAATTCTGAGAACTGATCTAGAACCGAGAAAAAGGACCTGGTGGACGATACAAAACAACTAACAGAACTGGTTTTAGTGATTTTCAATTTGTTGAGGAAAACTCAGGCTTAAATATTCAAAAGAAATGTAGCTATTAATTGGTCTGGGACTAATCAGGACTTAAACATGGATGCTGTTCCTCTTCCTCACACAGTATTTTCAAGGAATGTGAAAATTAAAAAAATAGAAGGAGTTGACTGATTCATACTAACATCTGCTTGCTGCAGCCATATTTCTGTGAGTCAAAATAAATCAGTCTGATATATTACAAATCAAAGCATTAACTTACAAAGTATCTGAAGAGAGATCTTTTGTTCAATTATCCACATCTAATTGTTTCATTTTTCTGTTCAGTCAGAGTTGTGTTTATTTTACATGGTTTGCTTCTTTTAGATGAGTTTTTAAAGTATTCGATTTTGAACATGGGAAAGACACTGTCTTAACAGGTGATGTATTGATCACCTGTTATTTTTAAGTAAGCGTGTCAGTAATTCACCAGTATAGGTCAGTTTTGCTACAGCGAGACAGTCCTCTCAGGGAAATATGGTGTTATCAATTCAGAGAGTGAGACTTCTGTTTCCAAGATGGACGTGTATGAGCAGAACAGTCTGTGTTTCCGGGTCACCCACAGAATTTAGTGATTGGAGCACAAATTTCAGAACTCTCATAGAAAGTAATAGACTGTTCTACCTTCTAAAGTATGTTGCAACTTTGCCACTAAGACAGGTCTTCTGATGCTTTAAGTGAATTGGAAAAACACAATGAAGTTACTGAAGTCAAGGTAGATGACTCAGATAAACAAGAGAAATCAGCAAATAGAATTAGATTTATTAAGTTTGTGCACAAACAATGTTTTCAATGTAAACATTCGAAATGTAAATATATTTTAAATGGGAATTAATTTTTTTATTGTGTATATACAATGCTTGTAAAAACACAAAGTTTATTCAAAAGGGTTGAATTAGTGCAAATATGCAGTGCCCTTTAACTGTTGAGTAGGCTGAGGGATGAAACTGTCTCTGTGGCAGCTGGTTTTGCAAATAACTCTCCGTAGCGCTGACCCTAAGGTAAGTCTTAACAATTCTAGTCCACATCCTGCAGACCCCAGGATATGTGGGTTCTGCAGTGATGTTAGCTGCCGTTTTCCTGACCCTAGACCTGTACAAGTCATGGATGGAGAGAAGGTCAGCCCTTATGATGCGTTCTGCAGAACTGATTGTTCTTTGTAGTTTAGACCTTTCCTGTTTTGTGGATGAGCCAAACTGCACAGTGATGGACAAACACAGCACAGACTGAATAATGGCAGTTTAGAAGAAGACCAGCAGCTCCTGCAGATGGTTGTACTTCCTGAGTTGATGCAGGAAGTATAGTCTCTGCTGTGTCTTTTTCTGCACATTGTCTATGTGTGAGGACCATCTCAAGTCCTGAGAAAGCGTGGTTCCTAGGAACCAGAAGTGACCCACAGCAGACACAGTATTGTTGAGCATAGTAAGGAGAGGCAGTATGGGGGGGAACTCTCCGGAAGTCCACCACCATCTTGACAGGCTTAAGTGGGTTTAGCACCAAATAGTTCTGGCTGCACCAGGCAATCCATCTCCTGTCTGAATACAGATTCATCATTGTCCTGAATCAGACCAATAACAGGGACATCACCTGCAAACATCCAGAGTTTCATTCAATTAGATCTGCCGAGGTGCATTCATTTGTGTACAGAGAGGAACAGAGAGAGATCACAACCCTGGAGAGTGCCAGTGCAGACAGTTCTTGAGCGGAAGAAGATGCTCCCCAGCTTCACCTACTGTCGTCAATCATTAAGGAAGCTGATGATCCACTGAAAGGTAGAGTCCAGCACAGTAAGCTAGGTGAACCTTAGTTGCTGGTCTCCACCTGTCCACCTGTCCATTCCCAGCTTCCTGACTGATCATCAGCAGCAGGACTCAAACACTATCATGTGCACAAGGCTTGTACGTGACCACTCCATTCATAAATGTCTAAATCTGACAGAAAACACTGTAGAGCCAAAGAAAAGGTTTATTCATAAAAGTAAGCTTTTTTTACCCTGCCTGAGGAGAGGGCATAATTCCATTAACCTTAAGAACAAGACCATGTGTCTTACGCGAAGGTCGGCACCTAACTACATTGCATAAAGACCAGACGTCAACAGAGAAATCAGCTTCTCAAAGCAACCAGGATGTTAGGGAGAACTTGTCTTCACTATCATACTGTGTGAGTGGAGAAGAAGGTGAGAGTACATCTATGGATCCAGTATGGATTCTGAAGTCCTGGTGCATGGCTTTTTAGATACACAAAGTAGTCATGCATTTGTTGGTACACAGAAAAGGTTGTAGGTGGTTTCAGAAACTGTGAAACTAAAGCTTTCTACTATGATGGGAAAATACCTGATTGTCCAGAGTTAAAGGGTTTGTGGACTCAGAATCAGTGCGTTCTCAGAAGGAAGCACCATAGATTTTCCTCCTGCTCATAGAGGAGATTTCATTTCCCTCAAATGTACATACATTCCCACCTGTGAAACAGCCAACAAGTAGACAAATATCAGTATCATATATCATGAGATCCCCTCACTAATGGATTGCAGGGTAGGTCTTCTGATTACGACTGCTCCAGAGCTCTTGCATGTTGAAAGGTCAATATAATGAAGGTCAATACCCTTCTGCAGCTATCTTCACTAAAAACATTACATGTTGATGATGACCTCATCAGTCTGGGTTCTGACAAGGATACAGTTAATTTGGTTAAAAAAGCCCAACCTGTCTGTGCTGAAGGAAAAGTATGCCAACACAACTTCATCTTCAACACTTGGGAGGTTCTTAAGTCCATCTATCCTACTGAATATTGGGATAAAAAACATGGATCTCCACCACAACGTTCCTCTGGTTCAAGGTGTGCTAGGAGTAAGATAGAATATTGAAACATCTTCTCCTTCAAGGTTACACTAGATGAGAAACTGGCTAAATGACAGGGAATTCTCACAATGGTAGTGTTGGAGTCATCCATTGTGGTCGCACAGTTGAACATGAACAGCTCAACAGACATCGCAGCTCTGACGTCACCCGGGATTGTAATCCCGCAGGAAATAAAGTTTTGTTGCCATTTCCAGCGTGTCTCACGGGACGACGCAACGGAGGCGCATATCTGGAGAGACAAAAGCTCGCAGGCGAACTTTTGCTCCACAAGGCCATTCCTGGAAGAGCTTGAAAGCTGGAAATCTGTCTGTTACAAGAAGGTCAGAAGATTCATATACTGATTGAAGACCATGCTGACATCCAGCGCAGGTGAAAACCCACAGAGGTTTAATTTCCAAGGAGATGAGTTTCCTCCTTGTTGATTCAGTCAACTAAACGGTTCTTCATAATTTCCCCTCCTGGACAGATGAGAAGTTTAGCGTTTTTTTTTCTTAATTTGATTACAGATGCGTGACCCCCCTCCCTCGTTTTCTTCAGACTTGACCCATCCTCCACCGGAGAAGAGAAGAAATCAACGTCAGCGTAATTTCGTTCTTTTTATATTAATTTGGATAGGTACATTTAGAAGTCTGGGCAGGATGAGACATAGTTAAGGTGATTTAGAATCAACAGTAGTTAATCCAATGCATCAACTTGTTGCATGCAATACTGATTGAAGTGTTTTATGCTGAGCTGTTTTGATTTGCTGTGCAAGCGCTGCTGAATCGTGCGTGTTCATGTTTTGTCCGGCTGATCCCAAATCAGCCAGGAGTTAGAAGTTGGACTTTTAAAAGTTTTCATTTAAAGCAACTGTGGTCTGGGCCTTGCCTGACCACTCCTTTGTTCCAGTTTTATTACTGGAGTTTTTCCACTGAATTTCCGCCTCAGAGTTTTATGACTCTTTGTTCGAGATTTGGGGCAATCAGCTGCTAGAGGCTAAAGAGGCGCGGCCCCACCGTTTTAGCAGCTGATTGCTGCAATCGAGACATCAGCACCAGGAGGACTTCTATTTCCATTTAACCCAAATTACACATTTTGTCCAAAAACTTGCTGGTTTGATCTTCATAGACACTCCATGTGCATATATTTTTATTTTATTATTATTATTAGGTAGTCATTTTTTCCCCCTTAGTGTAGAATAGTGCTTGTTGGTTAGGTGAAGGTTTTTGGACCAGAATAATGGTATATCAGAATTATTTGGCTTCAATAAATCTTCATATATATAATTAAGAAAGGCGTTTGTGTTAATTTCGTGCAAGAGTGAGTTATCTGTCAAAACAAGGTTGAAGTTCCCCCACCTTCAGTGCAGTGGTTGAATAAACAGTGACATTTTGTGGTTTTGGTTAATAATTTATCAATTATTAATGATGAATAGCTAATTATAATTATCAAAGAGCTGTGAGCCCATAATCACAACACCAGAGGACATCTCTGATTTCAATTAGTAAGTAATGATTTTTGGTTACCCTTAGCAAAAAGTAGTTTATTGAAGTGTACTACGAGTATACTTATTTTATACTTAAAATGAGGCTGCATACTTGAAGTTTACTTTTTATAAACTACATTTTATATACTTAAGAATAGTATAGTGAAGTATACTTGGCTTCTACTGAAAAGTATAATGAGAAGTCTATGACTAAGTACTGTAATAATAAGACTTAAACTTATAATAATGAAGCTTATACTTGTACTTTAGTATAACTTTTATTTCTGCCACAAAGTACTGATACTTGGAATATATTGATCCAAGTACAGGATAAGGTGAAGTCAGACTCATGCTTACATTTACATTTTTCATTACACAAGTTTGCTTTGAGGTATCACCCCTGTTATAAACTTACATGTTCAAGATCATATTGTGCTGGAGTTTAAGTTACAGTATAGTATGTGTGCTCAATTGCATTAACTTTTTGTGCCTTAAAAACATATACAGAAACAGGGAAACAGACTTGACTTTATTGATCAAGTTCTAGTCCCTCTCATAAGGGTTTGGCAATGGTGTTATGTACATAAAATCATCCGTTTCAACAAGAACACATTTTGTTTTAATCATGTCAGGCCAGACAGCATTAACAGTTTCAGTGTGTTTATCCTCATATATGAAAGTACTTTGTACACTGATCTGTGAATCTCTACACACAGGCCTGTCTGATTTAGCAAGTACCTCAACTAAAACACAACATAGTTTGGCACATGAACAGAAAGCAGAAAGTTGATGCGAACATGTTTTTAAAAAAAATAACCAAGTCATTAATTAAACAAAATGTTCCATCTTTTAAGCATACAACACTGTTGTATCTCTTTTTTAGTCTGTCATAGTTTTGACTGTGATACAGTACACCAACAACCAAGAAAATGTTGTAAGACCAGAAGCAGGTGCTTAGATTTTCACACAACTTTGCAATGGCAAGCCTATATGGTATTTTAACACATTTTGTATCAGGGGATGACCAAAACCTCTGACACTTTCAGTTAGTCTTTTACAGTTTTCTATTTTTCTTTTATTAAAATAAAGTTCTTCAACAAAAGACTTTCAAATTATGATTTCAAATTATAATTCTTGATAAATATTAATTAATCAATAATCATAATTCTTACAGTAGCTTCAGTGTATAACCCATTGGGATTTTTGACCATTTTATCATACCTGGAAGGACAGCACTACAGCAGATGAGTGAGAAGAGACGGCAGATCCAGCCATGGATCCAGAGACCCAAGACCCCGGAACATATCACTCCCCAAGCAGAGGCCCGATGATGCGAGAACTGGAACCAATGATAAAACTTCAAGATTTATCCAGAGGATTCAAGACATCATTGACCCAAAACCTGGAAAACCTGGTTGATCAAGACTCTAGAGACCTTCAGCTAACAGAGCTAATTAAGTCAAACTGGTTCTCATGACACAAGTTCCTCTAGGAAAGGATAGTACTCTCTCCTAAGGAGAAGGCTACTGATTAGCTAAAAAACTAAAACAACCAAGGAAAAACATTTTCTGCTGCAGCTGACTACAATATCTAAATATACCGTTAAGGTGAATGTATTCATAAGGATTCAATGGTTAGCCAGAAAGATTACCATAATGGACCACTTTAGTGTGAAAGAAAAAATGAGGGACAAAGAGACTCTAAACAAGCCTTTCAAGATGAGTTGAACATGCTCACTCAAAAATGTTTGTTCTATGATGTTTGGTTTTTGTTTGTGTTGAGAAAACTCAGCTAGTGCTAGCAGACTAGCTTCTCAGCTAATGATGTGTTCTGTGTTTTAAAAGTTAAGACAACTTTATTTAAAGGGTGGTCTTTAATCGCAGTTCTGCCATAACACGCTGTCAACGCATATGCATTTTGATTCTCTTATTGATAGTTTAAAGGCACATGTTTGATTTTAAAGGCATGGTAACAAGCTAAAAGCTTCTTTTCTTAGCTTCAACCGCTAAAGGACAAGGTAACAAGTGACTTATGACCGCCATCTTATGAGTCTATTAAGAATCATTTATTCAGAACTCAGCTAGTGCTAGCAGACTAGTTTCTCAGCTAATGATGTGTTCTGTGTTGTGTTTTAAAAGTTAAGACAACTTTATTTAAAAGGTGATTTTTAAACGCAGTTCTGCCATAACACGCCGTCAACACATATGCGTTTTGATCCTTTTATTGATGGCATTTTAAAGGTACATGTTTGATTTTAAAGGCATGGTAACAAGTTATTAGCTTCTTTTCTTTTAAAATATAATTTTATTAAATAATGTTTTATCTGATCTTGCATTGTAAATGGTTGTTTGAAGGTACACCAATTATGGTCTAAGCTAGTTTCAAGACTAATGTAACCTCATTTCCAGATTCCTCCAGATAATCCTTGGTTCTCAAACATAAATAGCATTAAATGGTAATGTTGCATCACTTTATTGGTCATGGCTTTTAACCATCTTTGATTCACTTCTTCATATTGTATTTAGTTGGTCTTCCTTATTCTTTCATTCTGCTTGGTAGTTTAGTTGGATTGTTCTAGTATAAGAGATTGTTGTTTGAAATATGTTTGACTTTGAGTTGACCTATTTTTGTTAATAAATTCTTGTATTTTAAGAAACTGTGTGAATTTATTCCGTGTGTGCAGTTTTAGTAATATCAGAGCTTGGCTCACCCCTTTCACTATTGTCCTAGTACCACCGCCTTATTGGGCTGGTATTCACCAGACAACACTTAACAGACCGAATTATTACTTTTTAAAATATTAAAATAAATAATATTGAATATAAAATAATAGGTTAGGTTAATTGGTAACTCTAAATTTCCCTTAGGTGTATGAATGAGTGTGTGCATGGTTGTATGTGTGTTGCCCTGCGACGGACTGGCGACCTGTCCAGGGTGTACCCTGCCTCTCGCCCATAGACTGCTGGAGATAGGCACCAGCTCCCCCGTGACCCACTATGGAATAAGCGGTAGAAAATGACTGACTGACTGATAAAATAATATATTCATAATAATAATAATCACAACAGGTGTGAGTTGGGTTCCTAACTTGACATGGTTTTTCATGTTGTCAGTGAAATTCAGAAGAGGGGAGTCTGCTCTGATTGGAGATTAGAGAAGTGGTTGGGGTCTTGGGGGGAGAAGGTTTGGAGTCTTCTTGTTGTCCTGTTGGAGTCTGGGGAGATTCCACATGTTGTAATGATGTAAAAGTCTGTTTCTGGGTCATTTTTCCTCCACGGTTCATCCTGATCTCAGCAGGCTGCCGTTGTCCCTCAGTATGCAACAGTTGTTGTGGGCTTTCTGTTGTTTCCTGTATGTGCCAGACGCTGCTGGTGCAAGAAAGAGAAAGAGGTCGGGCAAAAAGGAAAAAGAGACA
Source organism: Girardinichthys multiradiatus (assembly GCF_021462225.1). Lineage (NCBI taxonomy): Eukaryota > Metazoa > Chordata > Actinopteri > Cyprinodontiformes > Goodeidae > Girardinichthys > Girardinichthys multiradiatus. The sequence continues at coordinate 43,180,165 of NC_061807.1, forward strand.
GTAGAAGAAAAAAAGAATAGGAGAGAAAGGATGACGTGAACACAAGATACTAAAAGACTGCTTCTACACCAGCAGAAACATATACTGTTTAACAACAGCAATGTCACGAAAAGTGCACGGCACAAATGAAACCATGATGTATTTGGTGGTAACTGCGGCGCAATATAGAACATCGGTGTATCTGTTAACACCTGAATCCAAACACCTGTGGGTGTAAAAGTGAGCACGCTTGTGTATATAAGGTTTGCAAAAGCGAGTGTGAGGAGTCACAGAACTGGCCCCCGGATCTGAGACAGACACAGAGAAGATCTGAGGCACAGACATCCGAACTCCCCCCAGAGCACGGGAACACCAGGAGGACCACTGCCGGGACTACCGCAACCACCCCAGAGAAGAGCAGAGGAGAGCCCCTGAGGAACGACACAGAAGCCACAGTGCAGAAGCCCCAGGGAGCTTCTGCACTGTGTTGGGAGGCCTGTTGGGGCCTGAGGTGATCCAGGAGAGGGAGCAGCCCAAGACATAACCTTACACAAAAAACAGGCGCACACAGTCACAATCACACATTCGGTCTACACATAAAAACACTCACACCCACACACAAAGTAAAGACACACAGCAATGAATGTGTACACTCATTCACACTCCCCATACATACTCTATAGTCCCAGGTTGATTTACCGATACCTCAGTCACATCTAGAGTGATGAGACAGCAGTACTTGTCTTTTGTAGTGAAGTTAGACCTAGCAAAATTAAAAGCTGTCTCTTTATTAATCAGTCTGCATGCCAACCTTCACCTGGGTCATGAACAAAAAAGGACTTAACCAGTACTAGTGCCTGAATTGAGCTTTCTGCCGACAGTGACAAGGTGATAAGCTTGTCTCTCACAGTTTTAAACACATTTTAATATTGTTTTATTCTTCTTTAATTTGACATCTTTAGCAATATAAACACTACCCACCAACATTTGTTTGTTTTGCTTAAATTAAATTCTTGTAATCCTTCTACCCAGACGCCACGAGAACCTTAGCTGTTGTTCCAAAAGTTGACTCCAGCTAAATTGGGCTACTGTAATCTCTGCCACAGCAGGATATTTTTAGACCACTATTTTGTGCGACTGCTTGGTGACTGCAGGCCCTGAGGAGATACAGTTACTTCTAAAGTCCATATTAAAACATCAGGCAATCCTTCATGTCAGGCTATTAGCCAAAAGGGATTAAGAAGGCGACATGAGTGGTTAACATGAAAAGGACCCTACAGAGAGTACCCTTCTTTCACTTTTGTACCTACTCTGCAGTTATCACACTCCTTGCCATGGTCTGTAGAGTCTCTGCATAGCAGCCGCAAACATAAATAAATGCATATAGCAAACTCTTAGGTCATATATTCAAGATACTGTTTCAGAAGTTTTGCAACTGCCTATAATAGCCATCCATGTCTCCTGGCAAAGGAAGATATCTTCTTTAACATCTAGTGGAGACTCAGCCAGACACCCTGACAGACATTGTTAAAAAACTATACATTTTCATCAGAAACAAAAAGTGTCCCTATCATTCAACTTCTAAGGAGAAGTTGAATGATTTATAAGTCCAAACAAGCTTAATCATGTCTTAGAAAAGAATCAGCTAACTGTCATTGCGATGTTGCCTAAGCTGGTCCAAAGTGAAATAATCCAGAACCGATACAGTACAAAAAGACAAAAACCGGACACGATTTTAATGTTTTATTTAAATATTCATCAAGGATGCCGAAAATTATACCTTCCATATGTTACAAATTAGATAAAAGCCCAGAGAGAAGAAAATCAACAGATAACTCTGGAAACTGCACAGCAAAATAAAGCACACCCCTTGACGTGTTTCACATTTTGTCACATTGTAACAACAATCTTCAGATTGTTTGTTTTTTTGGGGTTTTTTTCGGCACTAGAGGCCTTTATTTTTGATAGTAGGTAGACAGGAAAGAGGGGCAAAGAGAGAGGGAGACATTCGGCAAAGGTCGCCCGGTCCGGGACGGCCGCTTTGAGGACTATAGCCTCTATATGTGGTCGTGCGCTTAACCCCTACACAAGCGTCGTGCCCTCAGATTGTTTTTTATGCGTACAAAACAAATTAGCGCAGAATTCTGATGTGGAAAGAAAATGATACAAGGTGCTCAAATCATTTCACAAATAAAAATTGTGATGTGTATGTGTTCAGCCCTTTTACTGTGACACCCCTTCATAGAATCCAGTGCGAAAAATGACAGGCAAGGAGAGCGTTAATCAGAGAAACAGCCAAGAGGTCACTGGAGGAGCTACAGAGAAGCATACACATGGAAGGACTGCAAACCTACCAAGAAATAGCAGTTATTATGTATGTTAGTGCTATTTTAAGTTAGGCTCCCATATAATTAATAAGTAAATCAGTCACCATTAATTAATCAATCTCCTTATCGATATCATGTGAATTATTTTTCTTTCCCAGTCATTGATCATATTATACATTTAAATAGAGATGAACCTTAATGGTGAAATACTTTCCTACTAAAACATGGCGTAACTTTAAATCCAGAAAACTGCGAACACAATAAAATCCAGATGTCCAAACTGAGCTTATAAAGCCATATCAGACTCCTCGGTTCACACGCTTATATTTACATGAGAAATAGATGTAAATAAGCCCTGCACTTGTTATTCTCCTCCACAGCCCATTGTTGGTTACACCAACAGCTATGTCAGAGAGGTCATTACGATTTGCAACAAGTCATAAGAGGTCACTGAGTATAGTCCACAACTTGATACAAAAACTGAGATGTAATGACTGAGAAGATATATCACACCTAGACAAAGTCCTGACATCTCAAAACCTAACTGATCTGAATTCAGTCACTGGCCTCCTATTAGCTCAAAGCTGAGGGCCGGAGATGTTCATACTATAGATCATCTCAGCTTCATTTGATTACTTTACAAAATTAGAAGACTGACGACCCACACTATTAGGTGTGATTCAGCAGCGGATGGATAAAGCTTTATAGACCGTCGGATCTTTTGTCCCATAGTCGCCATGGAAGTGTCCTTGCAGCAAAACATGCAGTATAACAATGATATCATTGTAGGAGCCATAAATGAAATTGGCCTGGTTTGTAGGATGTTTGATTGTTTGGATTTGGAATTGTTGTTTTTTTTTTGTTGTTGTTGCTGTTTGTTTGTTAATGCGTGGGTCAACTGGAGATGGGCGGAGTTCAGGTGATTGGGCATATTAACCCACCTGCCTGCGTGTCAAGGGAGAGAGAGGAGAGGGGGTGTGTTGACCGCTAACAATCGAGATCTTTGTGATTTGTGTTCGTTTAGTCATATTCTTTGGACACGTTATTCTAAGTTGTTGATTTTTTTCTTAATACCGTAATTAAAAGGCATTTACTTTCGACCTCAGTGGATTTTTTTTTTTTTTTTTTTTGACGAGCGCGTCGGACAAGGAACGGCCCAACATCAGCCACTCAGCAGCTTGTTTGTCTCCTGAAGTCGCTGCAATGTTGTCAACATGAACACGGCATTAGGAATCAAAGCAAGCAAGCAAAGGGTGGATTACAAGAGGATCAATGTAAGCAGGCTTTCAACACATCATACGGAGGTATTTTAAGACTGCGAACATTATTGGAAACCAGGTAAGCGCACCTGTGGATGAGTGCGTAAAGCTGTTTATGAACGCCAAAGGATGTGGCTTGTGCAGTGCTGGCTGCTTGTCTGCAAACTTTGATTACCTGCAGAGAGTGGATGTGCAAATAAGCTTACAAGGATCCTGCTGTGATGAGAATCCTTCCATCTTAAGTGACATTTTCTGCGCTGTATATGAAACTGCTGCTGTGATCAGTTTTATTGGATGACTGGTGATCGGTGGATGTTATGATGCAACAAGCGTGATGAATGCTGATATTCAAGTTTGTAAAGGAGTAAATCAAGTTTTGATGCAATGGAAAGGTGTAAAAGAGAAATAAAACTGACTGCAAAGGCTTTGGCGAATAAAATTGAGAAGCTACAGGAAGAACGTAAAGTTGCTGTGAGCAAATTAAAAATCTTATTCCTGAAATAAAATCGCTTTTGAAAACAAAAGAAAATGTTTCTCATGTGCATCTTCAGTTGAAGACTTTGATCCATTTGTGTGAAAGTGCGACATTGTCACATAACACATTGATTCCTTTACTCCCTGAGGAGGAGCAGAGCAACCAAAGTGAATGGTTTAACAGCATAATGGAATACAGCAAGACATTTAAAGACACTGTTATACAATGGCTGAATGAACCTGATGAGTTGCTTCAGAATAAAAACCCTCAAGAACCTAATTTTGTTGTTGCTGATTAAACAAATGATGAATTTCAAGTGCCACCGGAAACTGTGTCCTCAGAGAAAATGGAAGATCCGCAAAAATAATATACACCCAAGTGATAGTGTTAAATGTGGAAAGCAGAGCAAGTGCATCACATAAATCAGCTTCAGGAGGAAGATCATCTGCTTCTTCAACAACTTCTGTTCGTCTTAAAGCTGAAGCCAATTTAGCAGCTTTAATGGAGAGACAAAAAGTGTTAAAAGAAAGACATCAATTAGAAGAAGAGGAACAAATATTAAGAAAATGGAAGGAACAGCTCAAACTGGATGAGGAGATTGCTGCTCATGTGGCCAAACTGATAGTGCTTCATATTAAGAGGAAAAGAGTCCATAACAAAAAAGACTTCAGATGGAATGAACTCTTATGTGGAAAAGGGAACAATTAAGGCCTGGTCTCTATCAGCTGAAACAAGATCCTTTGTTCCACAAATAAAAGTGAAAACTATGGAAAAGGAATGTTCTGATCCAGCAGTAAAGCCTAAGTAACCTCCTAGATCACAATATTTACATAGCATGCCTGTAACTAATAAAAGTCATGCACCTCAGTATATTGACCAAGAAAGAACAGAAATTCAACATCAGAGGATTCCAAATATGAATCACAGCTCAGGAAAGGGTGATCATAACAATATGCTGGACATAATGAGGAAACAAAATGAAATAACATTATTGATCCAACAACAATCCCTTTCATCTTTACCAAAAAGAGAAATTCCAGTTTTCAATGGAGATCCAATGAAGTATCATGCTTTTCTGAAAGCTTTCGAGAATGGAGTTGAAAGCAACACAGAGAGCTACAGTGATCGCCTATATTTTCTGGAACAATACACTGCTGGTCATCCAAAGGAGCTTGTGCGAAGTTGCCAGCAACTTAATCCTGAAAGAGGACACATTGAAACAAAATCTTTATTGAGAGAGCAATTTGGGAATGAGCAGAAAATTGCACATGCTTATATGGAACAAGTTTTCTCATGGCCTCCAATAAAAACTGATGATGTAACATTACTTTAGGAATACAGTCTTTTCCTTAGAGGATGTTCTAATGCAATGGAGGAAGTACAGTACCTGGATGAGTTGGACATCTCAGTCAATTTGATATTGGTCATAAAAAAGTTGCCATGCAAACTGCGGGATAAATGGAGGACTACAGTCTGTGAACTACAGGAGAGACGCAACCAGAGAGCTCACTTTACTGATATTGTCAACTTTATTGAGAGACAAGTGAAAATCTTAAGTGACCCTGTATTTGGAAACATCAGTGATCCTCCATTATCAACAATGAATAAATGTGTGAACAAACAATGATCACATCCTCGTGTTAAGGTAAAAAGGAGTAGTTTTGCTACAGATGTTGCTCCACTGGGAAAAGAACATGTGAAAGTAAATGAACATATTCTGACAGCACAGAGAAAGTGTTTTTGTTGTGGAGGACATGCCCTGGCATTGTGTGCACAATTGGAACGAAAGACCCACAGAGAGAAGATTGGCTTCTTGATGGAGAAAGGCATCTGTTTTGGATGTTTGTGTATTGGACACATCAGTAAAGATTGCAGGAAACGGATAACCTGTGAAAAATGTGGGCTTAAACATCCTACTGTATTACACATTCTGCCAAAAGAAAACAAAAAACGCCTCCGATTTGATGAACGAGAAGCCGAAGGTTGTAGTAGACAACGCACTGGTCTCAGGGGGCTTAACAGGGGCTGGTCATAAGGAGTGTAAACATTCCATTGTTCCAGTGAAAGTTAAAGCAAAAAAAGGCAACAGGATTGTTTCAACTTTTGGATTTGGGTAGTACAGCAGTCTTCTGTACAGAGAACTTGATGCACAAGCTGGGACTCACTGGAAGAAAAATTCACATACTTTTAAGGATGATGGGACAGGAAAAGATTGTGAGTAGCCATCTAGTTACGGGTTTGGAAGTGGCCGGGCTGAGAGAGGAGAACGTTTGTGAGTTGCCTAAAACATATACCCAGGAGTGCATGCCTGTACATAGAGGAAATATTCCTACACAACAGGATATACAAGGCTGGCCTCACCTGAAACATCTTTCTCTTCTTGAGATAAAGGCTGACATCGAGTTGTTGATCAGAATAAATGTTCCTAAAGCTTTAGAACCTCTGGAAGTCATACGTAGTGTTGGTGAAGGTCCTTATGCAATCAGAACACTGCTTGGTTGGACTGTTAATGGACCACTTACAGGAGAAAGTGCATGCACAGCGTATGAGGAGCTGCCAGAGTTAACAGTAAACAGACTATCAGTAGTGAATTTGGAGGAGCTCTGGCAGCAACAGTTCAAGGCAGATTTTCCTGAATGTAGCACAGAGGAGCATCAAGGATTATCCAGAGAAGATCATAAATTTATGGAATCGGTTACAAGCTCTGTAAAGCGACACGATGGTCATTATCAGATAAGCTTACCTTTTGAGGGAGTAGGATCTTATATTGCCAACAACAAGAAGATTATGGAGCAGCGGGCTTTACAGCTGAAGAAGAAACGTCAAAAGGATTCATCCTTTTATGCAGACTACGTTGCCTTCATGGATGACCTTTGTTAGGTATTATTTAGTCAACTCAGAGGTAAGAACGATAGTCAGTTTTACTTGTGACAAGGGTAGCCCACTTTGCAGTGCAACTACAAAGTTTTGACACCCTATCTCTTTATTTATATACACAGTTCAACGGACAGTTCAGACAGGGTGTGTGTGTGTGTGTGTGTGTGCGTGGAAGGTAGGAGGCTGGTTCTCATGGGAAATAGATAACGGTGATTTCACACACAGGAAGGAGGACTGCACTCAGAGACAAGCTGCATACCAAAGAGCAGACTGCAGGTGCAATACAGCACAAAGTTTTTACATGAGTGATAACAAGTTTTTGCACCCATCCAACAGTCCCTCCTTTTATGACAAGTAAAAACATTCAATATAAAAACGAATAAGAAAAATACTCTGTATGAGCGAAAACCCACGGACGGTAAACAGATTATATTTTGTGGGAAATACTCATACGGCCCCGCCGCCCACGGCGACCATTAAAAGTTAAATGTTGATTAATACTTGAAAACATAAAAATAGAAGAATAATACTTGAAAACATAAAAATAAAAGAATTTAAAAATCTGCCCTGTTAATGTCATCATTGTACTTTTTCTCATTTCACTTAAGCAACAACTTCTTTCGATTTTCTGCTGTAAGGTCATTTTATGAAATACAATGTATGAGTACACTCAGACATTTGATGTGATTTATTTACAACATGTCATCATAATCGTCCCCTTCATTTTCGTGCATTTCTACCTGGTTCAGTATTGCAAATGCCACCATGACCGATACCAGAAATTCTGTAGGAATGGATGTGCGTCATGTTCTTCCGTCAGTGTTCTGAGATGCATTCCGTCAAATGTCCATCTCTTCTGGTGCGGTATCACCTCCTGTGGATCCTGCTTTAGACAGAGAAAGAGTCCTGCTACCAGAATTAAGCTCAGGCTTATCAGTCCTGTCCACATGTTACAGAGAGCCATTTTATAAGTTGGGTGCAGATCAGCTGTTTTCTTCACCGGTTTGAGACGCTGGGCCCTATGGGTCCTCCAGTCCCTTTGTACCCGGTCTTCCTCTGCTACCCCGTCGGTTGATCTGGCTCTTGTAACGGCAAAACTGGCTTACAGTGGCTTTTATGGATCCAGGAAGGCCTCTCTGCTATTTTCAGAGCTGTGTGTCAGGAGTACTTGAAACGGCCCTTTCCACCGAGGAGTGCTCCAATCCTTCCGGTGGAGTGTCTTAATCAGGATCAGGTCTCCAGCCCTCAGGTTGTTCTGTGGGATAGGAGCAGAGATTATCGGCAGACCACTGGACATTTGTTCTTCTTTTGTCTGCAACATTTTATTCATCCACTCAGTTAATGAAGTTTCCTGTTGTGCTTTCTCTATTTCATTCATGTCAGAGGGCAGAGAAAACGGTCTGCCATGTACTATTTCTTTGAGAATACAAATTTACATCAGCAACTTGGTGTCACATGATCTCAGACTCAGAATATAGTGGGTGGAGTTATAAAATGATGTACAGTAGGTGGCAAATGGAGTAAGACCAGTTTGATTTGGAGTTATTCTCATCCATAATTTAACCAGGGATAGGCATTCGGGCCATGGCCTCCCTGTTTCTTCCATTGTTTTCCTTAATCTTTAACTGAAACCCTAATGCATTAGAACTTAGTTCTATTAATTTATTTACAAAATGAGTTCCATTATCTGACCTTATAATCTGTGGGATACCATATGTGGGGAAGAAATGTGTCACTAGGTTCATCGATTACAACTAGGCAATATTTCTTCCCCTGTGTTTGTAACAAATTATGCATGATCTGCAAAAATTCTTTGCATAGTCAGAAAAAGTTATAGTGTAGAATTAATGCTTTACCAGATGTGACATATTCCCCCCTTGACACGTGGGTCTTCCCAATGTGTCACTGTAGCTGCTGTGTTGTATAAATGTTTTTGGGAGGATTGGTTTATCTTCTATCTGATAGATGTCATCTTTTTTCTGTGCTCCTCTCTTTAGCCAGGCCTTTATTTCTGTCTTGGTTGCTGACTGTTGGGCGTCTTTCAGCACGTCTGTGTCTATAAATAGCAGATCTGACATTTTTAGTGTTTAGGGGTTCTGTTGCAGCTTTCTTTGCAGTTATGTCTGCAAACGTTTTCCCCTTTGTTTCCGTGCTAGAATCTGTTTGGTGAGCCTTACATTTACAGAGCGCTATTTTACCAGGTAGCTGTATTGCCGATAATAATCTTTTCAAAAGATTAAAATGTGTTAATTCTGTTCCTGATGATGTTTTAAAACCTCTATTTTGCCAAATATTTGCGTGGTGATGTACTGATCCGAAGACGTATTGGCTGTCTGTGTATATAGTAAGTATTTGTCCCTCATGAAGTTCGCATGCTCTTACGACAGCATATAATTCTGCTGTTTGGGCTGAGCATGTATTGGGTAGAGATTTAGCTTCTATTATCCTATTGATGGTTGTCACTGCATAACCAACTCTATTCTTTCCATATTCATCTTTAGATGCTGAGCCATCTACAAACACCGTTTGAGTTTGATAATGGTGTTTGGGAAATATCTTGTCTAGGTTTTGTATATTCTTCTACCTTTGTTTTACAGGAATGGGGTTTACCATCTTCTGCAGTAGGTATTAGAGTACTTGGATTTAAAGGGCACATCTTTTTAGAGTTGTGTTTGGCTGTGATAATAATAGCGATGTCAGTGTGATATGTCTTGCATGTAGCGTCAGGTGCTTCTCTTAATATTCCTGACTTCAACATATCTTGTATTACTGGCTTAGTACCTTCTTCAGCTTCTGGCTTTAAGGGGTATTGGCGGACTAATGGCCTTTTTTCAGATATTAGTTTAACCTTGCATGGTGGGAACCCCTTTATAAGCCTTACATCAGTTGATGATTGGGACCACAGTTCAGATGGGACAGCAGCTAGGGCAGGATGCATGTTGCTCTCTTTGCTCTCAGCTAAGCCCTGTATTTGTCCCTCTGCCTCATCTAAATGTGTCCTTGGATGGACTTTGACTGTCTACCCTAGAGTGAGCTTCCAGATTCCTGTATTAGGATCTACTTCCAAAGATATTGGTCCAGGGGAAGAAGTCACTTATAATTGTGGTGATTCTGACTGGCCATGGAGAAGCAAGGTATTTAGAAGTGTAGCAATACTGTCACAAGTCATTCTATCAACTTTGAACACAACTTTAAAGGTTATATCAAGTTGTAGTACACACAGTTTCAATATATTCAAAAACAAATCACAAGCATAGTGCCTAAAAAAATGTCGATTTTGTAGAAAGACTTAATCAGACTACACTATTTTTAACTTCTTTAGTACTATTCAAAATGAATAGTACTAATAAAAGCCTAAACAATTTGTGTGCAGGGTGTGTGGGGTCTGCAGAGATTTTAGCTGCCATGACCCTAGACCTGTTTAAGTCCTGGACGGAGGGATGGTCAGTGTAGCAGATACAGTATTATTGAGAATGGTGAGGGGAGTATGTGGAGGTGGCGTTCTCTGAAAGTCCATCATCGTTTCCACTGTCTTGAGTGGGTTGAGTTCCAGGTGGTTCTGACCACACCAGTGTAGCAGCTAACCCACCTCCTGTCTGTATGCAGACTCATCACTGTCATCTGTAAACTTCAGAAGTTTCACAGACAGGTCCACAGGTGCAGTTATTTGTGTAGATTGAGAAGTGGAGTGGGGAGAGAACTCACCCGTGGGGAGTGCCGGTGCTGATGGTTCTTGTGCGGGAGAAGATGCTCCCCAGCCTCAACTGCTGCTCTCGGTCCTCCAGGAAGCTGGTGATCCACTGACAGGTAGAGGCTGGGTCTTTGAGCTGGGTGAGCTTCTGGTGGAGGATGTCTGGGTTAATGGTCTTGAAGGCCGAGATGAAGTCCACAAACAGGATCCAAGCATATGTCCCTGGGTGGGCGAGGTGTTGTAGGATGAAGTGTAGTCCCAAGTTGACTGCATCCTCTGCAGGGGGTCCAGCAGGGGTCTGTGATGTCCTTCAGGTGCTTGAACACCAGTTGCTCAAAGGATTTCATGAACATAGACATCATGGCAACAGGGCTGTAGTCATTTGATCCTGTTATGATGAGTTTCTTATGGATGGGGATGATGGTGGAGCGTTTGAAGCAGGAGGGAACCTCACACAGCTTCAGTGACTTGTTGAAGATCTCAGTGAAGATGGGTGCCAGTTGGTCGGTGGACGCCCTCAGGCATGATGGGGAGACATTATTGCTGAAAGATCCTATTTACATCTACCTCTGAGATCCTTAGTGCAGACAGGAGGTTTGAAGGTATAGGGTGGTTGATGTAAGGCAAGAATTTGTTTCTGAATGGGATGTGGAGGAGTTGGTTGAGGTGTGAACTGTTGCTTTTCATACTTGCAGTAGAAGCTATTAAACTGATTTGCCAGGCGAGGTATCTGCACAGGGTTGGGGGAAAGGCCTCCTGTTTTTCAAACCATTCAAACAGCTGAAGCGTCTCCATGTGACAAGCTTTTCTTTAGCTTCTCACTGTTGCTTCCCCTTGCTGCTTTGATCTCCTTGGTCAGTTTGTCCCTGGATTGCTTATACAGTTCCTGGCCCCCACTGCTGTGAGCCTCTTCCTCATCCCTGCGCAGCTTCCTCAGATAAGAAGTGAACCAAGGTTTATTGTCATTGTATGTGCAGAAGGTCTCAGTCTGCACACACATATTCTTACAAAAACTGATGTATGAGGTCATCACCTCAGTAAGTTGGTTTAAATTAGGGGCTGAAGTTTTAAAAGCCGTCCAATCTGTGCAGTTAAAGCAGGCCTGTAACATGTGCTTTGAGTCATCAGTCCACTTCTTAACACCCCGAACCACAGGTTTGGAAGCTTTTCATTTCTGCCTGTAGGTGGGGTGAGGTGGACCAGAGAGTGGTCAGAAAGTCCCAAAGCAGCCCTGGTGACAGCATGATATGCATCCTTTTAAAGTTGTGTAGCACTGCTTAAAGTGTTTTTATCCCTGGTGGGACACTTGCTGTGCTGGCTGTATTTGGGAAGTTCATTGGAGAGGTTTGCGCCTTTAAAATCCCTAAGAACAATGATCAGAGAGTCCAGATGTTTTTACTCCACGTCTGTTATCATCTCAGCCAGTTGTTTTTCAGCATCTGATATGGAGCCATGAGGTGGTATGTAAATGCCAACCAGTACAAACAAGTAGAACTCCCTTGGTTAATTAAACAGTTTGCAGTTTATGAGAAATGACTTGAGGTCAGGACTACATGTCTTCTTCTGCACTTTGATATCTCTGCACTAACCTTTGTTTATATAAAAGCAGATTCCGCCTCCTCACTTCTCCCCGATAAGTCCGCATTGTGGTCCGCTCTGAACACCTGAAAGCCTGGTAACACAAGTGTGCAGACTGGGTTGTTCTCACTCAGCCAGGTTTCGGTAAAGCCGAGGGCGGCAGATCCGCGGAGCTCTGAGATTGAATCTATAGATTAGATAGAAAAAAAATGACTGCATATCTCGTTGACACCTTAATTGTTTTGCAACATCATTTGTTATGAATACTGACAAAAGTTAGACATCAATGCATACTGTGGTGCACAAAAGATTAAAGGTAAAACGGACATGGATAAAAATTTGTCTGCACTTCTTGTGGAAAAATGTTGCTCAAAATAAATTCAGCTTACTTTCAACTAGTATAATTTCACTTTGGAACAATGTTGGAAAAATGCTAAATCCAACCTGTAACTTAAGTTGTGGCTCCTCGCTGATTCTTTCCTGTCTTTAGCTCAGCCAGTAGGTTTTCCACAGGATTTAGATCTAATGATTGAGACAGCCATGTGTCTGATGAAGCATTTCTGTGCTGATTTGATTGTTTTGGACTGTTATCCTTCTAAAAGACTCAGAGAAAAAGGCCCACAGCACCACAGGACCTCCACCATACTTAACAAAGGGCAAAGGGTGTTTTCCAAGTAGACATACATTTTATTTTCTATTTTTTATTTTATGTATTCCTTTACTTAATTCATGTGATAATTTTGCTACAATTATTCCTTGACATTGGTTTTCCTTAACCAAATAAATGAACTCAAAATAGAGATTAAACCTTGAGTGATATTATATTTACTGCAATAAAATATATTTTTTCTGTAGGCTACTCCTCTTTACCAGGGTGACCGACACATTTGTGCATGTCAGTCAGAGTTGCTGACATTAATTCTCTTTAGGTTCTTTTGTTGCCATGTCAGGTATGTCCTTAGAGACATATATACCTGACATGTTTCAGCAGATGACTTCCGTCTTCATCAGAGGTGTCACTAGATGGTACGTGACGTGTCAAAATCAGCCGACATTCCTTGAGGCAGTGTCAACCTGTTAATATGATGACAGACTGACAACACCCCCCTGCTGCTGATTCATTGCTGGAGGATGTCATTCCAGATGAGGGAAAGCTGGAAGGCCCCCCTCAATTCATAGCTGTGTGGGGTTGCTTTCTCATTCTCAAACTATAAAAATTCTTATTCTCATATTTTTATGTGGCCTTGCTCAGAACTTTCTTTTGGAAGTTTTCCTGCAGTGTTTTAGTTTTTCCCGTTAACATCCTGTATTTACAATATGTTTGTTTTCATTTGATTTTTAGTTTCAGCTCCACCATTTCTGTCACCCTGCATTTTAGTCTTTTTATGACCCCAGTAAATTGTCACAGGTAGTGTTACACTATGAAGTGCAGCCATAATGTACACATTGTGTTACAACACAGACAGGTGTAATTTTCTATTATCTGCAGCTTTAAGTTAACGTGTACTTTCTCTGATTGTTAATATTTCACTTAAACATTACAACTGTTTTAAGGCTGCATATTGTTCCTGGTTTAGAATTTATTCTTAGACATTCAAACGCTGTATAAATGCTGTATAACTAACTATTATGAGTTTTCAATTGTCCTGCTGCAGTCCCCGCCCCTGCTGTTTCCACTCTGCATGTTTCCGGCAGCCAGTAGTTTTCTTTAAGGGGGCTGGGACTATTCAACTGCCTGGCTCACATATGGAATATTTTCACTTCCTATTCACAGTGAAGACAAAACTGCTGAAGTCAGCCCAGAGGAAGCACCGCAGCGTTTGGTCTGTTTGCCATGAAACAACTGAACTAAGGTTAATTCTCCGCCTGCCAAACAGAAATATTAGAACTGAGAGCAGCTTCTCATACCTGCTTCTGACGGAGCTCAGGAGCACATCAGAAGGAGCATGTGAGTGAGAACGTTTAGTGTCCCAGGGGAGGTAGGGAGGAATGTACTTGCACATTTTTGGTGGGATTAGAAATAACAGGCTGTGGTTAATACTGAACTGTACTAAGGAAGGCATCGTTTAAACAACTCCGCAGATTTTCTAGTATCTGAACCTAATCTACAGGCTGGAAGTTTAATCTTCTTCCATTATCTGTATCCATGATATACTTCCAAAATCATTGGCTTGTACTTCAAGACAGGATCAAACATGTTTCTATATGACTAATGATTTATGCTGTTTATTACATATAAGCTTCTGATTCACCTAAAGGTTCTTTACATTTTCTGTGGTAATTGAATATGTTGTAAACCTCAGTAAATCTAACCTCATGTGTAGAGAACACACAATAGATTCTACTGGGTCATTATTTACTAAAGGATGAAGCCAAACTGAAAAAGTACACCCTATCACTCAATAGTTTCCAGCAGGAAAAGGTCTCAGTAGTTGTTTTCTGTCTGACTTTATTAGTCTCTCACTTTGTTGTGGAGAAACTCTTCAGTCATTCTGTTGTGGATTTGCTGCTGTGTTTGGGATGATTAATCTGTTGATGATCCAATTTGGGCAAAGTTTCTTCTCACATACAGATGGCCTCACATTTGAGTCTATAATACTTCAGTATACAGAGTAGCTCTTGGTCTACTCAATGACTGCAAGTTGCTCAGGTTCTGTGGCTAAAAAACAAGCCCAAATCACCCACCCTCCACCACCATGCTTGACAGTTAGTATGAGGTCTTGTACTTCTTTACTGTCTTTGGCTTTGTTGAAGTGTGAAACTTCTCCTAATGCATTCTTTTTGTATTCTAGCATGGTTTTATTGTGTTAGCATGGCTGTTAATTGCATGTTTTTGGTGGATTTCATTGGCTGCTCCCACCCTGACAACATAACCCACACCCGTGTAGGGTAAACCACCTATCAGGACGCACCTCTGTGTGCCTAAAGGTGAATGGGACACAGATGAAGGAGAGGGATTTCCTTCCTTCCCATGGGAGGGCAACTAACAACAGAAGAACAGCAGGAGACCTTGCTGAGAAACATCTTTACCACCAACATCAGTGATAGCAGCATCAACAGCAGGAGCAACAGAGGACTTCCATTAGGAGAGAGGCAGTAGGAGGAGCAACCAGGAGGAGCAACTGCGATATTTTCAGGGGGAAGGAGTGGACCTCAGGGAGCGAGTCTAGAGCTTCTTCCTCTGAGTGAGTATGATGAGTCTACCACTCTCTTCTCTGCTGATATAATTCATCAGTATGTCTGGTGCCCTGCTATCTAGAATATGTCCACCACACTGGAGGTGTCTGCTTGGACCAAGCAGAGTTGGTCTCCTGGTGTTTAAAGGACTTTTAATCTGGGTTTTAGTCAAAATATTTCATCTAGGTTTTAGCTTTTTACTTTTGGTCATCCTATTTATGGTAATAAACTTTATAACCATTGGAACCATTTCCGTGCCTTGCCTGATTTTTAAAATAACTTTTAAAATAATCCTTCCCTCTAGGTCACATTTTCACTAAACATGTATTTTGGTCAAACTTGTCCAAAAGACATAATTCCAGAAGCCTTTGGCTTCATTCAGATGTACAGGTCCTTCTCACAATATTAGCATATTGTGATAAAGTTCATTATTTTCCATAATGTCATGATGAAAATTTAACATTCATATATTTTAGATTCATTGCACACTAACTGAAATATTTCAGGTCTTTTATTGTCTTAATACGGATGATTTTGGCATACAGCTCATGAAAACCCAAAATTCCTATCTCACAAAATTAGCATATTTCATCCGACCAATAAAAGAAAAGTGTTTTTAATACAAAAACGTCAACCTTCAAATAATCATGTACAGTTATGCACTCAATACTTGGTCGGGAATCCTTTTGCAGAAATGACTGTTTCAATGCGGCGTGGCATGGAGGCAATCAGCCTGTGGCACTGCTGAGGTCTTATGGAGGCCCAGGATGCTTCGATAGCGGCCTTTAGCTCATCCAGAGTGTTGGGTCTTGAGTCTCTCAACGTTCTCTTCACAATATCCCACAGATTCTCTATGGGGTTCAGGTCAGGAGAGTTGGCAGGCCAATTGAGCACAGTGATACCATGGTCAGTAAACCATTTACCAGTGGTTTTGGCACTGTGAGCAGGTGCCAGGTCGTGCTGAAAAATGAAATCTTCATCTCCATAAAGCTTTTCAGGAGATGGAAGCATGAAGTGCTCCAAAATCTCCTGATAGCTAGCTGCATTGACCCTGCCCTTGATAAAACACAGTGGACCAACACCAGCAGCTGACACGGCACCCCAGACCATCACTGACTGTGGGTACTTGACACTGGACTTCTGGCATTTTGACATTTCCTTCTCCCCAGTCTTACTCCAGACTCTGGCACCTTGATTTCCAAATGACATGCAGAATTTGCTTTCATCCGAAAAAACGTACTTTGGACCACTGAGCAACAGTCCAGTGCTGCTTCTCTGTAGCCCAGGTCAGGCGCTTCTGCCGCTGTTTCTGGTTCAAAAGTGGCTTGACCTGGGGAATGCGGCACCTGTAGCCCATTTCCTGCACACACCTGTGCACGGTGGCTCTGGATGTTTCTACTCCAGACTCAGTCCACTGCTTCCGCAGGTCCCCCAAGGTCTGGAATCAGCCCTTCTCCACAATCTTCCTCAGGGTCCGGTCACCTCTTCTCGTTATGCAGCGTTTTCTGCCACACGTTTTCCTTCCCACAGACTTCCCACTGAGGTGCCTTGATACAGCACTCTGGGAACAGCCTATTCGTTCAGAAATTTCTTTCTGTGTCTTACCCTCTTGCTTGAGGGTGTCAATAGTGGCCTTCTGGACAGCAGTCAGGTCGGCAGTCTTACCCATGATTGGGGTTTTGAGTGATGAACCAGGCTGGGAGTTTTAAAGGCCTCAGGAATCTTTTACAGGTGTTTAGAGTTAACTCGTTGATTCAGATGATTAGGTTCATAGCTCGTTTAGAGACCCTTTTAATAATATGCTAATTTTGTGAGATAGGAATTTTGGGTTTTCATGAGCTGTATGCCAAAATCATCCGTATTAAGACAATAAAAGACCTGAAATATTTCAGTTAGTGTGCAATGAATCTAAAATATATGAATGTTAAATTTTCATCATGACATTATGGAAAATAATGAACTTTATCACAATATGCTAATATTTTGAGAAGGACCTGTAATTTTGTAAACCTTAGAGGCTGTGTCCTTCACCTCTTCCAAACCAGGCATACCTGTTAAGTGTTTTTCTAGCAGCCCTGCCATGAACTAACATTTAGACCTTGGGGTGATTTTGCTGGGATATCCACCCCTGAGAATATTCTCTGTTGTCTTTCTATCCTTTAAACTGTGTAGCTGCCTACTGACCTGGGAAGCAGGTCAGTAAGCAGCAACAGTTGCTCCTTACACCTGCATGCCACAGAGCACCTCCCTGCTACTTACCCCCTTCTGGTGGTGGCCAGGGTGGACTTTGTTTTTTACCCTCACACTTTTTCATTTTGGCTTCATCTTTGTTTAATAAATAATGACAGTGTGGAATCTGCTGTGTTTTGAATCACTGTTGGTGAAAGCTGGAGATACTCTCAAAGATCTTCTCAGCACTGAGATCTTAAAACCCTTGCTATGCAACACGCACTAGCAGGACTGCTCAATAGCTGTTTAACTCACTGTACAATTTTTTGGGGGGAAAATAACAAATTTCCAGCAAAAGAAAAAAACACCACAGAGTTCCTGCCTGGAACCAGCAGCAGCAGAGAGGAATGTTAGCAGGCAGTGAACTCATGGATGCAGTCCATTCTTTAAGCATCTGAAAAGGCAGATGTTCCAGAGATATAAAGAACGTTTATCTCTAACTTGATTTGATTCTTGACAAGATGGCAGATAATCTGCCAAAGGAGGCAGCTGAAACTAGGAAACAGCTTTCAGAGAGTGGTAGGGATGTGCAGTTGGAATGGTGCTTGATAAAACTCTGGGTATACCTTTAACACCAGGACTCTTCTTGAAACTGGTCAGCTGTCTAAACTGAGCAATGAGGGGGTGAAGGGCCTTAGTCAGGGAGATGACCAAGAACCCGATGGTCACTGATAGAGCTCCAGTGTTGTCCTTTGGAGAAAGCAGAACCTTCCAGAAGGACAACTACTCTGCAGCAATCCACCAATCAGGCCTGTATGGTAGAGTGGCCAGATGGACCACTTGTTTGCTGAATATTGGACCATTTGCACGTTGCTGGACGCCACTATGCCTTTCCAACGTCATCGGCCATTTTGTACCGCAGGATTGTCTGTCCTACAAAACCCAGCGGCAACTGCGGCTGATATGACGGGGCCGTCCCAGGTCTGACATCACAGGAGGTAATATAGGAAGGCGAACATTTGAAAGAAGCGCTTTCACGCTGGATACCGGATCAACATCTGAAGCATCTCTCTCTGGAGAAGAAGAGGTCCCACGTGGATTCTTCATTTATTCTCCTTCGTTGGCCAACGAAAAATTCATGAAAGAGGTTTCTGGAATAAGAAGGCCAGAAATTTCACTTTGCCGATCGAAGACGTGAGTTTAACACGTAACCAAAAAACCACGGAGTTTCAAGGAAACGCAACTTTCCGTCCTTGTTTTGTACCAGTCGACTAGTGACGGTCCACCATAACTTTTCTACCTTTCTGCCACGGAGGCCAGCAAGGAAGAAAACGGACTGCTTCGCTGAGTATCTGCGGACGCGTGCAACTCTTCTCCCCCTCTCTTCTCCCCCTCCTCTCTCTCTCCCTCTGTTCAGAGGAGACGACAACAAGTAAAATCCACCTTTTATATTTATTTCTTTAATAGGAATAGCTCGGGCAGGATCGAGGAGGTTTTAGTGCGATGTAGAATCGCCACTTGGAGTCTAATGTGTTCCGAATTGTATGTGCATGCCATTGTTCTTTTGAAACATGATTACAGTAGTTTTCTGAGGCCGCTGAGTCTCACAAGATTGTGCTTTTACTCTGCAAACACCTGAGCGCAGGTGCGCTGTGAAACTGGACTGCTATAATAACCTTATGGTGAAAATCAACCATTTTCTTTGTCTTAAACTTCATGTTTTACTGGTTTGCCGCCAAAAGGGTTTATGATCCTTTGTGTGGGCTGAGTTTTACAACCCTGCTGGGGGAAGGTTTATGACTGCCCGTGTCCCGCTGAGCTACACTTTGGGAGGGGCGCACCCAAAGCTTCGTTCAACCATATTCCCCTTTTATTTTGCCATAACTGCTGGTTTGATCTCGTACACACCCACTGCTGTTTTGTTTTATTTTGTTTAGTTAGATATCTTACCCTTTTGTGTAGAACTTTGCATGTTTGAGTAGGTGAAGATCATTGGATCGAAGAGCTGTTTGTATCAGGCTGATTGGTTTAATTAATATTCACGTAGATAAAGAGAAGGCGTTTTGTGTTTATTTTGTGCAAGAGTGATTTGTCAACCGTTTCGGCTCTGGTAATGGTTTTCAATTATTACTGAGTATTTAATGGTTGTAATTATCAAAGGCGTTGAGCCACAATTACAACACCAGAAGACATCTCTTTTTTCGATTCATAAATGAGGATTTTTGGTTAAGAAATTAATTTTCTCAAATTATGATTTTTAATTATAATTATTGATAACTATTAATTAATCAATAATCATAATCCTTACATCCCTGATCTGAAGCATGGTGGTGGCAGCATCATGCTGTGGGGATGTAATTAGCAGCAGGAACTGGTCATGTCATATAAATATGTGTCATGTAAACTTGCCGATCGGAATATTCTGTTGGCATCTAGCCAGAGCGACTAGCCACTCAAGGTGGAAATACGTCACGCTGACGGGGGCTGCACATGCGCACTCAGGTCAGTTTGCCTCATTCAGAATAACTTGATCCTGTCAAACATTTACATGCATGCTGATCGGATTGTCAATCGGGATAAACCACCCCTCTCAATAGGATTGCAATTTCATTCCGATCCTGCCGAATCCAATCAGAATAACCGACTGATATGTTTGCATGACACATTTTTAGTCCGATCAGCCATTTATTCCGATTACTTATCCATATAAATATAGCTGATGTCCCCAAGCATCCAGGAAATATATCAAAGGAGTGGGTTCAGGACAACTCTGTGAATGTTCTTGATTGGCCCAGCCAGAGTTCAGACTTGAATGTGATTGAATATCTTTGGAGAGATCTGAAGATGACTGTGTACAATTTCCCATCCAACCTGATAAAGCTTGAGAGGTTTTGTTAAGAGGAATCTGTCAAACTGCCCATCACATTCGAGAAGATCTTACGCTGTGCTTGGTGCCAAAGGTGTAGCAACAAATGTGAGGGTATTAGTTGTTCTAGTAGCAAAAATCTAAAAAAAAAAAAACATTATTCACATTGTCATTATGTGGTGTTGTGTATAAAGTTCTGAGGAACAAATAAATACAGGTCCTTCTCAAAATATTAGCATATTGTGATAAAGTTCATTATTTTCCATAATGTCATGATGAAAATTTAACATTCATATATTTTAGATTCATTGCACACTAACTGAAATATTTCAGGTCTTTTATTGTCTTAATATGGATGATTTTGGCATACAGCTCATGAAAACCCAAAATTCCTATCTCACAAAATTAGCATATCATTAAAAGGGTCTCTAAACGAGCTATGAACCTAATCATCTGAATCAACGAGTTAACTCTAAACACCTGCAAAAGATTCCTGAGGCCTTTAAAACTCCCAGCCTGGTTCATCACTCAAAACCCCAATCATGGGTAAGACTGCCGACCTGACTGCTGTCCAGAAGGCCACTATTGACACCCTCAAGCAAGAGGGTAAGACACAGAAAGACATTTCTGAACGAATAGGCTGTTCCCAGAGTGCTGTATCAAGGCACCTCAGTGGGAAGTCTGTGGGAAGGAAAAAGTGTGGCAGAAAACGCTGCACAATGAGAAGAGGTGACCGGACCCTGAGGAAGATTGTGGAGAAGGGCCGATTCCAGACCTTGGGGGACCTGCGGAAGCAGTGGACTGAGTCTGGAGTAGAAACATCCAGAGCCACCGTGCACAGGCGTGTGCAGGAAATGGGCTACAGGTGCCGCATTCCCCAGGTCAAGCCACTTTTGAACCAGAAACAGCGGCAGAAGCGCCTGACCTGGGCTACAGAGAAGCAGCACTGGACTGTTGCTCAGTGGTCCAAAGTATTTTTTTCGGATGAAAGCAAATTCTGCATGTCATTCGGAAATCAAGGTGCCAGAGTCTGGAGGAAGCCTGGGGAGAAGGAAATGCCAAAATGCCAGAAGTCCAGTGTCAAGTACCAACAGTCAGTGATGGTCTGGGGTGCCGTGTCAGCTGCTGGTGTTGGTCCACTGTGTTTTATCAAGGGCAGGGTCAATGCAGCTAGCTATCAGGAGATTTTGGAGCACTTCATGCTTCCATCGCTGAAAAGCTTTATGGAGATGAAGATTTCATTTTTCAGCACGACCTGGCACCTGCTCACAGTGCCAAAACCACAGGTAAATGGTTTACTGACCATGGTATCACTGTGCTCAATTGGCCTGCCAACTCTCCTGACCTGAACCCCATAGAGAATCTGTGGGATATTGTGAAGAGAACGTTGAGAGACTCAAGACCCAACACTCTGGATGAGCTAAAGGCCGCTATCGAAGCATCCTGGGCCTCCATAAGACCTCAGCAGTGCCACAGGCTGATTGCCTCCATGCCACGCCGCATTGAAGCAGTCATTTCTGCAAACGGATTCCCGACCAAGTATTGAGTGCATAACTGTACATGATTATTTGAAGGTTGACGTTTTTTGTATTAAAAACACTTTTCTTTTATTGGTCGGATGAAATATGCTAATTTTGTGAGATAGGAA
This sequence comes from Girardinichthys multiradiatus, assembly GCF_021462225.1. Classification (NCBI taxonomy): domain Eukaryota; kingdom Metazoa; phylum Chordata; class Actinopteri; order Cyprinodontiformes; family Goodeidae; genus Girardinichthys; species Girardinichthys multiradiatus. Next base: position 43,202,211 of record NC_061807.1, read on the forward strand.
TTTTGGGTTTTCATGAGCTGTATGCCAAAATCATCCGTATTAAGACAATAAAAGACCTGAAATATTTCAGTTAGTGTGCAATGAATCTAAAATATATGAATGTTAAATTTTCATCATGACATTATGGAAAATAATGAACTTTATCACAATATGCTAATATTTTGAGAAGGACCTGTAGTGTCTGTTTCAGAATAAGACTGTAACACAGGTGCTGTAAATACTTTCTGGTTGCACTGTATCTGTGGGAGCTTGAAGCTGCTGCTGTCAAATTGTTTCTTATGTTGCGTATATTTTCATATGTTGGAGAAAAACCTTGTCCGAATGTGAGGAAATTAAGCAAATTTAGTAAAAGATCAAGTCCACACCTAGTGTTTTTGTATTGCGATGAAGGATGTGAACTTCAGTGTTCAGCTGCGTCAGGCAGGGATTACCTTTGGGATGATGTCACAATCTCTAATCTCTAAGGTTCACCTGACTATCTGAGGATGAAAGTTCAATGCTCTACAAATGCCCCCAAATGGTCAAATAATTATCATCTAAATAAATCAGAACTGTAGGTTGGGTTGCTGTCAGGTGAACCAGTTCCAAGAATTAATTGTGTGGATCAGTGAATCCTCATCAGTCTAACATGAGATTAGGTGACACTTGATCATTGCTGCAATTTGGCACCAATCCGCCGATTCATCTTTCACTCCATTCTATCATCAGTCATGAACGAATCCTCAAAAGCCAGATTTCAATATTTCTATGTATAATTTCATATCTTTGTGATGTTTTTTTCTCTTGCAGGTTTAGCTTCAGGCTTGTCTACATTTTCTCCTATAACTTGTTCCAGTTCTGTGGTCACACATGGATCCTAGCTAACACCATTGTGAGGTTTCTCACCTTTGGTCAAGGTAAATTAAAAACAATTTATTATCATGCAACTGTTGCATTTATGTCCTCCAACATACGTTTTCTCAAGAGGCTTTCGTTTGCCCACCTTTTAAGGGCCAGTGCACTTTAGTTCTTGGGCTATGAGAGACTAAATGTACATCCTTCAATCAAACGAGGTGGGAAACCTTTGACAGGTGGCTGGGACATCCTAGGGCGGGACTTCCGGTGGTGGGCCTTCCTGTGACGTAACTGGATATCATCATTAATCGGATATCATCATTAGCCGGATGTTGTCATTACAAGGAAGCGAATCTTTCTAATTGTATGTTTTTAGATGTTTTTTACATCTAAAAACAAAACATGTAGTTTATCCACTTTAAAAAGTCACTCAGGTTAATGCAGGCACGTCACACAAAATTCTGATAAAAGAGAGAACCTGACAGAATTGTAAATTCATTTTGTTTTAACACAGGTTATTTAGATGGATGTTTTTACATCTAAAAAACAAGGAAGACAAAAAGTAGATACAGAACCTTTCTTCCTCTGCTCAAATGTTTGAGTAATCTAATCTGCTCCAGCAACTTGTAGAGATGATCTAAAACAGAGAAACCAATGAACTGAAAAACATTGTTATGAGTGCTCAGTACGCTGTTTCCAAATTAGAAATGGATTCTACAGCTAAAAGACTTTGTTTGGAATCATGAGAGACTCCATTTGGTAAAATGGATGATAATTTTAGTTACCTTAAGTTTTTCTTTTTTTCATCTTAGAGCAATAGTTATTGAGGATTTAGAGAAAACAGTTTTCTCCTCATTCCACGTGGGAGCCAGAGGTTGGAACCAGTATGTCTATGTAAAACGTAACAAGAAACTGAAAAAATAAAAAAAGTTAAAAAGTACTCAGACATGTCACTGTTTATTGAATTAAGGCAGACATCCACAGCTGTTTCTTGTGTATTGTCTCAGACAAAGTAATTAAGACGACTGTATTTGTGAAGTAATTAAAGCGACGGCGCTCCTTCCCTGCCCAAAGCGTCGACCATTGTCTCAGACAATACACATCCACTGTTTATTGAACAGGTGATCAGACCTCAGACACATCACTGTTTATTGAATTAAGGCGTCTGCGGTTTTGCGGAGGTGTCTCGGGAGCTGTGTGTATATTCTTTAATGCGAAAAAAAAAAAAAAAAACAGAGAGCAAAGTGTACCGGAGTCAAATTCCTTGTTTGTACATACGAACTTGGCAATAAAGCTGATTCTGATTCTGATTAAGGGAATAGGAGAGAGGATTTGTCAGCTTAACTGTCAAATAAATATTTGAAATAAATGCATTTTTTCCTGCCTTTGTCTGAGCATGTTTCCGTCAGTCATTCTCCGTTGATTTCATTTCATATTTTTTGCCCATTAGTGCTAACAGTTGTCATTCTCTGTAATGCTGGCAGACTATCTACAATATGTCTTGCTCACCCTCTACCGATGATCCACATGGCCCTGTCTTTCAGTGTTTAACCCTTTCTCTCTCCTAGACATGGTGATTGACTGAGCTTTTACTGTAACTAATTATATGTGCTCTCTTTCAGACTCTAACCTTGAAAACTGGCTCAGAGTTTATCTGTTCTTTCTTTCTAGATGAAACGACTAAAGGAGCTACATCCATTAACATTTAATTTACTTTTCCTTCCCATAGAAAGTACTCCTGGATCAGTGCTTCTTTGTTCTCTTTGTGTCTCTGCTCTGTTCTCTCAAACCCCCAGTCGGTCGTGGCAGATGGCCGCTCACACTGAGCCTGGTTCTGCTGGAGGTTTCTTCCTGTTAAAAGGGAGTTTTTCCTCTCCACTGTCGCTACATGCATGCTCAGTATGAGGGATTGCTGCAAAGTCAACGCCAGTGACTGTCCACTGCCTCTACATGCTCATCCAGGAGGAGGGAATGCTGCAAGTCACTGACTGGATGCAATCTGCTGGGTTTCCTTAGATAGAAAAACCTTTTATCCAATTTGAATAAATAACTAACTCTGACTGCACTGTTCAATGGTTAGGATTAATTGGAATGTATGTACCTGACTGTTGTGAAGTGCCTTGAGACAACATGTGTTGTGAATTGGCGCTATATAAATAAAACTGAATTGAATTGAACTGAATAGATAAGTGCTTCTCTCTAAACCTCCCAGGAAAAAAAAAAGGACATTTAAAAATTGCTGTCATTTCCTTTCCTCAAGGCACCTGAGCAAGTCTTTTGTACTTGTTGTAATAGGGAGCTGGGGTTTTATTAACATAACTTTTAAATATCTTTGCTGTGAATTGGGGATGGATTTGGTTCCTCACTGATCACTTTAGAGACACCTGCGAAATTCCTTTTAATCCAATTAAATTTTAAGTGAACACAGGATTAAGCCACAGTTCAGCACAGTCAATAAGACATGACTAGTGAATGCATGATAGGGTTATAAAACACCTGGTTCTGTTTTTACTTCTTCACAAAACTTCCACAACTATTATAAACTTTACTCTTTATCATCAGCCTCATTTAATAATTATTTCATTTGGCATCTCTTGCTTTTTCTGTTATTCAATCTCTACAGACTAATTTTGCATTTTTCCTCCAGGAGAAAAGACACAATCTACTGATTCAATCTATTGAGATACAACTGATTCAAATAATTAAAGAGAATAAAAATAATTAAAATAATAAGACGATAAAAAAAACATAAAAAATAAAAAATTAATGATAGTATGATTGATAAAAAAATGAACGGACTGAAATTTATTTATTGATTTACTGAATAACAGAAGTATTTTAAAGTCTATTCTTTGAGATATGGGGAGCCAATGTAATGACTTTAGAACTGGGGTGATGTGCTTCACTTTCTAACTTTTAGTGAGGACTAGAAGGTGACACGGGAGTGGATTTTCTCTCCTGTCCCATCCCGCTCCCACAGAAAAATGTCTTGTACCATCCCAATCCAGGCCAGCATAAAAACAAAAATAAAATCCTGTCCCGACCCACTCCTGGTAAATTGACTCCCACTCCCATCCCGCTCCCATTTAGAACGACTCCCACTCCTGTGCCACTCTCATTTTTGTTTAATTCATTTAGTCTTTTGGTAATTTCTTTGAAGGACCAGTTAGGTCCCTGTTTTTAGCTGTAGTAAAGGCCAGTTAAAGTAAAAAGAATAATAATCAAGAAATAAAATATCAAACAAGGAAACAGACCATGCCTATCTTAGTTGAATAAACAAAATGTACATAATTGTATTTTACTCATTTATTAAGTGATTTTCTTTGAACAATGACATCACTTTTATGTTTCAAGTTGCTGAAATGAAAGAAAAATGCACCTAGCAAGAGAAATGTACTTGATGAACAAAAGTGCAAAAAGACAATACCTTCACAATTTAGAAACTGTACCTCAATGGTTCACAGCCCTGGTCCTCAGGGACCCCTTCCCTGCAAGTTTTAGATGTGTGTCTGCTCCAGAACACCTGATTCAAATTCTGACATGACCTCCTATACAGGCATCAAGAATGGAGGGTCAAACTGGACAAAATTAATACAATAAAATTATCATTAAATATTAAGTGTACCACTAATTACGTCATGTCGTCTTTAAAATTATACTTAATTATTCAGTGGCACATTTAATGGTACATTACATTTTTTCACAACATATTTATTTAATATCTTCCCTTTATAAAGCCTTTCCCCTCTACTGTGGCAAAGGCTCTTAAATCTTTAGTGCACATGTGAGCAATTTTGTTGGTCAGATGAGACTTGACATGTTAAAGAATATACACACAGCTCCTGAGACACCTCCGCAAAACCGCAGACGCCTTAATTCAATAAACAGTGATGTGTCTGAGGTCTGATCACCTGTTCAATAAACAGTGGATGTGTATTGTCTGAGACAATGGTCGACGCTTTGGGCAGGGAAGGAGCGCCGTCGCTTTAATTACTTCACAAATACAGTCGTCTTAATTACTTTGTCTGAGACAATACACAAGAAACAGCTGTGGATGTCTGCCTTAATTCAATAAACAGTGACATGTCTGAGTACTTTTTAACTTTTTTTATTTTTTCAGTTTCTTGTTACGTTTTACATAGACATACTGGTTCCAACCTCTGGCTCCCACGTGGAATGAGGAGAAAACTGTTTTCTCTAAATCCTCAATAACTATTGCTCTAAGATGAAAAAAAGAAAAACTTAAGGTAACTAAAATTATCATCCATTTTACCAAATGGAGTCTCTCATGATTCCAAACAAAGTCTTTTAGCTGTAGAATCCATTTCTAATTTGGAAACAGGATACTGAGCACTCATAACAATGTTTTTCAGTTCATTGGTTTCTCTGTTTTAGATCATCTCTACAAGTTGCTGGAGCAGATTAGATTACTCAAACATTTGAGCAGAGGAAGAAAGGTTCTGTATCTACTTTTTGTCTTCCTTGTTTTTTAGATGTAAAAACATCCATCTAAATAACCTGTGTTAAAACAAAATGAATTTACAATTCTGTCAGGTTCTCTCTTTTATCAGAATTTTGTGTGACGTGCCTGCATTAACCTGAGTGACCTTTTAAAGTGGATAAACTACATGTTTTGTTTTTAGATGTAAAAAACATCTAAAAACATACAATTAGAAAGATTCGCTTCCTTGTAATGACAACATCCGGCTAATGATGATATCCGATTAATGACAACATCCTGCTAATGACGATATCCGGTTAATGACAACATCTGGTTAATGATGATATCCTTGTAATGACAACATCCGGTTAATGACGATATCCGGCTAATGACAACATCCGGCTAATGACGATATCCGGCTAATGACGATATCCGGCTAATGACAACATCCGGCTAATGACAACATCCGGCTAATGACGATATCCTTGTAATGACAACATCCGGTTAATGACGATATCCGATTAATGACAACATCCGGCTAATGACGACATCCGGCTAATGACAACATCCGGCTAATGACAACATTCGGCTAATGACAACATTCGGTTAATGACGATATCCGATTAATGACAACATCCGGCTAATGACAACATCCGGCTAATGACGCTATCCGGCTAATGACAACATCCGGCTAATGACAACATCCGGCTAATGACAACATTCGGTTAATGACGATATCCGATTAATGACAACATCCGGCTAATGACGACATCCGGCTAATGACGACATCCGGCTAATGACAACATCCGGCTAATGACAACATCCGGTTAATGACAACATCCGATTAATGACAACATCCGGTTAATGATGATATCCAGTTACGTCACAGGAAGGCCTGCCACCGGAAGTCCCGCCCTAGGATGTCCCAGCCACCGGAATTCCCGCCCACCTGTCAAAACTTTCACACCTCATTTGATTGAAGGATGTACATTTAGTCACTGCTATGGTTTGAATTGAGGAAGTCATCATCTTCTTGCATCAGTGAGCCAGTGTTATCCTGTTGGTTTCTCCAGTTTACCGGGAGTTGCTCCAACAGTTTAGGGGATGAGAATCTGAGAGGATGATCAGCAACAAAGCTGTACTAACCACAATGTCCACATCATCTAATGGCTGCTTCCAGCTGGATAAGGCACCATGTCACAAAGATCAGATTATCTCAAAATTAAAATGAGTTCATGTTCTCCAAAGACCAAATCTCAACCCAATATAGACTTTAAAATAGGGTCCAAACGTGAAACTAACAAGCTGTAGATAATATGGCCCTGATAAGTGAATGTAAAACCCCTATGAGAGATTTCTCTAGCTTAGCTGCATTTGGCATTCTTTGCAGATGCTCTAGCAGACACATTTTACTCCGTGGGCTTTGTGATGAGCCTGTGCCAGCTGCTCTCCAACCTTGAGATCTACCACATCACAGATGGGATCGAGAAGGCTCGGCTCATTCCTCGCTTCATCCAAGTGTGTGCACCAGTTGACCTCGAAAATACTTTTGAGGAATATGCCTGTTTTCCTGATCAGATAAGTACAAGTCTTTTTGACTTTAGTCAGTTTTGGTTTCATTGTGGTTTTCCTTGTTTAGGTGATGGAGAAGAACATTCTGCTGATCATGGTCATCATGTTGGAGGAGGTCCAAAGTAAGCATGTTGTGTGTGTGCAGTTCTTCCTGTGGAATACACTGGATCTCTTACGGTGAGCAATATGCCTTTTACAGATCTTATGAGCACCAAGTCAGCTTCACTCAGATCTGTATTGCAACATTTTAGAAATCCAAAGAGAAAGCCATAACATTTGGTTATAATTAGGGGTTTTGCACATAAAAAGACCAGAAGTGTATTTGTCGGTAGGAGTTACTTGCAAGGTGACTTGTGAACAGTTCCAGTTTTTCATAGGATCACTTGTTTGGGATAAAAGACATCAGTCTGATTAACTTGGTTAGGGTCTGAAGTGCCAACATGAGAGAGTTTACAAATGCAGAGCCTTGAGAAATTGATCATACCCATTCAACCTTTTCATTTAACACCCACACTATTTTATTTTATTTAAGTTTAAGTGGTAGACTAACACAAAGCAGTGCATAATTGTAATGTGGAAGGAAAATGATACTGCTTTCAATTTTGCTTTACAAATAAAATCTATAGCATGTATTTATATTCAGCCTTCTGTACTCTTATACCCCTAAATAAAATCCAGTTGACCAAAGAAGTCACCAAATGGAGTCCACCTGTGTGTAATCTAGTCTCAGTACAAATGAAAAACTGTGGAGCATGTCACCCTGAAAACGCCTTTCCATTGTTGCATGGTAGTAGAAGCATCATGCTGAGGGATGCTCTTTTTTAGAATGGACAGGGAAGCTGGTAAAAGTAGATGGGAAGATTGACGGAGCTAAATCTAAGAAAACCAGATGGATGGCAGATGGACATGCATAAAATATTCCTATGTTCTATGAAAATGTGTTCAAGCAAAAGCAGCATATAAATATAATAAATGAAAAGGCTGGTGAAGTCTTCTAAATGAAACTACCATAGTGTTTTTCTTTGCTTGTTTAGGTTCTGCTTAACATTGTGTCTTGGCAACAGGTTCATT